>NW_027478698.1:344402-688805 GCF_051014685.1 Ptiloglossa arizonensis | reverse complement strand
TGTTGCATCTGAAAGTGGAAACTCGCCTGATTACAAAGGTATGTGTATTTTCCCCTAGGCGTTTGTACCTATTGGTTTCGAGTATCAGACTTTCGAAAATTTTGATGGTTTCTCAAGCATTCCTTAACTTCAAACTCCCATATGTTGCGAACGGATTGACGAACTCGAGAAATTCCTGTTGCATCTGAAAGTAGGAACTCGCCAGATTACAAAGATATGTGTGTTTTTCCCCTAGGCCTTTGTAGCTATTGGTTTCGAGTATCAGACTTTCGAAAATTTTGATGGTTTCTCAAGCATTCCTTAACTTCAAACTCCCATATCTCGCGAACGCATTGACGAACTCGAGAAATTCCTGTTGCATCTGAAAGTAGAGACTCGCCCGATCAGAATGGTGTGTGTACTTTTCCCCTAGGCCATTCCAGTTATTCGTTTCTAGCATCAGAATTGCGAAAATTTCGATGGCTTCTCAACCATTCCTTAACTTCAAACTCCCATATCTCGTGAACGGATTTACGAAATCGAGAAATTCCTGTTGCATCTAAAAGTAGAAGCTCGCCCGATTACAACGGTATGGGTATTTTTCCCCTAGGCCTTTGTAGTTATTGGTTTCGAGTATCAGAATTTCGAAAATTTTGATGGTTTCTCAACCATTCCTAAACTTCAAACTCCCATATCTCGCGAACGGAATGACGAACTCGAGAAATTCCTGTTGCATCTGAAAGTGGAAACTCGCCCGATTACAAAGATATGTGTGTTTTTCCGCTAGGCCTTTGTAGTTATTGGTTTCGAGTATCAGACTTGCGAAAATTTTGAGGGTTACCCAACCATTCCTTAACTCCAAACTCCCATATCTCGCGAACAGATTTACGAAATCGAGAAATTCCTGTTGCATCTGAAAGTACAAACTCGCCCGATGACAATGGTGTGTGTACTTTTCCCCTAGGCCATTCCAGTTATTCGTTTCTAGCATCAGAATTGCGAAATTTTCGATGGCTTCTCAACCATTCCTTAACTTCAAACTCCCATATCTCGTGAACGGATTTACGAAATCGAGAAATTCCTGTTGCATCTGAAAGTAGAAGCTCGCCCGATTACAACGGTATGTGTATTTTTCCCATAGGCCTTTGTTGTTATTGGTTGCGTGTATCAGAATTGCGAAAATTTTGATGGCTTCTCAACCATTCCTTAACATCAAACTCCCATATCTCGCGAACGGATTGACGAACTCGAGAAATTCCTGTAGCATCTGAAAGTGGAAACTCGCCCGATTACAAAGATATGTGTGTTTTTCCGCTAGGCCTTTGTAGTTATTGGTTTCGAGTATTAGACTTGCGAAAATCTTGATGGTTTCTCAAGCATTCCTTAACTTCAAACTCCCACATCTCGCGAACGGATTGACGAACTCGAGAAATTCCTGTTGCATCTGAAAGTAGAGACTAGCCCGATTAGAATGGTGTGGGTACTTTTCCCCTAGGCCGTTCCAGTTATTCGTTTCTAGCATCAGAATTGCGAAAATTTCGATGGTTTCTCAACCATTCCTTAACTTCAAACTCCCATATCTCGTGAACGGATTGACGAGCTCGAGAAATTCCTGTTGCATCTGAAAGTAGAAACTCGCCCGATTACAATTGTGTTTGTACTCTTCCCCTAGGCCATTCCAGTTGTTCGTTTCTTGCATCAGAATTGCGAAAATTTCGATGGCTTCTCAACCATTCCTTAACTTCAAACTCCCATATCTCGTGAACGGATTTACGAAATCGAGAAATTCCTGTTGCATCTAAAAGTAGAAGCTCGCCCGCTTACAACGGTATGGGTATTTTTCCCCTAGGCCTTTGTAGTTATTGGTTTCGAGTATCAGAATTGCGAAAATTTTGATGGTTTCTCAACCATTCCTAAACTTCAAACTCCCATATCTCGCGAACGGAATGACGAACTCGAGAAATTCCTGTTGCATCTGAAAGTGGAAACTCGCCCGATTACAAAGATATGTGTGTTTTTCCGCTAGGCCTTTGTAGTTATTGGTTTCGAGTATCAGAATTGCGAAAATTTTGATGGTTTCTCAACCATTCCTAAACTTCAAACTCCCATATCTCGCGAACGGAATGACGAACTCGAGAAATTCCTGTTGCATCTGAAAGTGGAAACTCGCCCGATTACAAAGATATGTGTGTTTTTCCGCTAGGCCTTTGTAGTTATTGGTTTCGAGTATCAGACTTGCGAAAATCTTGATGGTTTCTCAAGCATTCCTTAACTTCAAACTCCCATATCTCGCGAACGGATCGACGAACTCGAGAAATTCCTGTTGCATCTGAAAGTAGAAACTCGCCCGATTACAAAGATATGTGTGTTTTTCCCCTAGGCCTTTGTAGTTATTGGTTTCGAGTATCAGACTTTCGAAAATTTTGATGGTTTCTCAAGCATTCCTTAACTTCAAGCTCCCATATCTCGCGAACGCATTGACGAACTCGAGAAATTCCTGTTGCATCTGAAAGTAGAGACTCGCCCGATTAGAATGGTGTGGGTACTTTTCCCCTAGGCCGTTCCAGTTATTAGTTTCTAGCATTAGAATTGCGAAAATTTCGATGGTTTCTCAACCATTCCTTAACTTCAAACTCCCATATCTCGTGAACGGATTGACGAGCTCGAGAAATTCCTGTTGCATCTGAAAGTAGAAACTCGCCCGATTACAAAGATATGTGTGTTTTCCCGCTAGGCCTTTGTAGTTATTGGTTTCGAGTATCAGACTTGCGAAAATTTTGAGGGTTTCCCAACCATTCCTTAACTCCAAACTCCCATATCTCGCGAACGGATTTACGAACTCGAGAAATTCCTGTTGCATCTGAAAGTAGAAACTCGCCCGATTACAAAGATATGTGTGTTTTTCCCCTAGGCCTTTGTAGATATTGGTTTCGAGTATCAGACTTTCGAAAATTTTGATGGTTTCTCAAGCATTCCTTAACTTCAAGCTCCCATATCTCGCGAACGCATTGACGAACTCGAGAAATTCCTGTTGCATCTGAAAGTAGAGACTCGCCCGATTAGAATGGTGTGGGTACTTTTCCCCTAGGCCGTTCCAGTTATTAGTTTCTAGCATTAGAATTGCGAAAATTTCGATGGTTTCTCAACCATTCCTTAACTTCAAACTCCCATATCTCGTGAACGGATTGACGAGCTCGAGAAATTCCTGTTGCATCTGAAAGTAGAAACTCGCCCGATTACAAAGATATGTGTGTTTTCCCGCTAGGCCTTTGTAGTTATTGGTTTCGAGTATCAGACTTGCGAAAATTTTGAGGGTTTCCCAACCATTCCTTAACTCCAAACTCCCATATCTCGCGAACGGATTTACGAAATCGAGAAATTCCTGTTGCATCTGAAAGTACAAACTCGCCCGATTACAAAGATATGTGTGTTTTTCCCCTAGGCCTTTGTAGTTATTGGTTCCGAGTATCAGACTTTCGAAAATTTTGATGGTTTCTCAAGCATTCCTTAACTTCAAACTCCCATATCTCGCGAACGCATTGACGAAATCGAGAAATTCCTGTTGCATCTGAATGTAGAGACTCGCCCGATTAGAATGGTGTGTGTACTTTTCCCCTAGGCCATTCCAGTTATTCGTTTCTAGCATCAGAATTGCGAAAATTTCGATGGCTTCTCAACCATTCCTTAACTTCAAACTCCCATATCTCGTGAACGGATTTACCAAATCGAGAAATTCCTGTTGCATCTGAAAGTAGAAGCTCGCCCGATTACAAAGATATGTGTGTTTTTCCGCTAGGCCTTTGTAGTTATTGGTTTCGAGTATCAGACTTGCGAAAATTTTGAGGGTTTCCCAACCATTCCTTAACTCCAAACCCCCATAACTCGCGAACGGATTTACGAAATCGAGAAATTCCTGTTGCATCTGAAAGTAGAAACTCGCCCGATGACAATGGTGTGTGTACTTTTCCCCTAGGCCATTCCAGTTATTCGTTTCTAGCATCAGAATAGCGAAAATGTTGATGGTTTCTCAACCATTCCTTAACTTCAAACTCCCATATCTCGTGAACAGATTGACGAACTCGAGAAATTCCTGTTGCATCTGAAAGTAGAAACTCGCTCGATTACAAAGATATGTGTGTTTTTCCGCTAGGCCTTTGTAGTTATTGGTTTCGAGTATCAGACTTGCGAAAACTTTGAGGGTTTCCCAACCATTCATTAACTCCAAACTCCCATATCTCGCGAACGGATTTACGAAATCGAGAAATTCCTGTTGCATCTGAAAGTAGAAACTCGCTCGATTACAAAGATATGTGTGTTTTTCCCCTAGGCCTTTGTAGTTATTGGTTTCGAGTATCAGACTTTCGAAAATTTTGATGGTTTCTCAACCATTGCTTAACATCAAACTCCCATATCTCGCGAACGGATTGACGAACTCGAGAAATTCCTGTTGCATCTCAAAGTGAAACTCGCCCGATTACAAAGGTATGTGCATTTCTCCCCTAGGCCTTTGTAGTTATTGGTTTCGAGTATTAGACTTGCGAAAATTTTGATGGTTTCTCAAGCATTCCTTAACTTCAAACTCCCATATCTCGCGAACGCATTGACGAACTCGAGAAATTCCTGTTGCATCTGAAAGTAGAGACTCGCCCGATTAGAATGGTGTGTGTACTTTTCCCCTAGGTCATTCCAGTTATTCGTTTCTAGCATCAGAATTGCGAAAATTTCGATGGCTTCTCAACCATTCCTTAACTTCAAACTCCCATATCTCGTGAACGGATTTACGAAATCGAGAAATTCCTGTTGCATCTGAAAGTAGAAGCTCGCCCGATTACAACGGTATGTGTATTTTTCCCATAGGCCTTTGTAGTTATTGGTTGCGAGTATCAGAATTGCGAAAATTTTAATGGTTTCTCAACCATTGCTTAACATCAAACTCCCATATCTCGCGAACGGATTGACGAACTCGAGAAATTCCTGTTGCATCTGAAATTGGAAACTCGCCCGATTACAAAGATATGTGTGTTTTTCCCCTAGGCCTTTGTAGTTATTGGTTTCGAGTATCAGACTTGCGAAAATTTTGAGGGTTTCCCAACCATTCCTTAACTCCAAACCCCCATAACTCGCGAACGGATTTACGAAATCGAGAAATTCCTGTTGCATCTGAAAGTAGAAACTCGCCCGATGACAATGGTGTGTGTACTTTTCCCCTAGGCCATTCCAGTTATTCGTTTCTAGCATCAGAATTGCGAAAATGTTGATGGTTTCTCAACCATTCCTTAACTTCAAACTCCCATATCTCGTGAACGGATTGACGAACTCGAGAAATTCCTGTTGCATCTGAAAGTAGAAACTCGCTCGATTACAAAGATATGTGTGTTTTTCCGCTAGGCCTTTGTAGTTATTGGTTTCGAGTATCAGACTTGCGAAAACTTTGAGGGTTTCCCAACCATTCATTAACTCCTAACTCCCATATCTCGCGAACGGATTTACGAAATCGAGAAATTCCTGTTGCATCTGAAAGTAGAAACTCGCTCGATTACAAAGATATGTGTGTTTTTCCCCTAGGCCTTTGTAGTTATTGGCTTCGAGTATCAGACTTTCGAAAATTTTGATGGTTTCTCAAGCATTCCTTAACTTCAAGCTCCCATATCTCGCGAACGCATTGACGAACTCGAGAAATTCCTGTTGCATCTGAAAGTAGAGACTCGCCCGATTAGAATGTTGTGTGTACTTTTCCCCTAGGCCATTCCAGTTATTCGTTTCTAGCATCAGAATTGCGAAAATTTCGATGGCTTCTCAACCCTTCCTTAACTTCAAACTCCCATATCTCGTGAACGGATTTACGAAATCGAGAAATTCCTGTTGCATCTGAAAGTAGAAGCTCGCCCGATTACAACGGTATGCGTATTTTTCCCATAGGCCTTTGTTGTTATTGGTTGCGTGTATCAGAATTGCGAAAATTTTGATGGTTTCTCAACCATTCCTTAACATCAAACTCCCATATCTCGCGAACGGATTGACGAACTCGAGAAATTCCTGTAGCATCTGAAAGTGGAAACTCGCCCGATTACAAAGATATGTGTGTTTTTCCGCTAGGCCTTTGTAGTTATTGGTTTCGAGTATTAGACTTGCGAAAATCTTGATGGTTTCTCAAGCATTCCTTAACTTCAAACGCCCATATCTCGCGAACGGATTGACGAACTCGAGAAATTCCTGTTGCATCTCAAAGTGAAACTCGCCCGATTACAAAGGTATGTGCATTTTTCCCCTAGGCCTTTGTAGTTATTGGTTTCGAGTATTAGACTTGCGAAAATTTTGATGGTTTCTCAAGCATTCCTTAACTTCAAACTCCCATATCTCGCGAACGCATTGACGAACTCGAGAAATTCCTGTTGCGTCTGAAAGTGGAAACTCGCCCGATTACAAAGATATGTGTGTTTTTCCGCTAGGCCTTTGTAGTTATTGGTTTCGAGTATCAGACTTGCGAAAATTTTCAGGGTTTCCCAACCATTCCTTAACTCCAAACCCCCATATCTCGCGAACGGATTTACGAAATCGAGAAATTCCTGTTGCATCTGAAAGTAGAAACTCGCCCGATGACAATAGTGTGTGTACTTTTCCCCTAGGCCATTCCAGTTATTCGTTTCTAGCATCAGAATTGCGAAAATGTTGATGGTTTCTCAAACATTCCTTAACTTCAAACGCCCATATCTCGCGAACGGATTGACGAACTCGAGAAATTCCTGTTGCATCTGAAAGTAGAAACTCGCCCGATTACAATGGTGTGTGTACTCTTCCCCTAGGCCATTCCAGTTGTTCGTTTCTAGCATCAGAATTTCGAAAATTTTGATGGTTTCTCAACCATTCCTTAACTTCAAACTCCCATATCTCGTGAACGGATTGACGAGCTCGAGAAATTCCTGTTGCATCTGAAAGTAGAAACTCGCCCGATTACAAAGATATGTGTGTTTTTCCCCTAGGCCTTTGTAGTTATTGGTTTCGAGTATCAGACTTGCGAAAATTTTGATGGTTCCTCAACCATTCCTTAACTTCAAACTCCCATATCTCGCGCACGAATTGACGAACTCGAGCAATTCCTGTTGCATCTGAAAGTAGAAACTCGCCCGATTACAATGGTGTGTGTACTCTTCCCCTAGGCCATTCCAGTTGTTCGTTTCTAGCATCAGAATTGCGAAAATTTTGATGGTTTCTCAACCATTCCTTAACTTCAAACTCCCATATCTCGTGAACGGATTGACGAACTCGAGAAATTCCTGTTGCATCTGAAAGTAGAAACTCGCCCGATTACAAAGATATGTGTGTTTTTCCTCTAGGCCTTTGTAGTTATTGGTTTCGAGTATCAGACTTGCGAAAACTTTGAGGGTTTCCCAACCATTCATTAACTCCAAACTCCCATATCTCGCGAACGGATTTACGAAATCGAGAAATTCCTGTTGCATCTGAAAGTAGAAACTCGCCCGATTACAAAGATATGTGTGTTTTTCCCCTAGGCCTTTGTAGTTATTGGTTTCGAGTATCAGACTTTCGAAAATTTTGATGGTTTCTCAAGCATTCCTTAACTTCAAACTCCCATATCTCGCGAACGCATTGACGAACTCGAGAAATTCCTGTTGCATCTGAAAGTAGAGACTCGCCCGATTAGAATGGTGTGTGTACTTTTCCCCTAGGCCATTCCAGTTATTCGTTTCTAGCATCAGAATTGCGAAAATTTCGATGGCTTCTCAACCATTCCTTAACTTCAAACTCCCATATCTCGTGAACGGATTTACGAAATCGAGAAATTCCTGTTGCATCTGAAAGTAGAAGCTCGCCCGATTACAACGGTATGTGTATTTTTCCCATAGGCCTTTGTAGTTATTGGTTGCGAGTATCAGAATTGCGAAAATTTTGATGGTTTCTCAACCATTGCTTAACATCAAACTCCCATATCTCGCGAACGGAATGACGAACTCGAGAAATTCCTGTTGCATCTGAAAGTGGAAACTCGCCCGATTACAAAGATATGTGTGTTTTTCCGCTAGGCCTTTGTAGTTATTGGTTTCGAGTATCAGACTTGCGAAAATTTTGAGGGTTTCCCAACCATTCCTTAACTCCAAACTCCCATATCTCGCGAACGGATTTACGAAATCGAGAAATTCCTGTTGCATCTGAAAGTAGAAACTCGCCCGATGACAATGGTGTGTGTACTTTTCCCCTAGGCCATTCCAGTTATTCGTTTCTAGCATCAGAATTGCGAAAATGTTGATGGTTTCTCAAACATTCCTTAACTTCAAACGCCCATATCTCGCGAACGGATTGACGAACTCGAGAAATTCCTGTTGCATCTCAAAGTGGAAACTCGCCCGATTACAAAGGTATGTGCATTTTTCCCCTAGGCCTTTGTAGTTATTGGTTTCGAGTATTAGACTTGCGAAAATCTTGATGGTTTCTCAAGCATTCCTTAAATTCAAACTCCCATATCTCGCGAACGGATTGACGAACTCGAGAAATTCCTGTTGCATCTGAAAGTAGAAACTCGCCCGATTACAATGGTGTATGTACTCTTCCCCTAGGCCATTCCAGTTATTCGTTTCTAGCATCAGAATTGCGAAAATTTCGATGGCTTCTCAACCCTTCCTTAACTTCAAACTCCCATATCTCGTGAACGGATTTACGAAATCGAGAAATTCCTGTTGCATCTGGAAGTAGAAGCTCGCCCGATTACAACGGTATGTGTATTTTTCCCCTAGGCCTTTGTAGTTATTGGTTTCGAGTATCAGAATTGCGAAAATTTTGTTGGTTTCTCAACCATTCCTGAACTTCAAACTCCCATATCTCGCGAACGGAATGACGAACTCGAGAAATTCCTGTTGCATCTGAAAGTGGAAACTCGCCCGATTACAAAGATATGTGTGTTTTTCCGCTAGGCCTTTGTAGTTATTGGTTTCGAGTATCAGACTTTCGAAAATTTTGATGGTTTCTCAAGCATTCCTTAACTTCAAACTCCCATATCTCGCGAACGCATTGACGAACTCGAGAAATTCCTGTTGCATCTGAAAGTAGGGACTCGCCCGATTAGAATGGTGTGGGTACTTTTCCCCTAGGCCGTTCCAGTTATTAGTTTCTAGCATCAGAATTGCGAAAATTTCGATGGTTTCTCAACCATTCCTTAACTTCAAACTCCCATATCTCGTGAACGGATTGACGAGCTCGAGAAATTCCTGTTGCATCTGAAAGTAGAAACTCGCCCGATTACAAAGATATGTGTGTTTTTCCCCTAGGGCTTTGTAGTTATTGGTTTCGAGTATCA
The DNA here is from genome assembly GCF_051014685.1 of Ptiloglossa arizonensis. Classification (NCBI taxonomy): domain Eukaryota; kingdom Metazoa; phylum Arthropoda; class Insecta; order Hymenoptera; family Colletidae; genus Ptiloglossa; species Ptiloglossa arizonensis. The sequence continues at coordinate 679,516 of NW_027478698.1, read as the reverse complement.
GACTTGCGAAAATTTTGATGGTTCCTCAACCATTCCTTAACTTCATACTCCCATATCTCGCGCACGAATTGACGAAATCGAGCAATTCCTGTTGCATCTGAAAGTAGAAACTCGCCCGATTACAATGGTGTGTGTACTCTTCCCCTAGGCCTTTGTAGTTATTGGTTTCGCGTATGAGACTTGCGAAAATATTTATGGTTCCTCAACCATTCCTTAACTTCAAACTCCCATACCTCGCGAACGAATTGGCGAACTCAAGAAATTCCTGTTGCATCTGAAAGTAGAAACTCGCACGATTACAATGGTGTGTGTACTTTTCCCCTAGGCCATTCCAGTTATTGGTTTCGAGTATCAGACTTGCGAAAATTTTGATGGTTCCTCAACCATTCCTTAACTTCAAACTCCCATACCTCGCGAACGAATTGGCGAACTCAAGAAATTCCTGTTGCATCTGAAAGTAGAAACTCGCACGATTACAATGGTGTGTGTACTTTTCCCCTAGGCCATTCCAGTTATTGGTTTCGAGTATCAGACTTGCGAAAATTTCGATGGTTTCTCAACCATTCCTTAACTTCAAACTCCCATATCTCGTGAACGGATTGACGAGCTCGAGAAATTCCTGTTGCATCTGAAAGTAGAAACTCGCCCGATTACAAAGATATGTGTGTTTTCCCGCTAGGCCTTTGTAGTTATTGGTTTCGAGTATCAGACTTGCGAAAATTTTGAGGGTTTCCCAACCATTCCTTAACTCCAAACTCCCATATCTCGCGAACGGATTTACGAACTCGAGAAATTCCTGTTGCATCTGAAAGTAGAAACTCGCCCGATTACAAAGATATGTGTGTTTTTCCCCTAGGCCTTTGTAGATATTGGTTTCGAGTATCAGACTTTCGAAAATTTTGATGGTTTCTCAAGCATTCCTTAACTTCAAGCTCCCATATCTCGCGAACGCATTGACGAACTCGAGAAATTCCTGTTGCATCTGAAAGTAGAGACTCGCCCGATTAGAATGGTGTGGGTACTTTTCCCCTAGGCCGTTCCAGTTATTAGTTTCTAGCATTAGAATTGCGAAAATTTCGATGGTTTCTCAACCATTCCTTAACTTCAAACTCCCATATCTCGTGAACGGATTGACGAGCTCGAGAAATTCCTGTTGCATCTGAAAGTAGAAACTCGCCCGATTACAAAGATATGTGTGTTTTCCCGCTAGGCCTTTGTAGTTATTGGTTTCGAGTATCAGACTTGCGAAAATTTTGAGGGTTTCCCAACCATTCCTTAACTCCAAACTCCCATATCTCGCGAACGGATTTACGAAATCGAGAAATTCCTGTTGCATCTGAAAGTACAAACTCGCCCGATTACAAAGATATGTGTGTTTTTCCCCTAGGCCTTTGTAGTTATTGGTTCCGAGTATCAGACTTTCGAAAATTTTGATGGTTTCTCAAGCATTCCTTAACTTCAAACTCCCATATCTCGCGAACGCATTGACGAAATCGAGAAATTCCTGTTGCATCTGAATGTAGAGACTCGCCCGATTAGAATGGTGTGTGTACTTTTCCCCTAGGCCATTCCAGTTATTCGTTTCTAGCATCAGAATTGCGAAAATTTCGATGGCTTCTCAACCATTCCTTAACTTCAAACTCCCATATCTCGTGAACGGATTTACCAAATCGAGAAATTCCTGTTGCATCTGAAAGTAGAAGCTCGCCCGATTACAAAGATATGTGTGTTTTTCCGCTAGGCCTTTGTAGTTATTGGTTTCGAGTATCAGACTTGCGAAAATTTTGAGGGTTTCCCAACCATTCCTTAACTCCAAACCCCCATAACTCGCGAACGGATTTACGAAATCGAGAAATTCCTGTTGCATCTGAAAGTAGAAACTCGCCCGATGACAATGGTGTGTGTACTTTTCCCCTAGGCCATTCCAGTTATTCGTTTCTAGCATCAGAATAGCGAAAATGTTGATGGTTTCTCAACCATTCCTTAACTTCAAACTCCCATATCTCGTGAACAGATTGACGAACTCGAGAAATTCCTGTTGCATCTGAAAGTAGAAACTCGCTCGATTACAAAGATATGTGTGTTTTTCCGCTAGGCCTTTGTAGTTATTGGTTTCGAGTATCAGACTTGCGAAAACTTTGAGGGTTTCCCAACCATTCATTAACTCCAAACTCCCATATCTCGCGAACGGATTTACGAAATCGAGAAATTCCTGTTGCATCTGAAAGTAGAAACTCGCTCGATTACAAAGATATGTGTGTTTTTCCCCTAGGCCTTTGTAGTTATTGGTTTCGAGTATCAGACTTTCGAAAATTTTGATGGTTTCTCAACCATTGCTTAACATCAAACTCCCATATCTCGCGAACGGATTGACGAACTCGAGAAATTCCTGTTGCATCTCAAAGTGAAACTCGCCCGATTACAAAGGTATGTGCATTTCTCCCCTAGGCCTTTGTAGTTATTGGTTTCGAGTATTAGACTTGCGAAAATTTTGATGGTTTCTCAAGCATTCCTTAACTTCAAACTCCCATATCTCGCGAACGCATTGACGAACTCGAGAAATTCCTGTTGCATCTGAAAGTAGAGACTCGCCCGATTAGAATGGTGTGTGTACTTTTCCCCTAGGTCATTCCAGTTATTCGTTTCTAGCATCAGAATTGCGAAAATTTCGATGGCTTCTCAACCATTCCTTAACTTCAAACTCCCATATCTCGTGAACGGATTTACGAAATCGAGAAATTCCTGTTGCATCTGAAAGTAGAAGCTCGCCCGATTACAACGGTATGTGTATTTTTCCCATAGGCCTTTGTAGTTATTGGTTGCGAGTATCAGAATTGCGAAAATTTTAATGGTTTCTCAACCATTGCTTAACATCAAACTCCCATATCTCGCGAACGGATTGACGAACTCGAGAAATTCCTGTTGCATCTGAAAGTGGAAACTCGCCCGATTACAAAGATATGTGTGTTTTTCCCCTAGGCCTTTGTAGTTATTGGTTTCGAGTATCAGACTTGCGAAAATTTTGAGGGTTTCCCAACCATTCCTTAACTCCAAACCCCCATAACTCGCGAACGGATTTACGAAATCGAGAAATTCCTGTTGCATCTGAAAGTAGAAACTCGCCCGATGACAATGGTGTGTGTACTTTTCCCCTAGGCCATTCCAGTTATTCGTTTCTAGCATCAGAATTGCGAAAATGTTGATGGTTTCTCAACCATTCCTTAACTTCAAACTCCCATATCTCGTGAACGGATTGACGAACTCGAGAAATTCCTGTTGCATCTGAAAGTAGAAACTCGCTCGATTACAAAGATATGTGTGTTTTTCCGCTAGGCCTTTGTAGTTATTGGTTTCGAGTATCAGACTTGCGAAAACTTTGAGGGTTTCCCAACCATTCATTAACTCCTAACTCCCATATCTCGCGAACGGATTTACGAAATCGAGAAATTCCTGTTGCATCTGAAAGTAGAAACTCGCTCGATTACAAAGATATGTGTGTTTTTCCCCTAGGCCTTTGTAGTTATTGGCTTCGAGTATCAGACTTTCGAAAATTTTGATGGTTTCTCAAGCATTCCTTAACTTCAAGCTCCCATATCTCGCGAACGCATTGACGAACTCGAGAAATTCCTGTTGCATCTGAAAGTAGAGACTCGCCCGATTAGAATGTTGTGTGTACTTTTCCCCTAGGCCATTCCAGTTATTCGTTTCTAGCATCAGAATTGCGAAAATTTCGATGGCTTCTCAACCCTTCCTTAACTTCAAACTCCCATATCTCGTGAACGGATTTACGAAATCGAGAAATTCCTGTTGCATCTGAAAGTAGAAGCTCGCCCGATTACAACGGTATGCGTATTTTTCCCATAGGCCTTTGTTGTTATTGGTTGCGTGTATCAGAATTGCGAAAATTTTGATGGTTTCTCAACCATTCCTTAACATCAAACTCCCATATCTCGCGAACGGATTGACGAACTCGAGAAATTCCTGTAGCATCTGAAAGTGGAAACTCGCCCGATTACAAAGATATGTGTGTTTTTCCGCTAGGCCTTTGTAGTTATTGGTTTCGAGTATTAGACTTGCGAAAATCTTGATGGTTTCTCAAGCATTCCTTAACTTCAAACGCCCATATCTCGCGAACGGATTGACGAACTCGAGAAATTCCTGTTGCATCTCAAAGTGAAACTCGCCCGATTACAAAGGTATGTGCATTTTTCCCCTAGGCCTTTGTAGTTATTGGTTTCGAGTATTAGACTTGCGAAAATTTTGATGGTTTCTCAAGCATTCCTTAACTTCAAACTCCCATATCTCGCGAACGCATTGACGAACTCGAGAAATTCCTGTTGCGTCTGAAAGTGGAAACTCGCCCGATTACAAAGATATGTGTGTTTTTCCGCTAGGCCTTTGTAGTTATTGGTTTCGAGTATCAGACTTGCGAAAATTTTCAGGGTTTCCCAACCATTCCTTAACTCCAAACCCCCATATCTCGCGAACGGATTTACGAAATCGAGAAATTCCTGTTGCATCTGAAAGTAGAAACTCGCCCGATGACAATAGTGTGTGTACTTTTCCCCTAGGCCATTCCAGTTATTCGTTTCTAGCATCAGAATTGCGAAAATGTTGATGGTTTCTCAAACATTCCTTAACTTCAAACGCCCATATCTCGCGAACGGATTGACGAACTCGAGAAATTCCTGTTGCATCTGAAAGTAGAAACTCGCCCGATTACAATGGTGTGTGTACTCTTCCCCTAGGCCATTCCAGTTGTTCGTTTCTAGCATCAGAATTTCGAAAATTTTGATGGTTTCTCAACCATTCCTTAACTTCAAACTCCCATATCTCGTGAACGGATTGACGAGCTCGAGAAATTCCTGTTGCATCTGAAAGTAGAAACTCGCCCGATTACAAAGATATGTGTGTTTTTCCCCTAGGCCTTTGTAGTTATTGGTTTCGAGTATCAGACTTGCGAAAATTTTGATGGTTCCTCAACCATTCCTTAACTTCAAACTCCCATATCTCGCGCACGAATTGACGAACTCGAGCAATTCCTGTTGCATCTGAAAGTAGAAACTCGCCCGATTACAATGGTGTGTGTACTCTTCCCCTAGGCCATTCCAGTTGTTCGTTTCTAGCATCAGAATTGCGAAAATTTTGATGGTTTCTCAACCATTCCTTAACTTCAAACTCCCATATCTCGTGAACGGATTGACGAACTCGAGAAATTCCTGTTGCATCTGAAAGTAGAAACTCGCCCGATTACAAAGATATGTGTGTTTTTCCTCTAGGCCTTTGTAGTTATTGGTTTCGAGTATCAGACTTGCGAAAACTTTGAGGGTTTCCCAACCATTCATTAACTCCAAACTCCCATATCTCGCGAACGGATTTACGAAATCGAGAAATTCCTGTTGCATCTGAAAGTAGAAACTCGCCCGATTACAAAGATATGTGTGTTTTTCCCCTAGGCCTTTGTAGTTATTGGTTTCGAGTATCAGACTTTCGAAAATTTTGATGGTTTCTCAAGCATTCCTTAACTTCAAACTCCCATATCTCGCGAACGCATTGACGAACTCGAGAAATTCCTGTTGCATCTGAAAGTAGAGACTCGCCCGATTAGAATGGTGTGTGTACTTTTCCCCTAGGCCATTCCAGTTATTCGTTTCTAGCATCAGAATTGCGAAAATTTCGATGGCTTCTCAACCATTCCTTAACTTCAAACTCCCATATCTCGTGAACGGATTTACGAAATCGAGAAATTCCTGTTGCATCTGAAAGTAGAAGCTCGCCCGATTACAACGGTATGTGTATTTTTCCCATAGGCCTTTGTAGTTATTGGTTGCGAGTATCAGAATTGCGAAAATTTTGATGGTTTCTCAACCATTGCTTAACATCAAACTCCCATATCTCGCGAACGGAATGACGAACTCGAGAAATTCCTGTTGCATCTGAAAGTGGAAACTCGCCCGATTACAAAGATATGTGTGTTTTTCCGCTAGGCCTTTGTAGTTATTGGTTTCGAGTATCAGACTTGCGAAAATTTTGAGGGTTTCCCAACCATTCCTTAACTCCAAACTCCCATATCTCGCGAACGGATTTACGAAATCGAGAAATTCCTGTTGCATCTGAAAGTAGAAACTCGCCCGATGACAATGGTGTGTGTACTTTTCCCCTAGGCCATTCCAGTTATTCGTTTCTAGCATCAGAATTGCGAAAATGTTGATGGTTTCTCAAACATTCCTTAACTTCAAACGCCCATATCTCGCGAACGGATTGACGAACTCGAGAAATTCCTGTTGCATCTCAAAGTGGAAACTCGCCCGATTACAAAGGTATGTGCATTTTTCCCCTAGGCCTTTGTAGTTATTGGTTTCGAGTATTAGACTTGCGAAAATCTTGATGGTTTCTCAAGCATTCCTTAAATTCAAACTCCCATATCTCGCGAACGGATTGACGAACTCGAGAAATTCCTGTTGCATCTGAAAGTAGAAACTCGCCCGATTACAATGGTGTATGTACTCTTCCCCTAGGCCATTCCAGTTATTCGTTTCTAGCATCAGAATTGCGAAAATTTCGATGGCTTCTCAACCCTTCCTTAACTTCAAACTCCCATATCTCGTGAACGGATTTACGAAATCGAGAAATTCCTGTTGCATCTGGAAGTAGAAGCTCGCCCGATTACAACGGTATGTGTATTTTTCCCCTAGGCCTTTGTAGTTATTGGTTTCGAGTATCAGAATTGCGAAAATTTTGTTGGTTTCTCAACCATTCCTGAACTTCAAACTCCCATATCTCGCGAACGGAATGACGAACTCGAGAAATTCCTGTTGCATCTGAAAGTGGAAACTCGCCCGATTACAAAGATATGTGTGTTTTTCCGCTAGGCCTTTGTAGTTATTGGTTTCGAGTATCAGACTTTCGAAAATTTTGATGGTTTCTCAAGCATTCCTTAACTTCAAACTCCCATATCTCGCGAACGCATTGACGAACTCGAGAAATTCCTGTTGCATCTGAAAGTAGGGACTCGCCCGATTAGAATGGTGTGGGTACTTTTCCCCTAGGCCGTTCCAGTTATTAGTTTCTAGCATCAGAATTGCGAAAATTTCGATGGTTTCTCAACCATTCCTTAACTTCAAACTCCCATATCTCGTGAACGGATTGACGAGCTCGAGAAATTCCTGTTGCATCTGAAAGTAGAAACTCGCCCGATTACAAAGATATGTGTGTTTTTCCCCTAGGGCTTTGTAGTTATTGGTTTCGAGTATCAGACTTGCGAAAATTTTGATGGTTCCTCAACCATTCCTTAACTTCATACTCCCATATCTCGCGCACGAATTGACGAAATCGAGCAATTCCTGTTGCATCTGAAAGTAGAAACTCGCCCGATTACAATGGTGTGTGTACTCTTCCCCTAGGCCTTTGTAGTTATTGGTTTCGCGTATGAGACTTGCGAAAATATTTATGGTTCCTCAACCATTCCTTAACTTCAAACTCCCATACCTCGCGAACGAATTGGCGAACTCAAGAAATTCCTGTTGCATCTGAAAGTAGAAACTCGCACGATTACAATGGTGTGTGTACTTTTCCCCTAGGCCATTCCAGTTATTGGTTTCGAGTATCAGACTTGCGAAAATTTTGATGGTTCCTCAACCATTCCTTAACTTCAAACTCCCATATCTCGCGCACGAATTGACGAACTCGAGCAATTCCTGTTGCATCTGAAAGTAGAAACTCGCCCGATTACAATGGTGTGTGTACTCTTCCCCTAGGCCTTTGTAGTTATTGGTTTCGCGTATCAGACTTGCGAAAATATTTATGGTTCCTCAACCATTCCTTAACTTCAAACTCCCATACCTCGCGAACGAATTGGCGAACTCGAGAAATTCTTGTTGCATCTGAAAGTGGAAACTCGCCCGATTACAAAGATATGTGTGTTTTTCCGCTAGGCCTTTGTAGTTATTGGTTTCGAGTATCAGACTTTCGAAAATTTTGATGGTTTCTCAAGCATTCCTTAACTTCAAACTCCCATATCTCGCGAACGCATTGACGAACTCGAGAAATTCCTGTTGCATCTGAAAGTAGAGACTCGCCCGATTAGAATGGTGTGGGTACTTTTCCCCTAGGCCGTTCCAGTTATTAGTTTCTAGCATCAGAATTGCGAAAATTTCGATGGTTTCTCAACCATTCCTTAACTTCAAACTCCCATATCTCGTGAACGGATTGACGAGCTCGAGAAATTCCTGTTGCATCTGAAAGTAGAAACTCGCCCGATTACAAAGATATGTGTGTTTTTCCCCTAGGCCTTTGTAGTTATTGGTTTCGAGTATCAGACTTGCGAAAATTTTGATGGTTCCTCAACCATTCCTTAACTTCAAACTCCCATATCTCGCGCACGAATTGACGAACTCGAGCAATTCCTGTTGCATCTGAAAGTAGAAACTCGCCCGATTACAATGGTGTGTGTACTCTTCCCCTAGGCCTTTGTAGTTATTGGTTTCGCGTATCAGACTTGCGAAAATATTTATGGTTCCTCAACCATTCCTTAACTTCAAACTCCCATACCTCGCGAACGAATTGGCGAACTCGAGAAATTCTTGTTGCATCTGAAAGTGGAAACTCGCCCGATTACAAAGATATGTGTGTTTTTCCGCTAGGCCTTTGTAGTTATTGGTTTCGAGTATCAGACTTTCGAAAATTTTGATGGTTTCTCAAGCATTCCTTAACTTCAAACTCCCATATCTCGCGAACGCATTGACGAACTCGAGAAATTCCTGTTGCATCTGAAAGTAGAGACTCGCCCGATTAGAATGGTGTGGGTACTTTTCCCCTAGGCCGTTCCAGTTATTAGTTTCTAGCATCAGAATTGCGAAAATTTCGATGGTTTCTCAATCATTCCTTAACTTCAAACTCCCATATCTCGTGAACGGATTGACGAGCTCGAGAAATTCCTGTTGCATCTGAAAGTAGAAACTCGCCCGATTACAAAGATATGTGTGTTTTTCCCCTAGGCCTTTGTAGTTATTGGTTTCGAGTATCAGACTTGCGAAAATTTTGATGGTTCCTCAACCATTCCTTAACTTCAAACTCCCATATCTCGCGCACGAATTGACGAACTCGAGCAATTCCTGTTGCATCTGAAAGTAGAAACTCGCCCGATTACAATGGTGTGTGTACTCTTCCCCTAGGCCATTCCAGTTGTTCGTTTCTAGCATCAGAATTGCGAAAATGTTGATGGTTTCTCAACCATTCCTTAAATCCAAACTCCCATATCTCGCGAACGGATTTACGAAATCGAGAAATTCCTGTTGCATCTGAAAGTAGAAACTCGCCCGATTACAAAGGTATGTGTGTTTTTCCCCTAGGCCTTTGTAGTGATTGGTTTCGAGTATCAGACTTTCGAAAATTTTGATGGTTTCTCAAGCATTCCTTAACTTCAAACTCCCATATCTCGCGAACGCATTGACGAACTCGAGAAATTCCTGTTGCATCTGAAAGTAGAGACTCGCCCGATTAGAATGGTGTGTGTACTTTTCCCCTAGGCCATTCCAGTTATTCGTTTCTAGCATCAGAATTGCGAAAATGTTGATGGTTTCTCAACCATTCCTTAACTTCAAACTCCCATATCTCGCGAACGGATTGACGAACTCGAGAAATTCCTGTTGTATCTGAAAGTGCAAACTCGCCCGATTACAAAGGTGTGTGCATTTTACCCTAGGCCTTTGTAGTTATTGGTTTCGAGTATCAAACTTTCGAAAATTTTGATGGTTTCTTAAGCATTCCTTAAGATCAAACTCCCATATCTCGCGAACGGATTGACGAACTCGAGAAATTCCTGTTGCATCTGAAAGTGGAAACTCGCCCGATTACAAAGATATGTGTGTTTTTCCGCTAGGCCTTTGTAGTTATTGGTTTCGAGTATCAGACTTGCGAAAATTTTGAGGGTTTCCCAACCATTCCTTAACTCCAAACTCCCATATCTCGCGAACGGATATACGAAATCGAGAAATTCCTGTTGCATCTGAAAGTAAAAACTCGCCCGATTACAAAGATTTGTGTGTTTTTCCCCTAGGCCTTTGTAGTTATTGGTTTCGAGTATCAGACTTTCGAAAATTTTGATGGTTTCTCAAGCATTCCTTAACTTCAAACTCCCATATCTCGCGAACGCATTGACGAACTCGAGAAATTCCTGTTGCATCTGAAAGTAGAGACTCGCCCGATTAGAATGGTGTGTGCATTTTCCCCTAGGCCTTTGTAGTTATTGGTTTCGAGTATCAAACTTTCGAAAATTTTGAAGGTTTCTCAACCATTCCTTAACTTCAAACTCCCATATCTCGTGAACGGATTGACGAACTCGAGAAATTCCTGTTGCATCTGAAAGTAGAAACTCGCCCGATTACAAAGATATGTGTGTTTTTCCGCTAGGCCTTTGTAGTTATTGGTTTCGAGTATCAGACTTGCGAAAATTTTGAGGGTTTCCCAACCATTCCTTAACTCCAAACTCCCATATCTCGCGAACGGATTTACGAAATCGAGAAATTCCTGTTGCATCTGACAGTAGAAACTCGCCCGATTAGAATGGTGTGTGTACTTTTCCCCTAGGCCATTCCAGTTATTCGTTTCTAGCATCAGAATTGCGAAAATGTTGATGGTTTCTCGACCATTCCTTAACTTCAAACTCCCATATCTCGCGAACGGATTGACGAACTCGAGAAATTCCTGTTGCATCTCAAAGTGGAAACTCGCCCGATTACAAAGGTATGTGCATTTTTCCCCTAGGCCTTTGTAGTTATTGGTTTCGAGTATTAGACTTGCGAAAATCTTGATGGTTTCTCAAGCATTCCTTAACTTCAAATTCCCATATCTCGCGAACGGATTGACGAACTCGAGAAATTCCTGTTGCATCTGAAAGTGGAAACTCGCCCGATTACAAAGGTGTGTGCATTTTACCCTAGGCCTTTGTAGTTATTGGTTTCGAGTATCAAACTTTCGAAAATTTTGATGGTTTCTTAAGCATTCCTTAAGATCAAACTCCCATATCTCGCGAACGGATTGACGAACTTGAGAAATTCCTGTTGCAACTGAAAGTAGAAACTCGCCCGATTACAAAGATATGTGTGTTTTTCCCCTAGGCCTTTGTGGTTATTGGTTTCGAGTATCAGACTTGCGAAAATTTTGAGGGCTTCCCATCCATTCCTTAACTTCAAGCTCCCACATCTCGCGAACGGATTGACGAACTCGAGAAATTCCTGTTGCATCTGAAAGTAGAGACTCGCCCGATTAGAATGGTGTGTGTACTTTTCCCCTGGGCCATTCCAGTTATTCGTTTCTAGCATCAGAATTGCGAAAATGTTGATGGTTTCTCAACCATTCCTTAACTTCAAACTCCCATATCTCGCGAACGGATTGACGAACTCGAGAAATTCCTGTTGCATCTGAAAGTGGAAACTCGCCCGATTACAAAGGTGTGTGCATTTTACCCTAGGCCTTTGTAGTTATTGGTTTCGAGTATCAAACTTTCGAAAATTTTGATGGTTTCTTAAGCATTCCTTAAGATCAAACTCCCATATCTCGCGAACGGATTGACGAACTTGAGAAATTCCTGTTGCAACTGAAAGTAGAAACTCGCCCGATTACAAAGATATGTGTGGTTTTCCCCTAAGCCTTTGTAGTTATTGGTATCGAGTATCAGAATTGCGAAAATTTTTATGGTTTCTCAAGCATTCCTTAACTTCAAACTCCCATATCTCGCGAACGGATTGACGAACTCGAGAAATTCCTGTTGCATCTGAAAGTGGAAACTCGCCCGATTACAAAGGTATGTGCATTTTCCCCTAGGCCTTTGTAGTTATTGGTTTCGAGTATCAAACTTTCGAAAATTTTGATGGTTTCTCAAGCATTCCTTAACTCCAAACTCCCATATCTCGCGAACGGATTTACGAAATCGAGAAATTCCTGTTGCATCTGAAAGTAGAAACTCGCCCGATTACAAAGATATGTGTGTTTTTCCCCTAGGCCTTTGTAGTTATTGGTTTCGAGTATCAGACTTGCGAAAATTTTGATGGTTTCTCAAGCATTCCTTAACTTCAAACTCCCATATCTCGCGAACGGATTGACGAACTCGAGAAATTCCTGTTGCATCTGAAAGTAGAGACTCGCCCGATTAGAATGGTGTGTGTACTTTTCCCCTAGGCCATTCCAGTTATTCGTTTCTAGCATCAGAATTGCGAAAATTTTGATGGTTTCTTAAGCATTCCTTAAGATCAAACTCCCATATTTCGCGAACGGATTGACGAACTTGAGAAATTCCTGTTGCATCTGAAAGTGGAAACTCGCCCGATTACAAAGGTGTGTGCATTTTACCCTAGGCCTTTGTAGTTATTGGTTTCGAGTATCAAACTTTCGAAAATTTTGATGGTTTCTTAAGCATTCCTTAAGATCAAACTCCCATATCTCGCGAACGGATTGACGAACTTGAGAAATTCCTGTTGCAACTGAAAGTAGAAACTCGCCCGATTACAAAGATATGTTTGGTTTTCCCCTAAGCCTTTGTAGTTATTGGTATCGAGTATCAGACTTGCGAAAATTTTGATGGTTTCTCAAGCATTCCTTAACTTCAAACTCCCATATCTCGCGAACGGATTGACGAACTCGAGAAATTCCTGTTGCATCTGAAAGTGGAAACTCGCCCGATTACAAAGGTATGTGCATTTTCCCCTAGGCCTTTGTAGTTATTGGTTTCGAGTATCAAACTTTCGAAAATTTTGATGGTTTCTCAAGCATTCCTTAACTCCAAACTCCCATATCTCGCGAACGGATTTACGAAATCCAGAAATTCCTGTTGCATCTGAAAGTAGAGACTCGCCCGATTAGAATGGTGTGTGTACTTTTCCCCTAGGCCATTCCAGTTATTCGTTTCTAGCATCAGAATTGCGAAAATGTTGATGGTTTCTCAACCATTCCTTTACTTCAAACTCCCATATCTCGCGAACGGATTGACGAACTCGAGAAATTCCTGTTGCATCTGAAAGTGGAAACTCGCCCGATTAAAAAGGAGTGTGCATTTTACCCTAGGCCTTTGTAGTTATTGGTTTCGAGTATCAAACTTTCGAAAATTTTGATGGTTCCTTAAGCATTCCTTAAGATCGAACTCCCATATCTCGCGAACGGATTGACGAACTCGAGAAATTCCTGTTGCATCTCAAAGTGGAAACTCGCCCGATTACAAAGGTATGTGCATTTTTCCCCTAGGCCTTTGTAGTTATTGGTTTCGAGTATTAGACTTGCGAAAATCTTGATGGTTTCTCAAGCATTCCTTAAATTCAAACTCCCATATCTCGCGAACGGATTGACGAACTCGAGAAATTCCTGTTGCATCTGAAAGTAGAGACTCGCCCGATTAGAATGGTGTGGGTACTTTTCCCCTAGGCCGTTCCAGTTATTCGTTTCTAGCATCAGAATTGCGAAAATTTCGATGGTTTCTCAACCATTCCTTAACTTCAAACTCCCATATCTCGTGAACGGATTGACGAGCTCGAGAAATTCCTGTTGCATCTGAAAGTAGAAACTCGCCCGATTACAAAGATATGTGTGTTTTTCCCCTAGGCCTTTGTAGTTATTGGTTTCGAGTATCAGACTTGCGAAAATTTTGATGGTTCCTCAACCATTCCTTAACTTCAAACTCCCATATCTCGTGAACGGATTTACGAAATCGAGAAATTCCTGTTGCATCTGAAAGTAGAAGCTCGCCCGATTACAACGGTATGTGTATTTTTCCCATAGGCCTTTGTAGTTATTGGTTGCGAGTATCAGAATTGCGAAAATTTTGATGGTTTCTCAACCATTGCTTAACATCAAACTCCCATATCTCGCGAACGGAATGACGAACTCGAGAAATTCCTGTTGCATCTGAAAGTGGAAACTCGCCCGATTACAAAGATATGTGTGTTTTTCCGCTAGGCCTTTGTAGTTATTGGTTTCGAGTATCAGACTTGCGAAAATTTTCAGGGTTTCCCAACCATTCCTTAACTCCAAACCCCCATATCTCGCGAACGGATTTACGAAATCGAGAAATTCCTGTTGCATCTGAAAGTAGAAACTCGCCCGATGACAATAGTGTGTGTACTTTTCCCCTAGGCCATTCCAGTTATTCGTTTCTAGCATCAGAATTGCGAAAATGTTGATGGTTTCTCAAACATTCCTTAACTTCAAACGCCCATATCTCGCGAACGGATTGACGAACTCGAGAAATTCCTGTTGCATCTGAAAGTAGAAACTCGCCCGATTACAATGGTGTGTGTACTCTTCCCCTAGGCCATTCCAGTTGTTCGTTTCTAGCATCAGAATTTCGAAAATTTTGATGGTTTCTCAACCATTCCTTAACTTCAAACTCCCATATCTCGTGAACGGATTGACGAGCTCGAGAAATTCCTGTTGCATCTGAAAGTAGAAACTCGCCCGATTACAAAGATATGTGTGTTTTTCCGCTAGGCCTTTGTAGTTATTGGTTTCGAGTATCAGACTTGCGAAAACTTTGAGGGTTTCCCAACCATTCATTAACTCCAAACTCCCATATCTCGCGAACGGATTTACGAAATCGAGAAATTCCTGTTGCATCTGAAAGTAGAAACTCGCCCGATTACAAAGATATGTGTGTTTTTCCCCTAGGCCTTTGTAGTTATTGGTTTCGAGTATCAGACTTGCGAAAACTTTGAGGGTTTCCCAACCATTCATTAACTCCAAACTCCCATATCTCGCGAACGGATTTACGAAATCGAGAAATTCCTGTTGCATCTGAAAGTAGAAACTCGCCCGATTACAAAGATATGTGTGTTTTTCCCCTAGGCCTTTGTAGTTATTGGTTTCGAGTATCAGACTTTCGAAAATTTTGATGGTTTCTCAAGCATTCCTTAACTTCAAACTCCCATATCTCGCGAACGCATTGACGAACTCGAGAAATTCCTGTTGCATCTGAAAGTAGAGACTCGCCCGATTAGAATGGTGTGTGTACTTTTCCCCTAGGCCATTCCAGTTATTCGTTTCTAGCATCAGAATTGCGAAAATTTCGATGGCTTCTCAACCATTCCTTAACTTCAAACTCCCATATCTCGTGAACGGATTTACGAAATCGAGAAATTCCTGTTGCATCTGAAAGTAGAAGCTCGCCCGATTACAACGGTATGTGTATTTTTCCCATAGGCCTTTGTAGTTATTGGTTGCGAGTATCAGAATTGCGAAAATTTTGATGGTTTCTCAACCATTGCTTAAAATCAAACTCCCATATCTCGCGAACGGAATGACGAACTCGAGAAATTCCTGTTGCATCTGAAAGTGGAAACTCGCCCGATTACAAAGATATGTGTGTTTTTCCGCTAGGCCTTTGTAGTTATTGGTTTCGAGTATCAGACTTGCGAAAATTTTGAGGGTTTCCCAACCATTCCTTAACTCCAAACTCCCATATCTCGCGAACGGATTTACGAAATCGAGAAATTCCTGTTGCATCTGAAAGTAGAAACTCGCCCGATGACAATGGTGTGTGTACTTTTCCCCTAGGCCATTCCAGTTATTCGTTTCTAGCATCAGAATTGCGAAAATGTTGATGGTTTCTCAAACATTCCTTAACTTCAAACGCCCATATCTCGCGAACGGATTGACGAACTCGAGAAATTCCTGTTGCATCTCAAAGTGGAAACCCGCCCGATTACAAAGGTATGTGCATTTTTCCCCTAGGCCTTTGTAGTTATTGGTTTCGAGTATTAGACTTGCGAAAATCTTGATGGTTTCTCAAGCATTCCTTAAATTCAAACTCCCATATCTCGCGAACGGATTGACGAACTCGAGAAATTCCTGTTGCATCTGAAAGTAGAGACTCGCCCGATTAGAATGGTGTGGGTACTTTTCCCCTAGGCCGTTCCAGTTATTCGTTTCTAGCATCAGAATTGCGAAAATTTCGATGGTTTCTCAACCATTCCTTAACTTCAAACTCCCATATCTAGTGAACGGATTGACGAGCTCGAGAAATTCCTGTTGCATCTGAAAGTAGAAACTCGCCCGATTACAAAGATATGTGTGTTTTTCCCCTAGGCCTTTGTAGTTATTGGTTTCGAGTATCAGACTTGCGAAAATTTTGATGGTTCCTCAAGCATTCCTTAACTTCAAACTCCCATATCTCGCGAACGCATTGACGAACTCGAGAAATTCCTGTTGCATCTGAAAGTAGGGACTCGCCCGATTAGAATGGTGTGGGTACTTTTCCCCTAGGCCGTTCCAGTTATTAGTTTCTAGCATCAGAATTGCGAAAATTTCGATGGTTTCTCAACCATTCCTTAACTTCAAACTCCCATATCTCGTGAACGGATTGACGAGCTCGAGAAATTCCTGTTGCATCTGAAAGTAGAAACTCGCCCGATTACAAAGATATGTGTGTTTTTGCCCTAGGGCTTTGTAGTTATTGGTTTCGAGTATCAGACTTGCTAAAATTTTGATGGTTCCTCAACCATTCCTTAACTTCAAACTCCCATATCTCGCGCACGAATTGACGAAATCGAGCAATTCCTGTTGCATCTGAAAGTAGAAACTCGCCCGATTACAATGGTGTGTGTACTCTTCCCCTAGGCCTTTGTAGTTATTGGTTTCGCGTATCAGTCTTGCGAAAATATTTATGGTTCCTCAACCATTCCTTAACTTCAAACTCCCATACCTCGCGAACGAATTGGCGAACTCAAGAAATTCCTGTTGCATCTGAAAGTAGAAACTCGCACGATTACAATGGTGTGTGTACTTTTCCCCTAGGCCATTCCAGTTATTGGTTTCGAGTATCAGACTTGCGAAAATTTTGATGGTTCCTCAACCATTCCTTAACTTCAAACTCCCATATCTCGCGCACGAATTGACGAACTCGAGCAATTCCTGTTGCATCTGAAAGTAGAAACTCGCCCGATTACAATGGTGTGTGTACTCTTCCCCTAGGCCTTTGTAGTTATTGGTTTCGCGTATCAGACTTGCGAAAATATTTATGGTTCCTCAACCATTCCTTAACTTCAAACTCCCATACCTCGCGAACGAATTGGCGAACTCGAGAAATTCTTGTTGCATCTGAAAGTGGAAACTCGCCCGATTACAAAGATATGTGTGTTTTTCCGCTAGGCCTTTGTAGTTATTGGTTTCGAGTATCAGACTTTCGAAAATTTTGATGGTTTCTCAAGCATTCCTTAACTTCAAACTCCCATATCTCGCGAACGCATTGACGAACTCGAGAAATACCTGTTGCATCTGAAAGTAGAGACTCGCCCGATTAGAATGGTGTGGGTACTTTTCCCCTAGGCCGTTCCAGTTATTAGTTTCTAGCATCAGAATTGCGAAAATTTCGATGGTTTCTCAACCATTCCTTAACTTCAAACTCCCATATCTCGTGAACGGATTGACGAGCTCGAGAAATTCCTGTTGCATCTGAAAGTAGAAACTCGCCCGATTACAAAGATATGTGTGTTTTTCCCCTAGGCCTTTGTAGTTATTGGTTTCGAGTATCAGACTTGCGAAAACTTTGAGGGTTTCCCAACCATTCATTAACTCCTAACTCCCATATCTCGCGAACGGATTTACGAAATCGAGGAATTCCTGTTGCATCTGAAAGTAGAAACTCGCTCGATTACAAAGATATGTGTGTTTTTCCCCTAGGCCTTTGTAGTTATTGGTTTCGAGTATCAGACTTTCGAAAATTTTGATGGTTTCTCAAGCATTCCTTAACTTCAAGCTCCCATATCTCGCGAACGCATTGACGAACTCGAGAAATTCCTGTTGCATCTGAAAGTAGAGACTCGCCCGATTAGAATGTTGTGTGTACTTTTCCCCTAGGCCATTCCAGTTATTCGTTTCTAGCATCAGAATTGCGAAAATTTCGATGGCTTCTCAACCCTTCCTTAACTTCAAACTCCCATATCTCGTGAACGGATTTACGAAATCGAGAAATTCCTGTTGCATCTGAAAGTAGAAGCTCGCCCGATTACAACGGTATGTGTATTTTTCCCCTAGGCCTTTGTAGTTATTGGTTTCGAGTATCAGAATTGCGAAAATTTTGATGGTTTCTCAACCATTCCTTAACTTCAAACGCCCATATCTCGCGAACGGATTGACGAACTCGAGAAATTCCTGTTGCATCTCAAAGTGAAACTCGCCCGATTACAAAGGTATGTGCATTTTTCCCCTAGGCCTTTGTAGTTATTGGTTTCGAGTATTAGACTTGCGAAAATTTTGATGGTTTCTCAAGCATTCCTTAACTTCAAACTCCCATATCTCGCGAACGCATTGACGAACTCGAGAAATTCCTGTTGCATCTGAAAGTAGAGACTCGCCCGATTAGAATGGTGTGTGTACTTTTCCCCTAGGCCATTCCAGTTATTCGTTTCTAGCATCAGAATTGCGAAAATTTCGATGGCTTCTCAACCATTCCTTAACTTCAAACTCCCATATCTCGTGAACGGATTTACGAAATCGAGAAATTCCTGTTGCATCTGAAAGTAGAAGCTCGCCCGATTACAACGGTATGTGTATTTTTCCCATAGGCCTTTGTAGTTATTGGTTGCGAGTATCAGAATTGCGAAAATTTTAATGGTTTCTCAACCATTGCTTAACATCAAACTCCCATATCTCGCGAACGGATTGACGAACTCGAGAAATTCCTGTTGCATCTGAAAGTGGAAACTCGCCCGATTACAAAGATATGTGTGTTTTTCCGCTAGGCCTTTGTAGTTATTGGTTTCGAGTATCAGACTTGCGAAAATTTTCAGGGTTTCCCAACCATTCCTTAACTCCAAACCCCCATATCTCGCGAACGGATTTACGAAATCGAGAAATTCCTGTTGCATCTGAAAGTAGAAACTCGCCCGATGACAATAGTGTGTGTACTTTTCCCCTAGGCCATTCCAGTTATTCGTTTCTAGCATCAGAATTGCGAAAATGTTGATGGTTTCTCAAACATTCCTTAACTTCAAACGCCCATATCTCGCGAACGGATTGACGAACTCGAGAAATTCCTGTTGCATCTGAAAGTAGAAACTCGCCCGATTACAATGGTGTGTGTACTCTTCCCCTAGGCCATTCCAGTTGTTCGTTTCTAGCATCAGAATTTCGAAAATTTTGATGGTTTCTCAACCATTCCTTAACTTCAAACTCCCATATCTCGTGAACGGATTGACGAGCTCGAGAAATTCCTGTTGCATCTGAAAGTAGAAACTCGCCCGATTACAAAGATATGTGTGTTTTTCCCCTAGGCCTTTGTAGTTATTGGTTTCGAGTATCAGACTTGCGAAAATTTTGATGGTTCCTCAACCATTCCTTAACTTCAAACTCCCATATCTCGCGCACGAATTGACGAACTCGAGCAATTCCTGTTGCATCTGAAAGTAGAAACTCGCCCGATTACAATGGTGTGTGTACTCTTCCCCTAGGCCATTCCAGTTGTTCGTTTCTAGCATCAGAATTGCGAAAATTTTGATGGTTTCTCAACCATTCCTTAACTTCAAACTCCCATATCTCGTGAACGGATTGACGAACTCGAGAAATTCCTGTTGCATCTGAAAGTAGAAACTCGCCCGATTACAAAGATATGTGTGTTTTTCCGCTAGGCCTTTGTAGTTATTGGTTTCGAGTATCAGACTTGCGAAAACTTTGAGGGTTTCCCAACCATTCATTAACTCCAAACTCCCATATCTCGCGAACGGATTTACGAAATCGAGAAATTCCTGTTGCATCTGAAAGTAGAAGCTCGCCCGATTACAACGGTATGTGTATTTTTCCCATAGGCCTTTGTAGTTATTGGTTGCGAGTATCAGAATTGCGAAAATTTTGATGGTTTCTCAACCATTGCTTAAAATCAAACTCCCATATCTCGCGAACGGAATGACGAACTCGAGAAATTCCTGTTGCATCTGAAAGTGGAAACTCGCCCGATTACAAAGATATGTGTGTTTTTCCGCTAGGCCTTTGTAGTTATTGGTTTCGAGTATCAGACTTGCGAAAATTTTGAGGGTTTCCCAACCATTCCTTAACTCCAAACTCCCATATCTCGCGAACGGATTTACGAAATCGAGAAATTCCTGTTGCATCTGAAAGTAGAAACTCGCCCGATGACAATGGTGTGTGTACTTTTCCCCTAGGCCATTCCAGTTATTCGTTTCTAGCATCAGAATTGCGAAAATGTTGATGGTTTCTCAAACATTCCTTAACTTCAAACGCCCATATCTCGCGAACGGATTGACGAACTCGAGAAATTCCTGTTGCATCTCAAAGTGGAAACTCGCCCGATTACAAAGGTATGTGCATTTTTCCCCTAGGCCTTTGTAGTTATTGGTTTCGAGTATTAGACTTGCGAAAATCTTGATGGTTTCTCAAGCATTCCTTAAATTCAAACTCCCATATCTCGCGAACGGATTGACGAACTCGAGAAATTCCTGTTGCATCTGAAAGTAGAGACTCGCCCGATTAGAATGGTGTGGGTACTTTTCCCCTAGGCCGTTCCAGTTATTCGTTTCTAGCATCAGAATTGCGAAAATTTCGATGGTTTCTCAACCATTCCTTAACTTCAAACTCCCATATCTAGTGAACGGATTGACGAGCTCGAGAAATTCCTGTTGCATCTGAAAGTAGAAACTCGCCCGATTACAAAGATATGTGTGTTTTTCCGCTAGGCCTTTGTAGTTATTGGTTTCGAGTATCAGACTTGCGAAAATTTTGAGGGTTTCCCAACCATTCCTTAACTCCAAACTCCCATATCTCGCGAACGGATTTACGAAATCGAGAAATTCCTGTTGCATCTGTCAGTAGAAACTCGCCCGATTAGAATGGTGTGTGTACTTTTCCCCTAGGCCATTCCAGTTATTCGTTTCTAGCATCAGAATTGCGAAAATGTTGATGGTTTCTCAACCATTCCTTAACTTCAAACTCCCATATCTCGCGAACGGATTGACGAACTCGAGAAATTCCTGTTGCATCTCAAAGTGGAAACTCGCCCGATTACAAAGGTATGTGCATTTTTCCCCTAGGCCTTTGTAGTTATTGGTTTCGAGTATTAGACTTGCGAAAATCTTGATGGTTTCTCAAGCATTCCTTAACTTCAAACTCCCATATCTCGCGAACGGATTGACGAACTCGAGAAATTCCTGTTGCATCTGAAAGTGGAAACTCGCCCGATTACAAAGGTGTGTGCATTTTACCCTAGGCCTTTGTAGTTATTGGTTTCGAGTATCAAACTTTCGAAAATTTTGATGGTTTCTTAAGCATTCCTTAAGATCAAACTCCCATATCTCGCGAACGGATTGACGAACTTGAGAAATTCCTGTTGCAACTGAAAGTAGAAACTCGCCCGATTACAAAGATATGTGTGTTTTTCCCCTAGGCCTTTGTGGTTATTGGTTTCGAGTATCAGACTTGCGAAAATTTTGAGGGCTTCCCAACCATTCCTTAACTTCAAGCTCCCACATCTCGCGAACGGATTGACGAACTCGAGAAATTCCTGTTACATCTGAAAGTAGAGACTCGCCCGATTAGAATGGTGTGTGTACTTTTCCCCTGGGCCATTCCAGTTATTCGTTTCTAGCATCAGAATTGCGAAAATGTTGATGGTTTCTCAACCATTCCTTAACTTCAAACTCCCATATCTCGCGAACGGATTGACGAACTCGAGAAATTCCTGTTGCATCTGAAAGTGGAAACTCGCCCGATTACAAAGGTGTGTGCATTTTACCCTAGGCCTTTGTAGTTATTGGTTTCGAGTATCAAACTTTCGAAAATTTTGATGGTTTCTTAAGCATTCCTTAAGATCAAACTCCCATATCTCGCGAACGGATTGACGAACTTGAGAAATTCCTGTTGCAACTGAAAGTAGAAACTCGCCCGATTACAAAGATATGTGTGGTTTTCCCCTAAGCCTTTGTAGTTATTGGTATCGAGTATCAGACTTGCGAAAATTTTGATGGTTTCTCAAGCATTCCTTAACTTCAAACTCCCATATCTCGCGAACGGATTGACGAACTCGAGAAATTCCTGTTGCATCTGAAAGTGGAAACTCGCCCGATTACAAAGGTATGTGCATTTTCCCCTAGGCCTTTGTAGTTATTGGTTTCGAGTATCAAACTTTCGAAAATTTTGATGGTTTCTCAAGCATTCCTTAACTCCAAACTCCCATATCTCGCGAACGGATTTACGAAATCGAGAAATTCCTGTTGCATCTGAAAGTAGGAACTCGACCGATTACAAAGATATGTGTGTTTTTCCCCTAGGCCTTTGTAGTTATTGGTTTCGAGTATCAGACTTGCGAAAATTTTGATGGTTTCTCAAGCATTCCTTAACTTCAAACTCCCATATCTCGCGAACGGATTGACGAACTCGAGAAATTCCTGTTGCATCTGAAAGTAGAGACTCGCCCGATTAGAATGGTGTGTGTACTTTTCCCCTAGGCCATTCCAGTTATTCGTTTCTAGCATCAGAATTGCGAAAATGTTGATGGTTTCTCAACCATTCCTTTACTTCAAACTCCCATATCTCGCGAACGGATTGACGAACTCGAGAAATTCCTGTTGCATCTGAAAGTGGAAACTCGCCCGATTAAAAAGGAGTGTGCATTTTACCCTAGGCCTTTGTAGTTATTGGTTTCGAGTATCAAACTTTCGAAAATTTTGATGGTTTCTTAAGCATTCCTTAAGATCGAACTCCCATATCTCGCGAACGGATTGACGAACTCGAGAAATTCCTGTTGCATCTCAAAGTGGAAACTCGCCCGATTACAAAGGTATGTGCATTTTTCCCCTAGGCCTTTGTAGTTATTGGTTTCGAGTATTAGACTTGCGAAAATCTTGATGGTTTCTCAAGCATTCCTTAAATTCAAACTCCCATATCTCGCGAACGGATTGACGAACTCGAGAAATTCCTGTTGCATCTGAAAGTAGAGACTCGCCCGATTAGAATGGTGTGGGTACTTTTCCCCTAGGCCGTTCCAGTTATTCGTTTCTAGCATCAGAATTGCGAAAATTTCGATGGTTTCTCAACCATTCCTTAACTTCAAATTCCCATATCTCGTGAACGGATTGACGAGCTCGAGAAATTCCTGTTGCATCTGAAAGTAGAAACTCGCCCGATTACAAAGATATGTGTGTTTTTCCCCTAGGCCTTTGTAGTTATTGGTTTCGAGTATCAGACTTGCGAAAATTTTGATGGTTCCTCAACCATTCCTTAACTTCAAACTCCCATATCTCCTGAACGGATTTACGAAATCGAGAAATTCCTGTTGCATCTGAAAGTAGAAGCTCGCCCGATTACAACGGTATGTGTATTTTTCCCATAGGCCTTTGTAGTTATTGGTTGCGAGTATCAGAATTGCGAAAATTTTGATGGTTTCTCAACCATTGCTTAACATCAAACTCCCATATCTCGCGAACGGAATGACGAACTCGAGAAATTCCTGTTGCATCTGAAAGTGGAAACTCGCCCGATTACAAAGATATGTGTGTTTTTCCGCTAGGCCTTTGTAGTTATTGGTTTCGAGTATCAGACTTGCGAAAATTTTGAGGGTTTCCCAAACATTCCTTAACTTCAAACGCCCGTATCTCGCGAACGGATTGACGAACTCGAGAAATTCCTGTTGCATCTGAAAGTGGAAACTCGCCCGATTAAAAAGGAGTGTGCATTTTACCCTAGGCCTTTGTAGTTATTGGTTTCGAGTATCAGACTTTCGAAAATTTTGATGGTATCTCAAGCATTCCATAACTTCAAGCTCCCATATCTCGCGAACGCATTGACGAACTCGAGAAATTCCTGTTGCATCTGAAAGTAGAGACTCGCCCGATTAGAATGGTGTGTGTACTTTTCCCCTAGGCCATTCCAGTTATTCGTTTCTAGCATCAGAATTGCGAAAATTTCGATGGCTTCTCAACCCTTCCTTAACTTCAAACTCCCATATCTCGTGAACGGATTTACGAAATCGAGAAATACCTGTTGCATCTGAAAGTAGAAGCTCGCCCGATTACAACGGTATGTGTATTTTTCCCCTAGGCCTTTGTAGTTATTGGTTTCGAGTATCAGAATTGCGAAAATTTTGATGGTTTCTCAACCATTCCTTAACATCAAACTCCCATATCTCGCGAACGGATTGACGAACTCGAGAAATTCCTGTTGCATCTGAAAGTGGAAACTCGCCCGATTACAAAGATATGTGTGTTTTCCGCTAGGCCTTTGTAGTTATTGGTTTCGAGTATCAGACTTGCGAAAATTTTGAGGGTTTCCCAATCATTCCTTAACTCCAAACTCCCATATCTCGCGAACGGATTTACGAAATCGAGAAATTCCTGTTGCATCTGAAAGTAAAAACTCGCCCGATTACAAAGATATGTGTGTTTTTCCCCTAGGGCTTTGTAGTTATTGGTTTCGAGTATCAGACTTTCGAAAATTTTGATGGTTTCTCAAGCATTCCTTAACTTCAAACTCCCATATCTCGCGAACGCATTGACGAACTCGAGAAATTCCTGTTGCATCTGAAAGTAGAGACTCGCCCGATTAGAATGGTGTGTGTACTTTTCCCATAGGCCTTTGTAGTTATTGGTTTCGAGTATCAGACTTTCGAAAATGTTGATGGTTTCTCAAACATTCCTTAACTTCAAACTCCCATATCTCGCGAACGGATTGACGAACTCGAGAAATTCCTGTTGCATCTGAAAGTGGAAACTCGCCCGATTACAAAGGTATGTGCATTTTCCCCTAGGCCTTTGTAGTTATTGGTTTCGAGTATCAAACTTTCGAAAATTTTGATGGTTTCTCAAGCATTCCTTAAATTCAAACTCCCATATCTCGCGAACGGATTGACGAACTCGAGAAATTCCTGTTGCATCTGAAAGTAGAGACTCGCCCGATTAGACTGGTGTGGGTACTTTTCCCCTAGGCCGTTCCAGTTATTCGTTTCTAGCATCAGAATTGCGAAAATTTCGATGGTTTCTCAACCATTCCTTAACTTCAAACTCCCATATCTCGTGAACGGATTGACGAGCTCGAGAAATTCCTGTTGCATCTGAAAGTAGAAACTCGCCCGATTACAAAGATATGTGTGTTTTTCCCCTAGGCCTTTGTAGTTATTGGTTTCGAGTATCAGACTTGCGAAAATTTTGATGGTTCCTCAACCATTCCTTAACTTCAAACTCCCATATCTCGCGCACGAATTGACGAACTCGAGCAATTCCTGTTGCATCTGAAAGTAGAAACTCGCCCGATTACAATGGTGTGTGTACTCTTCCCCTAGGCCATTCCAGTTATTCGTTTCTAGCATCAGAATTGCGAAAATTTCGATGGTTTCTCAAACATTCCTTAACTTCAAACTCCCATATCTCGTGAACGGATTGACGAACTCGAGAAATTCCTGTTGCATCTGAAAGTGGAAACTCGCCCGATTACAAAGGTGTGTGCATTTTACCCTAGGCCTTTGTAGTTATTGGTTTCGAGTATCAAACTTTCGAAAATTTTGATGGTTTCTTAAGCATTCCTTAAGATCAAACTCCCATATCTCGCGAACGGATTGACGAACTTGAGAAATTCCTGTTGCAACTGAAAGTAGAAACTCGCCCGATTACAAAGATATGTGTGGTTTTCCCCTAGGCCTTTGTAGTTATTGGTATCGAGTATCAGACTTGCGAAAATTTTGATGGTTTCTCAAGCATTCCTTAACTTCAAACTCCCATATCTCGCGAACGGATTGACGAACTCGAGAAATTCCTGTTGCATCTGAAAGTGGAAACTCGCCCGATTACAAAGGTATGTGCATTTTCCCCTAGGCCTTTGTAGTTATTGGTTTCGAGTATCAAACTTTCGAAAATTTTGATGGTTTCTCAAGCATTCCTTAACTCCAAACTCCCATATCTCGCGAACGGATTTACGAAATCGAGAAATTCCTGTTGCATCTGAAAGTAGAAACTCGCCCGATTACAAAGATATGTGTGTTTTTCCCCTAGGCCTTTGTAGTTATTGGTTTCGAGTATCAGACTTGCGAAAATTTTGATGGTTTCTCAAGCATTCCTTAACTTCAAACTCCCATATCTCGCGAACGGATTGACGAACTCGAGAAATTCCTCTTGCATCTGAAAGTGGAAACTCGCCCGATTACAAAGGAGTGTGCATTTTACCCTAGGCCTTTGTAGTTATTGGTTTCGAGTATCAAACTTTCGAAAATTTTGATGGTTTATTAAGAATTCCTTAAGATCAAACTCCCATATCTCGCGAACGGATTGACGAACTCGAGAAATTCCTGTTGCATCTGAAAGTGGAAACTCGCCCGATTACAAAGGAGTGTGCATTTTACCCTAGGCCTTTGTAGTTATTGGTTTCGAGTATCAAACTTTCGAAAATTTTGATGGTTTATTAAGCATTCCTTAACTTCAAACTCCCATATCTCGCGAACGGATTGACGTACTCGAGAAATTCCTGTTGCATCTCAAAGTGGAAACTCGCCCGATTACAAAGGTATGTGCATTTTTCCCCTAGGCCTTTGTAGTTATTGGTTTCGAGTATTAGACTTGCGAAAATCTTGATGGTTTCTCAAGCATTCCTTAAATTCAAACTCCCATATCTCGCGAACGGATTGACGAACTCGAGAAATTCCTGTTGCATCTGAAAGTAGAGACTCGCCCGATTAGAACGGTGTGGGTACTTTTCCCCTAGGCCGTTCCAGTTATTCGTTTCTAGCATCAGAATTGCGAAAATTTCGATGGTTTCTCAACCATTCCTTAACTTCAAACTCCCATATCTCGTGAACGGATTGACGAACTCGAGAAATTCCTGTTGCATCTGAAAGTAGAAACTCGCCCGATTACAAAGATATGTGTGTTTTTCCGCTAGGCCTTTGTAGTTATTTGTTTCGAGTATCAGACCTGCGAAATCTTTGAGGGTTTCCCAACCATTCCTTAACTCCAAACTCCCATATCTCGCGAACGGATTTACGAAATCGAGAAATTCCCGTTGCATCTGAAAGTAGAAACTCGCCCGATTACAAAGATATGTGTGTTTTTCCCCTAGGCCTTTGTAGTTATTGGTTTCGAGGATCAGACTTTCGAAAATTTTGATGGTTTCTCTAGCATTCCATAACTTCAAGCTCCCATATCTCGCGAACGCATTGACGAACTCGAGAAATTCCTGTTGCACCTGAAAGTAGAGACTCGCCCGATTAGAATGGTGTGTGTACTTTTCCCCTAGGCCATTCCAGTTATTCGTTTCTAGCATCAGAATTGCGAAAATTTCGATGGCTTCTCAACCCTTCCTTAACTTCAAACTCCCATATCTCGCGAACGGATTGACGAACTCGAGAAATTCCTGTTGTATCTGAAAGTGGAAACTCGCCCGATTACAAAGATATGTGTGTTTTCCCGCTAGGCCTTTGTAGTTATTGGTTTCGAGTATCAGACTTGCGAAAATTTTGAGGGTTTCCCAACCATTCCTTAACTCCAAACTCCCATATCTCGCGAACGGATTTACGAAATCGAGAAATTCCTGTTGCATCTGAAAGTAAAAACTCGCTCGATTACAAAGATATGTGTGTTTTTCCCCTAGGGCTTTGTAGTTATTGGTTTCGAGTATCAGACTTTCGAAAATTTTGATGGTTTCTCAAGCATTCCTTAACTTCAAACTCCCATATCTCGCGAACGCATTGACGAACTCGAGAAATTCCTGTTGCATCTGAAAGTAGAGACTCGCCCGATTAGAATGGTGTGTGTACTTTTCCCATAGGCCTTTGTAGTTATTGGTTTCGAGTATCAGACTTTCGAAAATTTTGATGGTTTCTCAAGCATTCCTTAACATCAAACTCCCATATCTCGCGAACGGATTTACGAAATCGAGAAATTCCTGTTGCATCTGAAAGTAGAAACTCGCCCGATGACAATGGTGTGTGTACTTTTCCCCTAGGCCATTCCAGTTATTCGTTTCTAGCATCAGAATTGCGAAAATGTTGATGGTTTCTCAAACATTCCTTAACTTCAAACTCCCATATCTCGTGAACGGATTGACGAACTCGAGAAATTCCTGTTGCATCTGAAAGTAGAAACTCGCCCGATTACAAAGATATGTGTGTTTTTCCGCTAGGCCTTTGTAGTTATTGGTTTCGAGTATCAGACTTGCGAAAACTTTGAGGGTTTCCCAACCATTCCTTAACTCCAAACTCCCATATCTCGCGAACGGGTTTACGAAATCGAGAAATTCCTGTTGCATCTGAAAGTAGAAACTCGCCCGATTACAAAGATATGTGTGTTTTTCCCCTAGGCCTTTGTAGTTATTGGTTTCGAGTATCAGACTTTCGAAAATTTTGATGGTTTCTCAAGCATTCCTTAACTTCAAACTCCCATATCTCGCGAACGCATTGACGAACTCGAGAAATTCCTGTTGCATCTGAAAGTAGAGACTCGCCCGATTAGAATGGTGTGTGTACTTTTCCCCTAGGCCATTCCAGTTATTCGTTTCTAGCATCAGAATTGCGAAAATTTCGATGGCTTCTCAACCCTTCCTTAACTTCAAACTCCCATATCTCGTGAACGGATTTACGAAATCGAGAAATTCCTGTTGCATCTGAAAGTAGAAGCTCGCCCGATTACAACGGTATGTGTATTTTTCCCCTAGGCCTTTGTAGTTATTGGTTTCGAGTATCAGAATTGCGAAAATTTTGATGGTTTCTCAACCATTCCTGAACTTCAAACTCCCATATCTCGCGAACGGAATGACGAACTCGAGAAATTCCTGTTGCATCTGAAAGTGGAAACTCGCCCGATTACAAAGATATGTGTGTTTTTCCGCTAGGCCTTTGTAGTTATTGGTTTCGAGTATCAGACTTGCGAAAATTTTGAGGGTTTACCAACCATTCCTTAACTCCAAACTCCCATATCTCGCGAACGGATTTACGAAATCGAGAAATTCCTGTTGCATCTGAAAGTAGAAACTCGCCCGATTACAAAGATATGTGTGTTTTTCCCCTAGGCCTTTGTAGTTATTGGTTTCGAGTATCAGACTTTCGAAAATTTTGATGGTTTCTCAAGCATTCCTTAACTTCAAACTCCCATATCTCGCGAACGCATTGACGAACTCGAGAAATTCCTGTTGCATCTGAAAGTAGAGACTCGCCCGATTACAAAGATATGTGTGTTTTTCCCCTAGGCCTTTGTAGTTATTGGTTTCGAGTATCAGACTTGCGAAAATTTTGATGGTTCCTCAACCATTCCTTAACTTCAAACTCCCATATCTCGCGCACGAATTGACGAACTCGAGCAATTCCTGTTGCATCTGAAAGTAGAAACTCGCCCGATTACAATGGTGTGTGTACTCTTCCCCTAGGCCTTTGTAGTTATTGGTTTCGCGTATCAGACTTGCGAAAATATTTATGGTTCCTCAACCATTCCTTAACTTCAAACTCCCATACCTCGCGAACGAATTGGCGAACTCGAGAAATTCCTGTTGCATCTGAAAGTAGAAACTCGCACGATTACAATGGTGTGTGTACTTTTCCCCTAGGCCATTCCAGTTATTGGTTTCGAGTATCAGACTTGCGAAAATTTTGATGGTTCCTCAACCATTCCTTAACTTCAAACTCCCATATCTCGCGCACGAATTGACGAACTCGAGCAATTCCTGTTGCATCTGAAAGTAGAAACTCGCCCGATTACAATGGTGTGTGTACTCTTCCCCTAGGCCATTCCAGTTGTTCGTTTCTAGCATCAGAATTGCGAAAATTTTGATGGTTTCTCAACCATTCCTGAACTTCAAAGTCCCATATCTCGTGAACGGATTTACGAAATCGAGAAATTCCTGTTGCATCTGAAAGTCGAAGCTCGCCCGATTACAACGGTATGTGTATTTTTCCCATAGGCCTTTGTAGTTATTGGTTGCGAGTATCAGAATTGCGAAAATTTAGATGGTTTCTCAACCATTCCTTAACATCAAACTCCCATATCTCGCGAACGGATTGACGAACTCGAGAAATTCCTGTTGCATCTGAAAGCAGAAACTCGCCCGATTACAAAGGTATGTGTATTTTTCCCCTAGGCCTTTGTAGTTATTGGTTTCGCGTATCAGACTTGCGAAAATATTTATGGTTCCTCAACCATTCCTTAACTTCAAACTCCCATACCTCGCGAACGAATTGGCGAACTCGAGAAATTCCTGTTGCATCTGAAAGTAGAAACTCGCACGATTACAATGGTGTGTGTACTTTTCCCCTAGGCCATTCCAGTTATTGGTTTCGAGTATCAGACTTGCGGAAATTTTGATGGTTCCTCAACCATTCCTTAACTTCAAACTGCCATATCTCGCGAACGGATTGACGAACTCGAGAAATTCCTGTTGCATCTGAAAGTAGAGACTCGCCCGATTAGAATGGTGTGTGTACTTTTCCCCCAGGCCATTCCAGTTATTCGTTTCTAGCATCAGAATTGCGAAAATGTTGATGGTTTCTCAACCATTCCTTAACTTCAAACTCCCATATCTCGCGAACGGATTGACGAACTCGAGAAATTCCTGTTGCATCTGAAAGTGGAAACTCGCCCGATTACAAAGGAGTGTGCATTTTACCCTAGGCCTTTGTAGTTATTGGTTTCGAGTATCAGACTTGCGAAAACTTTGAGGGTTTCCCAACCATTCCTTAACTCCAAACTCCCATATCTCGCGAACGGGTTTACGAAATCGAGAAATTCCTGTTGCATCTGAAAGTAGAAACTCGCCCGATTACAAAGATATGTGTGTTTTTCCCCTAGGCCTTTGTAGTTATTGGTTTCGAGTATCAGACTTTCGAAAATTTTGATGGTTTCTCAAGCATTCCTTAACTTCAAACTCCCATATCTCGCGAACGCATTGACGAACTCGAGAAATTCCTGTTGCATCTGAAAGTAGAGACTCGCCCGATTAGAATGGTGTGTGTACTTTTCCCCTAGGCCATTCCAGTTATTCGTTTCTAGCATCAGAATTGCGAAAATTTCGATGGCTTCTCAACCCTTCCTTAACTTCAAACTCCCATATCTCGTGAACGGATTTACGAAATCGAGAAATTCCTGTTGCATCTGAAAGTAGAAGCTCGCCCGATTACAACGGTATGTGTATTTTTCCCCTAGGCCTTTGTAGTTATTGGTTTCGAGTATCAGAATTGCGAAAATTTTGATGGTTTCTCAACCATTCCTGAACTTCAAACTCCCATATCTCGCGAACGGAATGACGAACTCGAGAAATTCCTGTTGCATCTGAAAGTGGAAACTCGCCCGATTACAAAGATATGTGTGTTTTTCCGCTAGGCCTTTGTAGTTATTGGTTTCGAGTATCAGACTTGCGAAAATTTTGAGGGTTTACCAACCATTCCTTAACTCCAAACTCCCATATCTCGCGAACGGATTTACGAAATCGAGAAATTCCTGTTGCATCTGAAAGTAGAAACTCGCCCGATTACAAAGATATGTGTGTTTTTCCCCTAGGCCTTTGTAGTTATTGGTTTCGAGTATCAGACTTTCGAAAATTTTGATGGTTTCTCAAGCATTCCTTAACTTCAAACTCCCATATCTCGCGAACGCATTGACGAACTCGAGAAATTCCTGTTGCATCTGAAAGTAGAGACTCGCCCGATTACAAAGATATGTGTGTTTTTCCCCTAGGCCTTTGTAGTTATTGGTTTCGAGTATCAGACTTGCGAAAATTTTGATGGTTCCTCAACCATTCCTTAACTTCAAACTCCCATATCTCGCGCACGAATTGACGAACTCGAGCAATTCCTGTTGCATCTGAAAGTAGAAACTCGCCCGATTACAATGGTGTGTGTACTCTTCCCCTAGGCCTTTGTAGTTATTGGTTTCGCGTATCAGACTTGCGAAAATATTTATGGTTCCTCAACCATTCCTTAACTTCAAACTCCCATACCTCGCGAACGAATTGGCGAACTCGAGAAATTCCTGTTGCATCTGAAAGTAGAAACTCGCACGATTACAATGGTGTGTGTACTTTTCCCCTAGGCCATTCCAGTTATTGGTTTCGAGTATCAGACTTGCGAAAATTTTGATGGTTCCTCAACCATTCCTTAACTTCAAACTCCCATATCTCGCGCACGAATTGACGAACTCGAGCAATTCCTGTTGCATCTGAAAGTAGAAACTCGCCCGATTACAATGGTGTGTGTACTCTTCCCCTAGGCCATTCCAGTTGTTCGTTTCTAGCATCAGAATTGCGAAAATTTTGATGGTTTCTCAACCATTCCTGAACTTCAAAGTCCCATATCTCGTGAACGGATTTACGAAATCGAGAAATTCCTGTTGCATCTGAAAGTCGAAGCTCGCCCGATTACAACGGTATGTGTATTTTTCCCATAGGCCTTTGTAGTTATTGGTTGCGAGTATCAGAATTGCGAAAATTTAGATGGTTTCTCAACCATTCCTTAACATCAAACTCCCATATCTCGCGAACGGATTGACGAACTCGAGAAATTCCTGTTGCATCTGAAAGCAGAAACTCGCCCGATTACAAAGGTATGTGTATTTTTCCCCTAGGCCTTTGTAGTTATTGGTTTCGCGTATCAGACTTGCGAAAATATTTATGGTTCCTCAACCATTCCTTAACTTCAAACTCCCATACCTCGCGAACGAATTGGCGAACTCGAGAAATTCCTGTTGCATCTGAAAGTAGAAACTCGCACGATTACAATGGTGTGTGTACTTTTCCCCTAGGCCATTCCAGTTATTGGTTTCGAGTATCAGACTTGCGGAAATTTTGATGGTTCCTCAACCATTCCTTAACTTCAAACTGCCATATCTCGCGAACGGATTGACGAACTCGAGAAATTCCTGTTGCATCTGAAAGTAGAGACTCGCCCGATTAGAATGGTGTGTGTACTTTTCCCCCAGGCCATTCCAGTTATTCGTTTCTAGCATCAGAATTGCGAAAATGTTGATGGTTTCTCAACCATTCCTTAACTTCAAACTCCCATATCTCGCGAACGGATTGACGAACTCGAGAAATTCCTGTTGCATCTGAAAGTGGAAACTCGCCCGATTACAAAGGAGTGTGCATTTTACCCTAGGCCTTTGTAGTTATTGGTTTCGAGTATCAAACTTTCGAAAATTTTGATTGTTTATTAAGCATTCCTTAAGATCAAACTCCCATATCTCGCGAACGGATTGACGAACTCGAGAAATTCCTGTTGCATCTCAAAGTGGAAACTCGCCCGATTACAAAGGTATGTGCATTTTTCCCCTAGGCCTTTGTAGTTATTGGTTTCGAGTATTAGACTTGCGAAAATCTTGATGGTTTCTCAAGCATTCCTTAAATTCAAACTCCCATATCTCGCGAACGGATTGACGAACTCGAGAAATTCCTGTTGCATCTGAAAGTAGAGACTCGCCCGATTAGAATGGTGTGGGTACTTTTCCCCTAGGCCGATCCAGTTATTCGTTTCTAGCATCAGAATTGCGAAAATTTCGATGGTTTCTCAACCATTCCTTAACTTCAAACTCCCATATCTCGTGAACGGATTGACGAGCTCGAGAAATTCCTGTTGCATCTGAAAGTAGAAACTCGCCCGATTACAAAGATATGTGTGTTTTTCCCCTAGGCCTTTGTAGTTATTGGTTTCGAGTATCAGACTTGCGAAAATTTTGATGGTTCCTCAACCATTCCTTAACTTCAAACTCCCATATCTCGCGCACGAATTGACGAACTCGAGCAATTCCTGTTGCATCTGAAAGTAGAAACTCGCCCGATTACAATGGTGTGTGTACTCTTCCCCTAGGCCATTCCAGTTATTCGTTTCTAGCATCAGAATTGCGAAAATTTCGATGGCTTCTCAACCATTCCTTAACTTCAAACTCCCATATCTCGTGAACGGATTTACGAAATCGAGAAATTCCTGTTGCATCTGAAAGTGGAAACTCGCCCGATTACAAAGGAGTGTGCATTTTACCCTAGGCCTTTGTAGTTATTGGTTTCGAGTATCAGACTTGCGAAAATTTTGATGGTTTCTCAAGCATTCCTTAACTTCAAACTCCCATATCTCGCGAACGGATTGACGAACTCGAGAAATTCCTCTTGCATCTGAAAGTGGAAACTCGCCCGATTACAAAGGAGTGTGCATTTTACCCTAGGCCTTTGTAGTTATTGGTTTCGAGTATCAAACTTTCGAAAATTTTGATGGTTTATTAAGCATTCCTTAAGATCAAACTCCCATATCTCGCGAACGGATTGACGAACTCGAGAAATTCCTGTTGCATCTGAAAGTGGAAACTCGCCCGATTACAAAGGAGTGTGCATTTTACCCTAGGCCTTTGTAGTTATTGGTTTCGAGTATCAAACTTTCGAAAATTTTGATTGTTTATTAAGCATTCCTTAAGATCAAACTCCCATATCTCGCGAACGGATTGACGAACTCGAGAAATTCCTGTTGCATCTCAACGTGGAAACTCGCCCGATTACAAAGGTATGTGCATTTTTCCCCTAGGCCTTTGTAGTTATTGGTTTCGAGTATTAGACTTGCGAAAATCTTGATGGTTTCTCAAGCATTCCTTAAATTCAAACTCCCATATCTCGCGAACGGATTGACGAACTCGAGAAATTCCTGTTGCATCTGAAAGTAGAGACTCGCCCGATTAGAATGGTGTGGGTACTTTTCCCCTAGGCCGTTCCAGTTATTCGTTTCTAGCATCAGAATTGCGAAAATTTCGATGGTTTCTCAACCATTCCTTAACTTCAAACTCCCATATCTCGTGAACGGATTGACCAGCTCGAGAAATTCCTGTTGCATCTGAAAGTAGAAACTCGCCCGATTACAAAGATATGTGTGTTTTTCCCCTAGGCCTTTGTAGTTATTGGTTTCGAGTATCAGACTTGCGAAAATTTTGATGGTTCCTCAACCATTCCTTAACTTCAAACTCCCATATCTCGCGCACGAATTGACGAACTCGAGCAATTCCTGTTGCATCTGAAAGTAGAAACTCGCCCGATTACAATGGTGTGTGTACTCTTCCCCTAGGCCATTCCAGTTATTCGTTTCTAGCATCAGAATTGCGAAAATTTCGATGGCTTCTCAACCATTCCTTAACTTCAAACTCCCATATCTCGTGAACGGATTTACGAAATCGAGAAATTCCTGTTGCATCTGAAAGTAAAAGCTCGCCCGATTACAACGGTATGTGTATTTTTCCCATAGGCCTTTGTAGTTATTGGTTGCGAGTATCAGAATTGCGAAAATTTTGATGGTTTCTCAACCATTGCTTAACATCAAACTCCCATATCTCGCGAACGGAATGACGAACTCGAGAAATTCCTGTTGCATCTGAAAGTGGAAACTCGCCCGATTACAAAGATATGTGTGTTTTTCCGCTAGGCCTTTGTAGTTATTGGTTTCGAGTATCAGACTTGCGAAAATTTTGAGGGTTTCCCAAACATTCCTTAACTTCAAACGCCCATATCTCGCGAACGGATTGATGAACTCGAGAAATTCCTGTTGCATCTCAAAGTGGAAACTCGCCCGATTACAAAGGTATGTGCATTTTTCCCCTAGGCCTTTGTAGTTATTGGTTTCGAGTATTAGACTTGCGAAAATCTTGATGGTTTCTCAAGCATTCCTTAAATTCAAACTCCCATATCTCGCGAACGGATTGACGAACTCGAGAAATTCCTGTTGCATCTGAAAGTAGAGACTCGCCCGATTAGAATGGTGTGGGTACTTTTCCCCTAGGCCGTTCCAGTTATTCGTTTCTAGCATCAGAATTGCGAAAATTTCGATGGTTTCTCAACCATTCCTTAACTTCAAACTCCCATATCTCGTGAACGGATTGACGAGCTCGAGAAATTCCTGTTGCATCTGAAAGTAGAAACTCGCCCGATTACAAAGATGTGTGTGTTTTTCCCCTAGGCCTTTGTAGTTATTGGTTTCGAGTATCAGACTTGCGAAAATTTTGATGGTTCCGCAACCATTCCTTAACTTCAAACTCCCATATCTCGCGCACGAATTGACGAACTCGAGCAATTCCTGTTGCATCTGAAAGTAGAAACTCGCCCGATTACAATGGTGTGTGTACTCTTCCCCTAGGCCATTCCAGTTGTTCGTTTCTAGCATCAGAATTGCGAAAAATATGATGGTTTCTCAACCATTCCTTAACTTCAAACTCCCATATCTCGTGAACGGATTGACGAACTCGAGAAGTTCCTGTTGTATCTGAAAGTGGAAACTCGCCCGATTACAATGGTGTGTGTACTTTTCCCCTAGGCCATTCCAGTTATTCGTTTCTAGCATCAGAATTGCGAAAATGTTGATGGTTTCTCAACCATTCCTTAACTTCAAACTCCCATATCTCGCGAACGGATTGACGAACTCGAGAAATTCCTGTTGCATCTGAAAGTGGAAACTCGCCCGATTACAAAGGTGTGTGCATTTTACCCTAGGCCTTTGTAGTTATTGGTTTCGAGTATCAAACTTTCGAAAATTTTGATGGTTTTTAAGCATTCCTTAAGATCAAACTCCCATATCTCGCGAACGGATTGACGAACTCGAGAAATTCCTGTTGCATCTGAAAGTGGAAACTCGCCCGATTACAAAGATATGTGTGTTTTTCCGCTAGGCCTTTGTAGTTATTGGTTTCGAGTATCACACTTGAGAAAATTTTGAGGGTTTCCCAACCATTCCTTAACTCCAAACTCCCATATCTCGCGAACGGATATACGAAATCGAGAAATTCCTGTTGCATCTGAAAGTAAAAACTCGCCCGATTACAAAGATTTGTGTGTTTTTCCCCTAGGCCTTTGTAGTTATTGGTTTCGAGTATCAGACTTTCGAAAATTTTGATGATTTCTCAAGCATTCTTTAACTTCAAACTCCCATATCTCGCGAACGTATTGACGAACTCGAGAAATTCCTGTTGCATCTGAAAGTAGAGACTCGCCCGATTAGAATGGTGTGTGCATTTTCCCCTAGGCCTTTGTAGTTATTGGTTTCGAGTATCAAACTTTCGAAAATTTTGATGGTTTCTCAACCATTCCTTAACTTCAAACTCCCATATCTCGTGAACGGATTGACGAACTCGAGAAATTCCTGTTGCATCTGAAAGTAGAAACTCGCCCGATTACAAAGATATGTGTGTTTTTCCGCTAGGCCTTTGTAGTTATTGGTTTCGAGTATCAGACTTGCGAAAACTTTGAGGGTTTCCCAACCATTCCTTAACTCCAAACTCCCATATCTCGCGAACGGGTTTACGAAATCGAGAAATTCCTGTTGCATCTGAAAGTAGAAACTCGCCCGATTACAAAGATATGTGTGTTTTTCCCCTAGGCCTTTGTAGTTATTGGTTTCGAGTATCAGACTTTCGAAAATTTTGATGGTTTCTCAAGCATTCCTTAACTTCAAACTCCCATATCTCGCGAACGCATTGACGAACTCGAGAAATTCCTGTTGCATCTGAAAGTAGAGACTCGCCCGATTACAAAGATATGTGTGTTTTTCCCCTAGGCCTTTGTAGTTATTGGTTTCGAGTATCAGACTTGCGAAAATTTTGATGGTTCCTCAACCATTCCTTAACTTCAAACTCCCATATCTCGCGCACGAATTGACGAACTCGAGCAATTCCTGTTGCATCTGAAAGTAGAAACTCGCCCGATTACAATGGTGTGTGTACTCTTCCCCTAGGCCTTTGTAGTTATTGGTTTCGCGTATCAGACTTGCGAAAATATTTATGGTTCCTCAACCATTCCTTAACTTCAAACTCCCATACCTCGCGAACGAATTGGCGAACTCGAGAAATTCCTGTTGCATCTGAAAGTAGAAACTCGCACGATTACAATGGTGTGTGTACTTTTCCCCTAGGCCATTCCAGTTATTGGTTTCGAGTATCAGACTTGCGAAAATTTTGATGGTTCCTCAACCATTCCTTAACTTCAAACTCCCATATCTCGCGCACGAATTGACGAACTCGAGCAATTCCTGTTGCATCTGAAAGTAGAAACTCGCCCGATTACAATGGTGTGTGTACTCTTCCCCTAGGCCATTCCAGTTGTTCGTTTCTAGCATCAGAATTGCGAAAATTTTGATGGTTTCTCAACCATTCCTGAACTTCAAACTCCCATATCTCGTGAACGGATTTACGAAATCGAGAAATTCCTGTTGCATCTGAAAGTCGAAGCTCGCCCGATTACAACGGTATGTGTATTTTTCCCATAGGCCTTTGTAGTTATTGGTTGCGAGTATCAGAATTGCGAAAATTTAGATGGTTTCTCAACCATTCCTTAACATCAAACTCCCATATCTCGCGAACGGATTGACGAACTCGAGAAATTCCTGTTGCATCTGAAAGCAGAAACTCGCCCGATTACAAAGGTATGTGTATTTTTCCCCTAGGCCTTTGTAGTTATTGGTTTCGCGTATCAGTCTTGCGAAAATATTTATGGTTCCTCAACCATTCCTTAACTTCAAACTCCCATACCTCGCGAACGAATTGGCGAACTCGAGAAATTCCTGTTGCATCTGAAAGTAGAAACTCGCACGATTACAATGGTGTGTGTACTTTTCCCCTAGGCCATTCCAGTTATTGGTTTCGAGTATCAGACTTGCGGAAATTTTGATGGTTCCTCAACCATTCCTTAACTTCAAACTCCCATATCTCGCGAACGGATTGACGAACTCGAGAAATTCCTGTTGCATCTGAAAGTAGAGACTCGCCCGATTAGAATGGTGTGTGTACTTTTCCCCTAGGCCATTCCAGTTATTCGTTTCTAGCATCAGAATTGCGAAAATGTTGATGGTTTCTCAACCATTCCTTAACTTCAAACTCCCATATCTCGCGAACGGATTGACGAACTCGAGAAATTCCTGTTGCATCTGAAAGTGGAAACTCGCCCGATTACAAAGGTGTGTGCATTTTACCCTAGGCCTTTGTAGTTATTGGTTTCGAGTATCAAACTTTCGAAAATTTTGATGGTTTTTAAGCATTCCTTAAGATCAAACTCCCATATCTCGCGAACGGATTGACGAACTCGAGAAATTCCTGTTGCATCTGAAAGTGGAAACTCGCCCGATTACAAAGATATGTGTGTTTTTCCGCTAGGCCTTTGTAGTTATTGGTTTCGAGTATCACACTTGAGAAAATTTTGAGGGTTTCCCAACCATTCCTTAACTCCAAACTCCCATATCTCGCGAACGGATATACGAAATCGAGAAATTCCTGTTGCATCTGAAAGTAAAAACTCGCCCGATTACAAAGATTTGTGTGTTTTTCCCCTAGGCCTTTGTAGTTATTGGTTTCGAGTATCAGACTTTCGAAAATTTTGATGATTTCTCAAGCATTCTTTAACTTCAAACTCCCATATCTCGCGAACGCATTGACGAACTCGAGAAATTCCTGTTGCATCTGAAAGTAGAGACTCGCCCGATTAGAATGGTGTGTGCATTTTCCCCTAGGCCTTTGTAGTTATTGGTTTCGAGTATCAAACTTTCGAAAATTTTGATGGTTTCTCAACCATTCCTTAACTTCAAACTCCCATATCTCGTGAACGGATTGACGAACTCGAGAAATTCCTGTTGCATCTGAAAGTAGAAACTCGCCCGATTACAAAGATATGTGTGTTTTTCCGCTAGGCCTTTGTAGTTATTGGTTTCGAGTATCAGACTTGCGAAAATTTTGAGGGTTTCCCAACCATTCCTTAACTCCAAACTCCCATATCTCGCGAACGGATTTACGAAATCGAGAAATTCCTGTTGCATCTGACAGTAGAAACTCGCCCGATTACAATGGTGTGTGTACTTTTCCCCTAGGCCATTCCAGTTATTCGTTTCTAGCATCAGAATCGCGAAAATGTTGATGGTTTCTCAAACATTCCTTAACTTCAAACTCCCATATCTCGCGAACAGATTGACGAACTCGAGAAATTCCTGTTGCATCTCAAAGTGGAAACTCGCCCGATTACAAAGGTATGCGCACTTTTCCCCTAGGCCTCTGTAGTTATTGGTTTCGAGTATTAGACTTGCGAAAATCTTGATGGTTTCTCAAGCATTCCTTAACTTCAAACTCCCATATCTCGCGAACGGATTGACGAACTCGAGAAATTCCTGCTGCATCTGAAAGTAGAAACTCGCCCGATTACAAAGGTATGTGCATTTTCCCCTAGGCCTTTGTAGTTATTGGTTTCGAGTATCAAACTTTCGAAAATTTTGATGGTTTCTCAAGCATTCCTTAACTTCAAACTCCCATATCTCGCGAACGGATTGACGAACTCGAGAAATTCCTGTTGCATCTGAAAGTAGAAACTCGCCCGATTACAAAGATATGTGTGTTTTTCCCCTAGGCCTTTGTGGTTATTGGTTTCGAGTATCAGATTTGCGAAAATTTTGAGGGCTTCCCAACCATTCCTTAACTTCAAGCTCCCACATCTCGCGAACGGATTGACGAACTCGAGAAATTCCTGATGCATCTGAAAGTAGAGACTCGCCCGATTAGAATGGTGCGTGTACTTTTCCCCTGGGCCATTCCAGTTATTCGTTTCTAGCATCAGAATTGCGAAAATGTTGATGGTTTCTCAACCATTCCTTAACTTCAAACTCCCATATCTCGCGAACGGATTGACGAACTCGAGAAATTCCTGTTGCATCTGAAAGTGGAAACTCGACCGATTACAAAGGTATGTGCATTTTCCCCTAGGCATTTGTAGTTATTGGTTTCGAGTATCAAACTTTCGAAAATGTTGATGGTTTCTCAAGCATTCCTTAACTCCAAACTCCCATATCTCGCGAACGGATTTACGAAATCGAGAAATTCCTGTTGCATCTGAAAGTAGAAACTCGCCCGATTACAAAGATATGTGTGTTTTTCCCCTAGGCCTTTGTAGTTATTGGTTTCGAGTATCAGACTTGCGAAAATTTTGATGGTTTCTCAACCATTGCTTAACTTCAAACTCCGATATCTCGCGAACGGATTAACGAACTCGAGAAATTCCTGTTGCATCTGAAAGCAGAAACTCGCCCGATTTTAACGGTATGTGCATTTCTGCACTAGGCCATAGTAGTTATTGGTTTCGAGTATCAGACTTGCGAAAATTTTGATGGTTTCTCAAGCATTCCATAACTTCAAACTGCCATATCTCGCGAACGGATTGACGAACTCGAGAAAATGCTGTTGCATCTGAAAGCAGAAACTCGCCCGATTACAACGGTATGTGTATTTTTCCCCTAGGCCATTGTAGTTATTGGTTTCTAGTATCAGAATTGCGAAAATTTTGATGGTTTCTCAACCGTTCCTTAACTTCAAACTCCCATATCTTACGAACGGAGTGACGAACTCGAGAAATTCCTGTTGCATCTGAAAGTGGAAACTCGCCCGATTACAAAGGTATGTGCATTTTTCCCCTATGCCTTTGTAGTTATTGGTTTCGAGTATCAGACCAGCGAAAATTTTGAAGGTTTCTCAACCATTCCTTAACTTCAAACTCCCATATCACGCGAACGGATTGACGAGCTCGAGAAATTCCTGTTGCATCTGACAGCAGGAACTCACCCGATTACAACGGTGTGTGTATTTTAGCCCTAGGCCATAGTAGTTAAGGGTTTCGAGTATCAGACTTGCGAAATTTTGATGGTTTCTCAACCATTCCTTAACTTCAAACTACGATACCTCGCGAACGGATTGGCGAACTCGTGAAATTCCTGTTGCATCTGAAAGTAGAAACTCGCACGATTACAATGGTGTGTGTACTTTTCCCCTAGGCCATTCCATTTATTGGTTTCGAGTATCAGACCAGCGAAAATTTTGAT
Source organism: Ptiloglossa arizonensis (assembly GCF_051014685.1). NCBI lineage: Eukaryota > Metazoa > Arthropoda > Insecta > Hymenoptera > Colletidae > Ptiloglossa > Ptiloglossa arizonensis. The sequence continues at coordinate 637,761 of NW_027478698.1, read as the reverse complement.
GGTTGCTCAACCATTTCTTAAATCCAATCTCCGATATTTCGCGAACGGATTGGCGAATCCGAAAAATTTCTGTTGCATCTGAAAGTAGAACCTCTCCCGATCACAACGGTGTGTGTATTTTTCCCCTAGGCCTTTGTAGTTATTGGTTTCGAGTATCAGACTTGCGAAAATTTTGATGGTTTCTCAACCATTCCTTAAATTCAAACTCCCATACCTCGCGAACGTATTGACGAACTCGAGAAATTCCTGTTGCGTCTGAAAGTAGAAACTCGCCCGATTACTATGGTGTGTGTACTTTTCCCCTAGGCCATTCCAGTCTTTCGTTTCTAGCATCAGAATTGCGAAAATTTTGATGGTTTCTCAACCATTCCTTAACTTCAAAATCCCATATCTCGCGAACGGATTGACGAGCTCGAGAAATTCCTGTTGCATCTGACAGCAGGAACTCACCCGATTACAACGGTGTGTGTATTTTAGCCCTAGGCCATAGTAGTTAAGGGTTTCGAGTATCAGACTTGCGAAATTTTGATGGTTTCTCAACCATTCCTTAACTTCAAACTCCGATACCTCGCGAACGGATTGGCGAACTCGAGAAATTCCTGTTGCATCTGAAAGTAGAAACTCGCCCGATTACAATGGCGTGTGTACTTTTCCCCTTGGCCATTCGCGTTATTGGTTTCGAGTATCAGACTTGCGAAATTTTGATGGTTTCTCAACCATACCTTAACTTCAAACTCCCATATCTCGCGAACGGATTGGCTAACTCGAGAAATTCCGGTTGCATCTGAAAGTGGAAACTCGCCCGATTACAATGGTGTGTGTACTTTTCGCCTAGGCCATTGCAGTTATTGATTTCTAGCATCAGAATTGCGAAAATTTTGATGGTTTCTCAACCATCTCTTAACTTCAAACTCCCATATCTCGCTATCGGATTGACGAATCCGAAAAATTTCTGTTGCATCTGAAAGTAGAAACTCGCCCGATTACTATGGTGTGTGTACTTTTCCCCTAGGCCATTCCAGTCTTTCGTTTCTAGCATCAGAATTGCGAAAATTTTGATGGTTTCTCAACCATTCCTTAACTTCAAAATCCCACATCTCGCGAACGGATTGACCACCTCGAGAAATTCCTGTTGCATCTGAAAGTAGAAACTCTCCCGATTACAACGGTATGTGTATTTTTGCCCTAGGCCATAGCAGTTATTGGTTTCGAGTATCAGACTTTCGAAAATTTTGATGGTTTCTCAACCATTCCTTAAATTCAAACTCCCATATCGCGCGAACCGGCTGAAGAACTAGAGAAATTCCTGTTGCATATGAAAGTTGAAACTCGCCCGATTACAACGGTATGTGTATTTTTGCCCTAGGCCATAGTAGTTATTGGTTTCGAGTATCAGACTTTCGAAAATTTTGATGGTTGCTCAACCATTCCTTAACTTCAAACTCCCACATCTCGCGAACGGATTGACCAACTCGAGAAATTCCTGTTGCATCTGAAAGTAGAAACTCTCCCGATTACAACGGTATGTGTATTTTTGCCCTAGGCCATAGTAGTTATTGGTTGCGAGTATCAGACTTTCGAAAATTTTGATGGTTGCTCAACCATTCCTTAACTTCAAACTCCCACATCTCGCGAACGGATTGACGAACTCGAGAAATTCCTGTTGCATCTGAAAGTAGAAACTTGCCCGATTACAATGGTGTGTGTACTTTTCCCCTAGGCAAGTCCAGTTATTGGTTTCGAGTATCAGACTTGCGAAAATTTTGATGGTTTCTCAACCATTCCTTAACTTCAAACTTCCATATCTGGCGAACGGATTGACGAACTCGAGTAATTCCTGTAGAATCTGAAAGCAGAAACTGGCCCGATTGCAACGGCATGTGTATTTTTGCCCTAGACCATAGTAGTTAATGGTTTCGAGTATCAGATTCCGAAAATTTTGATGGTTTCTCAACCATTCCTTAACTTCAAACTCCCATATCTCGCGAACGGATTGACGAACTCGAGAAATTCCGGTTTCATCTGAAAGTAGAAACTCGCCCGATTACAATGGTGTGTGTACTTTTCCCCTAGGCCAGTCCAGTTATTGGTTTCGAGTATCAGACTTGCGAAAATTTTGATGGTTTCTCAACCATTCCTTAACTTCAAACTTCCATATCTGGCGAACGGATTGACGAACTCGAGTAATTCCTGTAGAATCTGAAAGCAGAAACTGGCCCGATTGCAACGGCATGTGTATTTTTGCCCTAGACCATAGTAGTTAATGGTTTCGAGTATCAGATTCCGAAAATTTTGATGGTTTCTCAACCATTCCTTAACTTCAAACTCCCATATCTCGCGAACGGATTGACGAACTCGAGAAATTCCTGTTGCATCTGAAAGTAGAAACTCGCCAGATTACAAAGGTATGTGTATTTTTCCCCTAGACATTTGTAGTCATTGGTTTCGAGTATCAGACTTGCGAAAATTTTGGTGGTTCCTCAACCATTCCCTAACTTCAAACTCCCATATCTCGCGAAAGGATTGACGAACTCGAGAAATTCCTGTTGCATCTGAAAGTAGAAACTCGCCCGATTACAATGGTGTGTGTACTTTTCCCCTAGTACATTACAGATATTGGTTTCGAGTATCAGAATTGCGAAAATTTTGATGGTTTCTCAACCATCTCTTAACTCCAAACTCCGATATTTCGCGAACGGATTGACGAATTCGAAAAATTTCTGTTGCGTCTGAAAGCAGAAACTCTCCCGATTACAATGGTGTGTGTACTTTTCCCCTAGGCGATTGTAGTTATTGGTTTCGAGTATCAGACTTGCGAAAATTTTGATGGATTCTCAACCATTACTTAATTTCAAACTCCCATATCTCGCGAACGGATTGACGAACTCGAGAAATTCCAGTTGCATCTGAAAGTAGAAGCTCGCCCGATTACAAAGGTATGTCTATTTTTCCGCTAGGCCTTTGCAGTTATTGGTTTCGCGTATCAGACTTGCGAAAATATTTATGGTTCCTCAACCATTCCTTAAATTCAAACTCCCATATCGCGCGAACCGGCTGAAGAACTAGAGAAATTCCTGTTGCATATGAAAGTTGAAACTCGCCCGATTACAACGGTATGTGTATTTTTGCCCTAGGCCATAGTAGTTATTGGTTTCGAGTATCAGACTTTCGAAAATTTTGATGGTTGCTCAACCATTCCTTAACTTCAAACTCCCACATCTCGCGAACGGATTGACGAACTCGAGAAATTCCAGTTGCATCTGAAAGTAGAAACTCGCCCGATTACAAAGGTATGTCTATTTTTCCGCTAGGCCTTTGCAGTTATTGGTTTCGCGTATCAGACTTGCGAAAATATTTATGGTTCCTCAACCATTCCTTAAATTCAAACTCCCATATCGCGCGAACCGGCTGAAGAACTACAGAAATTCCTGTTGCATATGAAAGTTGAAACTCGCCCGATTACAACGGTATGTGTATTTTTGCCCTAGGCCATAGTAGTTATTGGTTTCGAGAATCAGACTTTCGAAAATTTTGATGGTTTCTCAACCATTCCTTAACTTCAAACTCCGATACCTCGCGAACGGATTGGCGAACTCGAGAAATTCCTGTTGCATCTGAAAGTAGAAACTTGCCCCATTACAATGGTGTGTGTACTTTTCCCCTAGGCAATTCCAGTTATTGGTTTCGAGTATCACACTTGCGAAAATTTTGATGGTTCCTCGACCATTCCTTAACTTCGAACTCCCATATCTCGCGAAAGGATTGACGAACTCGAGAAATTCCTGTTGCATCTGAAAGTAGAAACTCGCCCGATTACAATGGTGTGTGTACTTTTCCCCTAGGACATTACAGATATTGGTTTCGAGTATCAGAATTGCGAAAATTTTGATGGTTTCTCAACCATCTCTTAACTCCAAACTCCGATATTTCGCGAACGGATTGACGAATTCGAAAAATTTCTGTTGCGTCTGAAAGCAGAAACTCTCCCGATTACAATGGTGTGTGTACTTTTCCCCTAGGCGATTGTAGTTATTGGTTTCGAGTATCAGACTTTCGAAAATTTTGATGGTTTCTCACCCATGCCTTAAATTCAAACTCCCATATCGCGCGAACCGGCTGAAGAACTAGAGAAATTCCTGTTGCATATGAAAGTTGAAACTCGCCCGATTACAACGGTATGTGTATTTTAGCCCTAGGCCATAGTAGTTAAGGGTTTCGAGTATCAGACTTGCGAAATTTTGATTGTTTCTAAACCATTCCTTAACTTCAAACTCCCATATCTCGCGAACGGATTGACGAACTCGGGAAATTCCTGTTGCATCTGAAAGCAGAAACTCGCCCGATTACAACGGTATGTGTACTTTTCCCCTAGGCCATTCCAGTTTTTCGTTTCTAGCATCAGAATTGTGAAAATTTTGATGGTTTCTCAACCATTCCTTAACTTCAAACTCCCATATCTCGCGAACGGATTGACGAACTGGAGTAATTCCTGTTGAATCTGAAAGCAGAAACTGGCCCGATTACAACGGCATGTGTATTTTTGCCCTAGACCATAGTAGTTAATGGTTTCGAGTATCAAATTCCGAAAATTTTGATGGTTTCTTAACCATTCCTTAACTTCAAACTCCCATATCTCGCGAACGGATTGACGAACTCGAGAAATTCCAGTTGCATCTGAAAGTAGAAACTCGCCCGATTACAAAGGTATGTCTATTTTTCCGCTAGGCCTTTGCAGTTATTGGTTTCGCGTATCAGACTTGCGAAAATATTTATGGTTCCTCAACCATTCCTTAAATTCAAACTCCCATATCTCGCGAAAGGATTGACGAACTCGAGAAAGTCCTGTTGCATCTGAAAGCAGAAACTCGCCCGATTACCATGGTATGTGTATTTTTGCCCTAGGCCACAGTAGTTATTGGTTTCGAGTATCAGACTTGCAAAAATTTTGATGGTTTCTCAACCATTCCTTAACTTCAAACTCCCATATCCCGCGATCGGATTGACGAACTCGAGAAATTCCTGTTGCATCTGAATGCAGAAACTCGCCCGATTACAATGGTGTGTGTACTTTTCCCCTAGGCCATTCCGGTTATTGGTTTAGAGTATCAGAATTGTGAAAATTTTGGTGGTTTCTCAACCATCTCTTAACTCCAAACTTCGATATTTCGCGAACGGATTGACGAATTCCAAAAAGTTTCTGTTGCGTCTGAAAGCAGAAACTCTCCCGATTAGAACGGTATGTGCATTTTTCTCCTAGGCGATTGTGGTTATTGGTTTCGAGTATCAGACTTGCGAAGATTTTGATGGATTCTCAACCATTACTTAATTTCAAACTCCCATATCTCGCGAACGGATTGACGAACTCGAGAAATTCCTGTTCCAACTGAATGCAGAAACTCGCCCGATTACAATGGTGTGTGTAAAACCATCTCTTAACTCCAAACTCCCATATCTCGCGAACGGATTGACGAACTCGAGAAATTCCTATTGCGTCTGAAAGCAGAAACTCGCCCGATTACCATGGTATGTGTATTTTTGCCCTAGGCCACAGTAGTTATTGGTTTCGAGTTTCAGACTTGCAAAAATTCTGATGGTTTCTCAACCATTCCTTAACTTCAAACTCCCATATCTAGCGAACGGATTGACGAACTCGAGAAATTCCTGTTGCATCTGAAAGTAGGAACTTGCCCGATTACAAAGGTATATGTATTTTTCCCCTAGGCCTTTGTAGTTATTGTTTTCGAGTATCAGACTTGCGAAAATTTTTATGGTTCCTCAACCATTCCTTAACTTCAAACTCCCATATCTCGCGAAAGGATTGACGAACTCGAGAAATTCCTGTTACATCTGACAGCAGGAACTCAGCCGATTACAACAGTATGTGTATTTTAGCCCTAGGCCATAGTAGTTAAGGGTTTCGAGTATCAGACTTGCGAAATTTTGATGGTTTCTCAACCATTCCTTAACTTCAAACTCCGATACCTCGCGAACGGTTTGGCGAACTCGAGAAATTCCTGTTGCATCTGAAAGTAGAAACTCGCCCGATTACAATGGCGTGTGTACTTTTCCCCTTGGCCATTCCAGTTATTGGTTTCGAGTATCAGACCAGCCAAAAATTTTGATGGTATCTCATCCATTGCTTAACTTCAAACTTCCATATCTCGCGAACGGATTGACGAACTCGAGAAATTCCTGTTGCATCTGAAAGTAGAAACTCGCCCGATTACAAAGGTATGTGTATTTTTCCCCTAGGCCTTTGTAGTTATTGTTTTCGAGTATCAGACTTGCGAAAATTTTTATGGTTCCTCAACCATTCCTTAATTTCAAACTCCCATATCTCGCGAAAGGATTGACGAACTCGAGAAAGTCCTGTTGCATCTGAAAGCAGAAACTCGCCCGATTACCATGGTATGTGTATTTTTGCCCTAGGCCACAGTAGTTATTGGTTTCGAGTATCAGACTTGCAAAAATTTTGATGGTTTCTCAACCATTCCTTAACTTCAAACTCCCATATCTCGCGAACGCATTGACGAACTCGAGAAATTCCTGTTGCGTCTGAAAGTAGAAACTCGCCCCATTACAATGGTGTGTGCACTTTTCCCCTAGGCCATTCCAGTTATTGGTTTCGGGTATCACACTTGCGAAAATTTTGATGGTTCCTCAACCATTCCTTAACTTCAAACTCCCATATCTCGCGAAAGGTTTGACGAACTCGAGAAATTCCTGTTGCATCTGAAAGCAGAAACTCGCCCGATTACCATGGTATGTGTATTTTTGCCCTAGGCCACAGAAGTTATCGGTTTCCAGTATCAGACTTGCAAAAATGTTGATGGTTTCTCAACCATTCCTTAACTTCAAACTCCCATATCTAGCGAACGGATTGACGAACTCGAGCAATTCCTGTTGCGTCTGAAAGTAGAAACTCGCCCGATTACTACGGTGTGTTTACTTTTCTCCTAGGCCATTCCAGTTATTGATTTCGAGTATCAGACTGGCGATAATTTTGCTGTTTTTTCAACCATTCCTTAACTTCAAACACCCATATCTCGCGAACGGAATGATGAACTCGAGAAATTCCTGTTGCATCTGAAAGTGGATACTCGCCCGATTACAATGGCGTGTGTACTTTTCCCCTAGGCCATTCCAGTTATTGGTTTCGGGTATCACACTTGCGAGAATTTTGATGGTTTCTCAACCATTCCTTAACTTCAAACTCCCATATCTCGCGAACCGATTGACGAAATCGAAAAATTCCTGCTGCATCTGAAAGTAGAAACTCGCCCGATTACAAGGGTATGTGTATTTTTGCCCTAGGCCACAGTAGTTATTGGTTTCGAGTATCAGACTTGCAAAAATTTTGATGGTTTCTCAACCATTCCTTAAATTCAAACTCCCATATCTCGCGAACGGATTGACGAACTCGAGAAATTCCTGTTGCGTCTGAAAGTAGAAACTCGCCCGATTACAAGGGTATGTGTATTTTTGCCCTAGGCCATTCCAGTTATTGATTTCGAGTATCAGACTGGCGATAATTTTGATGGTTTCTCAACCATTCCTTAACTTCAAACACCCATATCTCGCGAACGAAATGATGAACTCGAGAAATTCCTGTTGCATCTGAAAGTGGATACTCGCCCGATTACAATGGCGTGTGTACTTTTCCCCTTGGCCATTCCAGTTATTGGTTTCGAGTATCAGACCAGCGTTAATTTTGATGGTTTCTCAACCATTCCTTAACTTCAAACACCCATATCTCACGAACGGAATGACCAACTCGAGAAATTCCTATTGCATCTGAAAGTGGAAACTCGCCGGATTACAATGGCGTGTGTACTTTTCCCCTTGGCCATTCCAGTTATTGGTTTCAAGTATCAGACCAGCGAAAATTTTGATGGTTTCTCAACCATTCCTTAACTTCAAACTCCCATATCTCGCGAACGGATTGATGAACTCGAGAAACTCCTGTTGGATCTGAATGCAGAAACTCGCCCGATTACAATGGTGTGTGTACTTTTCCCCTAGGCCATTCCGGTTATTGGTTTAGAGTATCAGAATTACGAAAATTGTGATGGTTTCTCAACCATCTCTTAACTCCAAACTCCGATATTTCGCGAACGGATTGACGAACTCGAAAAATTTCTGTTGCGTCTGAAAGCAGAAACTCTCCCGATTAGAACGGTATGTGCATTTTTCCCCTAGGCGATTGTAGTTATTGGTTTCGAGTATCAGACTTGCGAAAATTTTGATGGACTCTCAACCATTACTTAACTTCAAACTCCCAAATCTCGCGAACGGATTGACGAACTCGAGAAATTCCTGTTGCATCTGAAAGCAGAAACTCGCCCGATTACAAAGGTGTGTGCACTTTTCGCCTAGGCCATTGCAGTTATTGGTTTCGAGTATCAGAATTGCGAAAATTTTGATGGTTTCTCGACCATCTCTTAACTCCAAACTCCGATATTTCGCGAACGGATGACGAACTCGAAAAATTTCTGTTGCGTCTGAAAGCAGAAACTCTCCCGATTAGAACGGTATGTGCATTTTTCCCCTAGGCGATTGTAGTTATTGGTTTCGAGTATCAGACTTACGAAAATTTTGATGGTTTCTCAAGCATTCCTTAACTTCAAACTCCGATATCTCGCGAACGGATTGACGAACTCGAGAAATTCCTGTTGCGTCTGAAAGTATAAACTCGCCCGATTACTATGGTGTGTGTACTTTTCCCCTAGGCCACCCCAGTTATTGGTTTCGAGTATCAGAATTGCGAAAATTTTGATGGTTTCGCAACCATCTGTTAATTCCAAACCCCCATATCTCGCGAACGGATTGACGAACTCGAGAAATTCCTATTGCATTTGAAAGTAGAAACTCGCCCGATTACAGTGGAGTGTGTATTTTTCCCCTAGGCCTTTTTAGTTATTGGTTTCGAGTAGCAGACTTGCGAAAATTTTGATGGTGTCTCAACCATACCTTAACTTCAAACTCCCATATCTCGCGAACGGATTGATGAACTCGAGAAATTCCTGTTGCATCTGAAAGCAGAAACTCGCCCGATTACAATGGTGTGTGTACTTTTCCCCTAGGCCATTCCAGTTATTGGTTTAGAGTATCAGAATTTCGAAAAATTTGGTGGGTTCTCAACCATCTCTTAACCCCAAACTCCGATATTCCGCGAACGGATTGACGAATTCGAAAAATTTCTGCTGCGTCTGAAAGCAGACACTCTCCCGATTAGAACGGTATGTGCATTATTCCCCTAGGCCATTGTTGTTATTGGTTTCGAGTATCAGATTTGCGAAAATTTTGATGGATTCTCAACCATTCCTTAACTTCAAACTACCATGTCTCGCGAACGGATTGACGAACTCGAGAAAAACGTGTTGCATCTCAAAGTAGAAACCCGCCCCATTACAATGGTGTGTGTACTTTTCCCCTAGGCCATTCCAGTTATTGGTTTCGAGTACCAGAATTGCGAAAATTTTGATGGTTTCTCAACCATTCCTTAACTTCAAACTCCCATATCTCGCGAAGGGATTGACGAACTCAAGCAATTCCTGTTGCATCTGCGAGTAGAAACTCATCCGATTACAAAGGTATGTGTATTTTTCGCCTAGGCCTTTGTAGTTATTGGTTTCGAGTATCAGACTTGCGAAAATTTTGATGATTTCTCAACCATTCCTTAACTTCAAACTCCCATACCTCGCGAACGTATTGACGAACTCGAGAAATTCCTGTTGCGTCTGAAAGTAGAAACTCGTTCGATTACAATGGTGTGTGTACTTTTCCCCTAGGCCATTCCAGTTATTGGTTTCGAGTATCAGACTTGCGAAAATTTTGATGGATCCTCAAACATTTCTTAACTTCAAACTCCCATATCTCGCGAAACGATTGACGAACTCGTGAAATTCCTGTTGCATCTGAAAGCAGAAACTCGCCCGATTACCATGGTATGTGTATTTTTGCCCTAGGCCACAGCAGTTATTGGTTTCGAGTATCAGACTTGCAAAAATTTTGATGGTTTCTCAACCATTCCTTAACTTCAAACTCCCATATCTAGCGAACGGATTGACGAACTCGAGAAATTCCTGTTGCATCTGAAAGTAGAAACTTGCCCGATTACAAAGGTATATGTATTTTTCGCCTAGGCCTTTGTAGTCATTGGTTTCGAGTATCAGACTTGCGAAAATTTTGATGGTTTCTCAACCATTCCTTAACTTCAAACTCCCATACCTCGCGAACGGATTGGCGAACTCGAGAAATTCCTGTTGCATCTGAAAGTAGAAACTCGCACGATTAGAATGGTGTGTGTACTTTTCCCCTAGGCCATGCCAGTTATTGGTTTCGAGTATCAGACTTGCGAAAATTTTGATGATTTCTCAACCATTCCTTATCTTCAAACTCCCATACGTCGCGAACGTATTGACGTACTCGAGAAATTCCTGTTGGGTCTGAAAGTAGAAACTCGTCCCATTACTTTGGTGTGTGTACTTTTCCCCTAGGCCATTCCAGTTTTTCGTTTCTAGCATCAGAATTGCGAAAATTTTGATGAGTTCTCAACCATTCCTTAACTTCAAACTCCCATACGCCGCGAACGTATTGACGAACTCGAGAAATTCCTGTTGCATCTGAAAGCAGAAACTCGCCCGATTACAACGGTATGTGTATTTTTGCCCTAGGCCATAGTAGTTATTGGTTTCGAGTATCACACTTGCGAAAATTTTGATGGATTCTCAACCATTCCTTAACTTCAAACTCCCATGTCTCGCGAACGGATTGACGAACTCGAGAAAAACGGGTTGCATCTCAAAGTAGAAACCCGCCCCATTACAATGGTGTGTGTACTTTTCCCCTAGGCCATTCCAGTTATTGGTTTCGAGTACCAGAATTGCGAAAATTTTGATGGTTTCTCAACCATTCCTTAACTTCAAACTCCCATATCTCGCGAAGGGATTGACGAACTCAAGCAATTCCTGTTGCATCTGCGAGTAGAAACTCATCCGATTACAAAGGTATGTGTATTTTTCGCCTAGGCCTTTGTAGTTATTGGTTTCGAGTATCAGACTTGCGAAAATTTTGATGATTTCTCAACCATTCCTTAACTTCAAACTCCCATACCTCGCGAACGTATTGACGAACTCGAGAAATTCCTGTTGCGTCTGAAAGTAGAAACTCGTTCGATTACAATGGTGTGTGTACTTTTCCCCTAGGCCATTCCAGTTATTGGTTTCGAGTATCAGACTTGCGAAATTTTGATGGTTCCTCAAACATTTCTTTACTTCAAACTCCCATATCTCGCGAAACGATTGACGAACTCGTGAAATTCCTGTTGCATCTGAAAGCAGAAACTCGCCCGATTACCATGGTATGTGTATTTTTGCCCTAGGCCACAGTAGTTATTGGTTTCGAGTATCAGACTTGCAAAAATTTTGATGGTTTCTCAACCATTCCTTAACTTCAAACTCCCATATCTAGCGAACGGATTGACGAACTCGAGAAATTCCTGTTGCATCTGAAAGTAGAAACTCGCCAGATTACAAAGGTATGTGTATTTTTCCCCTAGGCATTTGTAGTCATTGGTTTCGAGTATCAGACTTGCGAAAATTTTGATGGTTTCTCAACCATTCCTTAACTTCAAACTCCCATATCTCGCGAACGGATTGACGAACTGGAGTAATTCCTGTTGAATCTGAAAGCAGAAACTGGCCCGATTACAACGGCATGTGTATTTTTGCCCTAGACCATAGTAGTTAATGGTTTCGAGTATCAAATTCCGAAAATTTTGATGGTTTCTTAACCATTCCTTAACTTCAAACTCCCATATCTCGCGAACGGATTGACGAACTCGAGAAATTCCTGTTGCATGTGAAAGTAGAAACTCGCCCCAATACAATGGTGTGTGTACTTTTCGCCTAGGCCAGTCCAGTTATTGGTTTCGAGTACCAGAATTGCGAAAATTTTGATGGTTTCTCAACCATTCCTTAACTTCAAACTCCCATATCTCGCGAAAGGATTGACGAACTCGAGAAATTCCGGTTGCATCTGAAAGTAGAAACTCGCCCGATTACAATGGTGTGTGCACTTTTCCCCTAGGACATTACAGAAATTGGTTTCGAGTATCAGAATTGCGAAAATTTTGATGGTTTCTCAACCATCTCTTAACTCCAAACTCCGATATTTCGCGAACGGATTGACGAATTCGAAAAATTTCTGTTGCGTCTGAAAGCAGAAACTCTCCCGATTACATTGGTGTGTGTACTTTTCCCCTAGGCGATTGTAGTTATTGGTTTCGAGTATCAGACTTGCGAAAATTTTGATGGATTCTCAACCATTACTTAATTTCAAACTCCCATATCTCGCGAACGGATTGACGAACTCGAGAAATTCCAGTTGGATCTGAAAGTAGAAACTCGCCCGATTACAAAGGTATGTCTATTTTTCCGCTAGGCCTTTGCAGTTATTGGTTTCGCGTATCAGACTTGCGAAAATATTTATGGTTCCTCAACCATTCCTTAAATTCAAACTCCCATATCTCGCGGAAGGATTGACGAACTCGAGAAAGTCCTGTTGCATCTGAAAGCAGAAACTCGCCCGATTACCATGGTATGTGTATTTTTGCCCTAGGCCACAGTAGTTATTGGTTTCGCGTATCAGACTTGCGAAAATATTTATGGTTCCTCAACCATTCCTTAACTTCAAACTCCCATATCTCGCGAACGGATTGAAGAACTCGAGGAATTCCTGTTGCATCTGAATGCAGAAACTCGCCCGATTACAATGGTGTGTGTACTTTTCCCCTAGGCCATTCCGGTTATTGGTTTAGAGTATCAGAATTGTGAAAATTTTGGTGGTTTCTCAACCATCTCTTAACTCCAAACTTCGATATTTCGCGAACGGATTGACGAATTCCAAAAAGTTTCTGTTGCGTCAGAAAGCAGAAACTCTCCCGATTAGAACGGTATGTGCATTTTTCTCCTAGGCGATTGTGGTTATTGGTTTCGAGTATCAGACTTGCGAAGATTTTGATGGATTCTCAACCATTACTTAATTTCAAACTCCCATATCTCGCGAACGGATTGACGAACTCGAGAAATTCCTGTTCCAACTGAATGCAGAAACTCGCCCGATTACAATGGTGTGTGTAAAACCATCTCTTAACTCCAAACTCCCATATCTCGCGAACGGATTGACGAACTCGAGAAATTCCTATTGCGTCTGAAAGCAGAAACTCGCCCGATTACCATGGTATGTGTATTTTTGCCCTAGGCCACAGTAGTTATTGGTTTCGAGTTTCAGACTTGCAAAAATTTTGATGGTTTCTCAACCATTCCTTAACTTCAAACTCCCATATCTAGCGAACGGATTGACGAACTCGAGAAATTCCTGTTGCATCTGAAAGTAGGAACTTGCCCGATTACAAAGGTATATGTATTTTTCCCCTAGGCCTTTGTAGTTATTGTTTTCGAGTATCAGACTTGCGAAAATTTTTATGGTTCCTCAACCATTCCTTAACTTCAAACTCCCATATCTCGCGAAAGGATTGACGAACTCGAGAAATTCCTGTTGCATCTGACAGCAGGAACTCAGCCGATTACAACAGTATGTGTATTTTAGCCCTAGGCCATAGTAGTTAAGGGTTTCGAGTATCAGACTTGGGAAATTTTGATGGTTTCTCAACCATTCCTTAACTTCAAACTCCGATACCTCGCGAACGGTTTGGCGAACTCGAGAAATTCCTGTTGCATCTGAAAGTAGAAACTCGCCCGATTACAATGGCGTGTGTACTTTTCCCCTTGGCCATTCCAGTTATTGGTTTCCAGTATCAGACCAGCCAAAAATTTTGATGGTATCTCATCCATTGCTTAACTTCAAACTTCCATATCTCGCGAACGGATTGACGAACTCGAGAAATTCCTGTTGCATCTGAAAGTAGAAACTCGCCCGATTACAAAGGTATGTGTATTTTTCCCCTAGGCCTTTGTAGTTATTGTTTTCGAGTATCAGACTTGCGAAAATTTTTATGGTTCCTCAACCATTCCTTAACTTCAAACTCCCATATCTCGCGAAATGATTGACGAACTCGAGAAAGTCCTGTTGCATCTGAAAGCAGAAACTCGCCCGATTACCATGGTATGTGTATTTTTGCCCTAGGCCACAGTAGTTATTGGTTTCGAGTATCAGACTTGCAAAAATTTTGATGGTTTCTCAACCATTCCTTAACTTCAAACTCCCATATCTCGCGAACGCATTGACGAACTCGAGAAATTCCTGTTGCGTCTGAAAGTAGAAACTCGCCCCATTACAATGGTGTGTGTACTTTTCCCCTAGGCCATTCCAGTTATTGGTTTCGGGTATCACACTTGCGAAAATTTTGATGGTTCCTCAACCATTCCTTAACTTCAAACTCCCATATCTCGCGAAAGGTTTGACGAACTCGAGAAATTCCTGTTGCATCTGAAAGCAGAAACTCGCCCGATTACCATGGTATGTGTATTTTTGCCCTAGGCCACAGTAGTTATTGGTTTCGAGTATCAGACTTGCAAAAATTTTGATGGTTTCTCAACCATTCCTTAACTTCAAACTCCCATATCTCGCGAACGGATTGACGAACTCGAGAAATTCCTGTTGCTTCTGAAAGTAGAAACTCGCCCGATTACTGTGGTGTGCGTACTTTTCTCCTAGGCCATTCCAGTTATTGATTTCGAGTATCAGACTGGCGATAATTTTGATGGTTTCTCAACCATTCCTTAACTTCAAACACCCATATCTCGCGAACGAAATGATGAACTCGAGAAATTCCTGTTGCATCTGAAAGTGGATACTCGCCCGATTACAATGGCGTGTGTACTTTTCCCCTTGGCCATTCCAGTTATTGGTTTCGAGTATCAGACCAGCGATAATTTTGATGGTTTCTCAACCATTCCTTAACTTCAAACACCCATATCTCACGAACGGAATGACCAACTCGAGAAATTCCTATTGCATCTGAAAGTGGAAACTCGCCGGATTACAATGGCGTGTGTACTTTTCCCCTTGGCCATTCCAGTTATTGGTTTCAAGTATCAGACCAGCGAAAATTTTGATGGTTTCTCAACCATTCCTTAACTTCAAACTCCCATATCTCGCGAACGGATTGATGAACTCGAGAAACTCCTGTTGGATCTGAATGCAGAAACTCGCCCGATTACAATGGTGTGTGTACTTTTCCCCTAGGCCATTCCGGTTATTGGTTTAGAGTATCAGAATTACGAAAATTGTGATGGTTTCTCGACCATCTCTTAACTCCAAACTCCGATATTTCGCGAACGGATGACGAACTCGAAAAATTTCTGTTGCGTCTGAAAGCAGAAACTCTCCCGATTAGAACGGTATGTGCATTTTTCCCCTAGGCGATTGTAGTTATTGGTTTCGAGTATCAGACTTGCGAAAATTTTGATGGATTCTCAACCATTCCTTAACTTCAAACTCCCATATCTCGCGAACGGATTGACGATCTCGAGAAATTCCTGTTGCTTCTGAAAGTGGAAACTCGCCCGATTACAATGGTGTGTGTACTTTTCCCCTAGGCCATTCCAGTTATTGGTTTCGAGTATCAGAATTGCGAAAATTTTGAAGGTTTCTCAACCATCTCTTAACTCCAAACTCCGATATTTCGCGAACGGATTGACGAACTCGAAAAATTTCTGTTGCTTCTGAAAGCAGATACTCTCCCAATTAGAACGGTGTGTGTACTTTTCCCCTAGGTCATTGTAGTTATTGATTTCGAGTATCTGACCAGCGAAAATTTTGAAGGTTGGTCAACCATCTCTTAATCCAAACTCCCATATCTCGCGAACGGATTGACGATCTCGAGAAATTCCTGTTGCTTCTGAAAGTGGAAACTCGCCCGATTACAATGGTGTGTGTACTTTTCCCCTAGGCCATTCCAGTTATTGGTTTCGAGTATCAGAATTGCGAAAATTTTGAAGGTTTCTCAACCATCTCTTAACTCCAAACTCCGATATTTCGCGAACGGATTGACGAACTCGAAAAATTTCTGTTGCGTCTGAAAGCAGAAACTCTCCCGATTAGAACGGTATGTGCATTTTTCCCCTAGGCGATTGTAGTTACTGGTTTCGAGTATCAGACTTGCGAAAATTTTGATGGACTCTCAACCATTACTTAACTTCAAACTCCCAAATCTCGCGAACGGATTGACGAACTCGAGAAATTCCTGTTGCATCTGAAAGCAGAAACTCGCCCGATTACAAAGGTGTGTGCACTTTTCGCCTAGGCCATTCCAGTTATTGGTTTCGAGTATCAGAATTGCGAAAATTTTGATGGTTTCTCGACCATCTCTTAACTCCAAACTCCGATATTTCGCGAACGGATGACGAACTCGAAAAATTTCTGTTGCGTCTGAAAGCAGAAACTCTCCCGATTAGAACGGTATGTGCATTTTTCCCCTAGGCGATTGTAGTTATTGGTTTCGAGTATCAGACTTGCGAAAATTTTGATGGATTCTCAACCATTCCTTAACTTCAAACTCCCATATCTCGCGAACGGATTGACGAACTCGAGAAATTCCTGTTGCATCTGAAAGCAGAAACTCGCCCGATTACAGCGGTATGTGTATTTTTGCCCTAGGCCATTGTAGTTATTGATTTCGAGTACCTGAGCAGCGAAAATTTTGATGGTTGGTCAACCATCTCTTAAGTCCAAACTCCGATATTTCGCGAACGGATTGACGAATCCGACAAATTTCTGTTGCGTCTGAAAGTAGAAGCTCTCCCGATTACAACGGTATGTGTATTTTTCCCCTAGGCCATTGTAGTTATTTGTTTCGAGTATCAGACTTACGAAAATTTTGATGGTTTCTCAAGCATTCCTTAACTTCAAACTCCGATATCTCGCGAACGGATTGACGAACTCGAGAAATTCCTGTTGCGTCTGAAAGTATAAACTCGCCCGATTACTATGGTGTGTGTACTTTTCCCCTAGGCCACCCCAGTTATTGGTTTCGAGTATCAGAATTGCGAAAATTTTGATGGTTTCGCAACCATCTGTTAATTCCAAACCCCCATATCTCGCGAACGGATTGACGAACTTGAGAAATTCCTATTGCATTTGAAAGTAGAAACTCGCCCGATTACAATGGTGTGTGTATTTTTCCCCTAGGCCTTTGTAGTTATTGGTTTCGAGTATCAGACTTGCGAAAATTTTGATGGTTTTTCAACCATTCCTTAACTTCAAACTCCCATATCTCGCGAACGGATTGACGAACGCAAGAATTTCCTATTGCATCTGAAAGCAGAAACTCGCCCGATTACAACGGTATGTGTAGTTTTGCCCTAGGCCATAGTAGTTATTGGTTTCGAGTATCACACTTGCGAAAATTTTGATGGTGTCTCAACCATACCTTAACTTCAAACTCCCATATCTCGCGAACGGATTGACGAACTCGAGAAATTCCTGTTGCGTCTGAAAGTATAAACTTGCCCGATTACTATGGTGTGTGTACTTTTCCCCTAGGCCACCCCAGTTATTGGTTTCGAGTATCAGAATTGCGAAAATTTTGATGGTTTCGCAACCATTCCTTAACTTCAAACTCCCATATCTCGCGAAGGGATTGACGAACTCAAGCAATTCCTGTTGCATCTGCGAGTAGAAACTCATCCGATTACAAAGGTATGTGTATTTTTCGCCTAGGCCTTTGTAGTTATTGGTTTCGAGTATCAGACTTGCGAAAATTTTGATGATTTCTCAACCATTCCTTAACTTCAAACTCCCATACCTCGCGAACGTATTGACGAACTCGAGAAATTCCTGTTGCGTCTGAAAGTAGAAACTCGTTCGATTACAATGGTGTGTTTACTTTTCCCCTAGGCCATTCCAGTTATTGGTTTCGAGTATCAGACTTGCGAAAATTTTGATGGTTCCTCAAACATTTCTTTACTTCAAACTCCCATATCTCGCGAAACGATTGACGAACTCGTGAAATTCCTGTAGAATCTGAAAGCAGAAACTGGCCCGATTGCAACGGCATGTGTATTTTTGCCCCAGACCATAGTAGTTAATTGTTTCGAGTATCAGATTCCGAAAATTTTGATGGTTTCTCAACCATTCCTTAACTTCAAACTCCCATATCTCGCGAACGGATTGACGAACTCGAGAAATTCCCGTTGCATCTGAAAGTAGAAACTCGCCCGATTACAATGGTGTGTGTACTTTTCCCCTAGGCCATTCCAGTTATTGGTTTCGAGTATCAGACTTGCGAAAAGTTTGATGGTTTCTCAACCATTCCATAACTTCAAACTCCCATATCTAGCGAACGGATTGACGAACTCGAGAAATTCCTGTTGCATCTGAAAGTAGAAACTCGCCAGATTACAAAGGTATGTGTATTTTTCCCCTAGGCATTTGTAGTCATTGGTTTCGAGTATCAGACTTGCGAAAATTTTGATGGTTCCTCAACCATTCCCTAACTTCAAACTCCCATATCTCGCGAACAGATTGACGAACTCGAGAAATTACTGTTGCGTCTGAAAGTAGAAACTCGCCCGATTACTACGGTGTGTGTACTTTTCCCCTAGGCCATTCCAGTTTTTCGTTTCTAGCATCAGAATTGCGAAAACTTTGATGGTTTCTCAACCATTCCTTAACTTCAAACTCCCATATCTCGCGAACGGATTGACGAGCTCGAGAAATTCCTGTTGCATCTGACAGCAGGAACTCACCCGATTACAACGGTATGTGTATTTTAGCCCTAGGCCATAGTAGTTAAGGGTTTCGAGTATCAGACTTGCGAAATTTTGATGGTTTCTCAACCATTCCTTAACTTCAAACTCCCATATCTCGCGAACGGATTGACCAACTCGGGAAATTCCTGTTGCATCTGAAAGCAGAAACTCGCCCGATTACAACGGTATGTGTATTTTTGCTCTAGGCCATAGTACTTATTGGTTTCGAGTATCAGACTTGCGAAAATTTTGATGGTTTCTCAACCATTCCTTAACTTCAAACTCCCATATCTCGCGAACGGATTGACGAGCTCGAGAAATTCCTGTTGCATCTGACAGCAGGAACTCACCCGATTACAACGGTATGTGTATTTTAGCCCTAGGCCATAGTAGTTAAGGGTTTCGAGTATCAGACTTGCGAAATTTTGATGGTTTCTCAACCATTCCTTAACTTCAAACTCCGATACCTCGCGAACGGATTGGCGAACTCGAGAAATTTCTGTTGCATCTGAAAGTAGAAACTCGCCCCAATACACTGGTGTGTGTACTTTTCGCCTAGGCCATTCCAGTTATTGGTTTCGAGTACCAGAATTGCGAAGATTTTGATGGTTTCATAACCATTCCTTAACTTCAAACTCCCATATCTCGCGAAAGGATTGACGAACTCGAGAAATTCCGGTTGCATCTGAAAGTATAAACTCGCCCGATTACAATGGTGTGTGTACTTTTCCCCTAGGACATTACAGATATTGGTTTCGAGTATCAGAATTGCGAAAATTTTGATGGTTTCTCAACCATCTCTTAACTCGAAACTCCGATACTTCGCGAACGGATTGACGAATTCGAAAAATTTCTGTTGCGTCTGAAAGCAGAAACTCTCCCGATTACAATGGTGTGTGTACTTTCCCCTAGGCGATTGTAGTTATTGGTTTCGAGTATCAGACTTGCGAAAATTTTGATGGATTCTCAACCATTACTTAATTTCAAACTCCCATATCTCGCGAACGGATTGACGAACTCGAGAAATTCCAGTTGCATCTGAAAGTAGAAACTCGCCCGATTACAAAGATATGTGTATTTTCCCGCTAGGCCCTTGTAGTTATTGGTTTCGCGTATCAGACTTGCGAAAATATTTATGGTTCCTCAACCATTCCTTAAATTCAAACTCCCATATCTCGCGAACGGATTGACGAACTCGAGAAATTCCTGTTGCAACTGAATGCAGAAACTCGCCCGATTACAATGGTGTGTGTACTTTTCGCCTAGGCCATTACAGTTATTGGTTTCGAGTATCAGACTTGCAAAAATTTTGATGGTTGCTCAACCATTCCTTAACTTCGAACTCCCACATCTCGCGAACGGATTGACCAACTCGAGAAATTCCTGTTGCATCTGAAAGTAGAAACTTGCCCGATTACAATGATGTGTGTACTTTTCCCCTAGGCCATTCCAGTTATTGGTTTCGAGTATCAGACTTGCGAAAATTTTGATGGTTTCTCAACCATTCCTTAACTTCAAACTCCAATATCTCGCGAACGGATTGACGAACTCGAGAAATTCCTGTTGCATCTGAAAGTAGAAACTTGCCCGATTACAATGATGTGTGTACTTTTCCCCTAGGCCATTCCAGTTATTGGTTTCGAGTATCAGACTTGCGAAAATTTTGATGGTTTCTCAACCATTCCTTAACTTCAAACTCCCACATCTCGCGAACGGATTGACCATCTCGAGAAATTCCTGTTGCATCTGAAAGTAGAAACTCTCCCGATTACAACGGTATGTGTATTTTTGCCCTAGGCCATAGTAGTTATTGGTTTCGAGTATCAGACTTTCGAAAATTTTGATGGTTTCTCTCCCATTCCTTAAATTCAAACTCCCATATCGCGCGAACCGGCTGAAGAACTAGAGAAATTCCTGTTGCATATGAAAGTTGAAACTCGCCCGATTACAACGGTATGTGTATTTTTGCTCTAGACCATAGTAGTTATTGGTTTCGAGTATCAGACTTGCGAAAACTTTGATGGTTTCTCAACCATTCCTTAACTTCAAACTCCAATATCTCGCGAACGGATTGACGAACTCGAGAAATTCCTGTTGCATCTGAAAGTAGAAACTTGCCCGATTACAATGATGTGTGTACTTTTCCCCTAGGCCATTCCAGTTATTGGTTTCGAGTATCAGACTTGCGAAAATTTTGATGGTTTCTCAACCATTCCTTAACTTCAAACTCCCACATCTCGCGAACGGATTGACCATCTCGAGAAATTCCTGTTGCATCTGAAAGTAGAAACTCTCCCGATTACAACGGTATGTGTATTTTTGCCCTAGACCATAGTAGTTAATGGTTTCGAGTATCAGATTCCGAAAATTTTGATGGTTTCTCAACCATTCCTTAACTTCAAACTCCCATATCTCGCGAACGGATTGACGAACTCGAGAAATTCCGGTTGCATCTGAAAGTAGAAACTCGCCCGATTACAATGGTGTGTGTACTTTTCCCCTAGGCCATTCCAGTTATTGGTTTCGAGTATCAGACTTGCGAAAAGTTTGATGGTTTCTCAACCATTCCTTAACTTCAAACTCCCATATCTCGCGAACGGATTGACGAACTCGAGAAATTCCTGTTGCATCTGAAAGTAGAAACTCGCCAGATTACAAAGGTATGTGTATTTTTCCCCTAGGCCTTTGTAGTTATTGGTTTCGAGTATCAGACTTGCGAAAATTTTGATGGTTTCTCAATCATTCCTTAACTTCAAACTCCCATATCTCGCGAACCGATTGACGAGCTCGAGAAATTCCTGTTGCATCTGACAGCAGGAACTCACCCGATTACAACGGTATGTGTATTTTAGCCCTAGGCCATAGTAGTTAAGGGTTTCGAGTATCAGACTTGCGAAATTTTGATGGTTTCTCAACCATTCCTTAACTTCAAACTCCGATACATCGCGAACGGATTGGCGAACTCGAGAAATTCCTGTTGCATCTGAAAGTAGAAACTTGCCCGATTACAATGGTGTGTGTACTTTTCGCCTAGGCCATTCCAGTTATTGGTTTCGAGTACCAGAATTGCGAAAATTTTGATGGTTTCTCATCCATTCCTTAACTTCAAACTCCCATATCTCGCGAACGGATTGACGAACTCGAGTAATTCCTGTTGCGTCTGAAAGTAGAAACTCGCCCGATTACTATGGTATGTGTACTTTTCCCCTAGGCCATTCCAGTTTTTCGTTTCTAGCATCAGAATTGTGAAAATTTTGATGGTTTCTCAACCATTCCTTAACTTCAAACTCCCATATCTCGCGAACGGATTGACGAACTCGAGTAATTCCTGTTGAATCTGAAAGCAGAAACTGGCCCGATTACAACGGCATGTGTATTTTTGCCCTAGACCATAGTAGTTAATGGTTTCGAGTATCAAATTCCGAAAATTTTGATGGTTTCTCAACCATTCCGTAACTTCAAACTCCCATATCTCGCTAACGGATTGGCGAACTCGAGAAATTCCGGTTGCATCTGAAAGTGGAAACTCGCCCGATTACAATGGTGTGTGTACTTTTCGCCTAGGCCATTCCAGTTATTGGTTTCTAGCATCAGAATTGCGAAAGTTTTAATGGTTTCTCAAACATCTCTTAACTTCAAACTCCCATATCTCGCGATCGGATTGACAAGCTCGCGAAATTCCTGTTGCATCTGAAAGCAGAAACTCTCCCGATTAGAACCGTATGTGCATTTTTCCCCTAGGCGATTGTAGTTATTGGTTTCGAGTATCAGACTTGCGAAAATTTTGATGGATTCTCAACCATTCCTTAACTTCAAACTCCCATATCTCGCGAACGGATTGACGAACTCGAGAAATTCCTGTTGCATGTGAAAGTAGAAACTCGCCCCAATACAACGGTGTGTGTACTTTTCGCCTAGGCCATTCCAGTTATTGGTTTCGAGTACCAGAATTGCGAAAATTTTGATGGTTTCTCAACCATTCCTTAACTTCAAACTCCCATATCTCGCGAACGGATTGACGAACTCGGGAAATTCCTGTTGCATCTGAAAGCAGAAACTCGCCCGATTACAACGGTATGTGTATTTTTGCTCTAGGCCATAGTACTTATTGGTTTCGAGTATCAGACTTGCGAAAATTTTGATGGTTTCTCAACCATTCCTTAACTTCAAACTCCCATATCTCGCGAACGGATTGACGAGCTCGAGAAATTCCTGTTGCATCTGACGGCAGGAACTCACCCGATTACAACGGTATGTGTATTTTAGCCCTAGGCCATAGTAGTTAAGGGTTTCGAGTATCAGACTTGCGAAATTTTGATGGTTTCTCAACCATTCCTTAACTTCAAACTCCGATACCTCGCGAACGGATTGGCGAACTCGAGAAATTTCTGTTGCATCTGAAAGTAGAAACTCGCCCCAATACACTGGTGTGTGTACTTTTCGCCTAGGCCATTCCAGTTATTGGTTTCGAGTACCAGAATTGCGAAAATTTTGATGGTTTCTCAACCATTCCTTAACTTCAAGCTCCCATATCTCGCGAAAGGATTGACGAACTCGAGAAATTCCGGTTGCATCTGAAAGTATAAACTCGCCCGATTACAATGGTGTGTGTACTTTTCCCCTAGGACATTACAGATATTGGTTTCGAGTATCAGAATTGCGAAAATTTTGATGGTTTCTCAACCATCTCTTAACTCGAAACTCCGATATTTCGCGAACGGATTGACGAATTCGAAAAATTTCTGTTGCGTCTGAAAGCAGAAACTCTCCCGATTACAATGGTGTGTGTACTTTCCCCTAGGCGATTGTAGTTATTGGTTTCGCGTATCAGACTTGCGAAAATATTTATGGTTCCTCAACCATTCCTTAAATTCAAACTCCCATATCTCGCGAACGGATTGACGAACTCGAGAAATTCCTGTTGCAACTGAATGCAGAAACTCGCCCGATTACAATGGTGTGTGTACTTTTCGCCTAGGCCATTACAGTTATTGGTTTCGAGTATCAGACTTGCAAAAATTTTGATGGTTGCTCAACCATTCCTTAACTTCGAACTCCCACATCTCGCGAACGGATTGACCAACTCGAGAAATTCCTGTTGCATCTGAAAGTAGAAACTCTCCCGATTACAACGGTATGTGTATTTTTGCCCTAGGCCATAGTAGTTATTGGTTTCGAGTATCAGACTTTCGAAAATTTTGATGGTTTCTCTCCCATTCCTTAAATTCAAACTCCCATATCGCGCGAACCGGCTGAAGAACTAGAGAAATTCCTGTTGCATATGAAAGTTGAAACTCGCCCGATTACAACGGTATGTGTATTTTTGCTCTAGACCATAGTAGTTATTGGTTTCGAGTATCAGACTTGCGAAAACTTTGATGGTTTCTCAACCATTCCTTAACTTCAAACTCCAATATCTCGCGAACGGATTGACGAACTCGAGAAATTCCTGTTGCATCTGAAAGTAGAAACTCGCCCGATTACAATGGTGTGTGTACTTTTCCTCTAGGCCATTCCAGTTATTGGTTTCGAGTATCAGACTTGCGAAAAGTTTGATGGTTTCTCAACCATTCCTTAACTTCAAACTCCCATATCTAGCGAACGGATTGACGAACTCGAGAAATTCCGGTTGCATCTGAAAGTAGAAACTCGCCCGATTACAATGGTGTGTGTACTTTTCCCCTAGGCCATTCCAGTTATTGGTTTCGAGTATCAGACTTGCGAAAAGTTTGATGGTTTCTCAACCATTCCTTAACTTCAAACTCCCATATCTAGCGAACGGATTGACGAACTCGAGAAATTCCTGTTGCATCTGAAAGTAGAAACTCTCCCGATTAGAACGGTATGTGTATTTTTGCCCTAGACCATAGTAGTTAATGGTTTCGAGTATCAGATTCCGAAAATTTTGATGGTTTCTCAACCATTCCTTAACTTCAAACTCCCATATCTCGCGAACGGATTGACGAGCTCGAGAAATTCCTGTTGCATCTGAAAGTAGAAACTCTCCCGATTACAACGGTATGTGTATTTTTGCCCTAGACCATAGTAGTTAATGGTTTCGAGTATCAGATTCCGAAAATTTTGATGGTTTCTCAACCATTCCTTAACTTCAAACTCCCATATCTCGCGAACGGATTGACGAACTCGAGAAATTCCGGTTGCATCTGAAAGTAGAAACTCGCCCGATTACAATGGTGTGTGTACTTTTCCCCTAGGCCATTCCAGTTATTGGTTTCGAGTATCAGACTTGCGAAAAGTTTGATGGTTTCTCAACCATTCCTTAACTTCAAACTCCCATATCTCGCGAACGGATTGACGAACTCGAGAAATTCCTGTTGCATCTGAAAGTAGAAACTCGCCAGATTACAAAGGTATGTGTATTTTTCCCCTAGGCCTTTGTAGTTATTGGTTTCGAGTATCAGACTTGCGAAAATTTTGATGGTTTCTCAATCATTCCTTAACTTCAAACTCCCATATCTCGCGAACGGATTGACGAGCTCGAGAAATTCCTGTTGCATCTGACAGCAGGAACTCACCCGATTACAACGGTAAGTGTATTTTAGCCCTAGGCCATAGTAGTTAAGGGTTTCGAGTATCAGACTTGCGAAATTTTGATGGTTTCTCAACCATTCCTTAACTTCAAACTCCGATACATCGCGAACGGATTGGCGAACTCGAGAAATTCCTGTTGCATCTGAAAGTAGAAACTTGCCCGATTACAATGGTGTGTGTACTTTTCGCCTAGGCCATTCCAGTTATTGGTTTCGAGTACCAGAATAGCGAAAATTTTGATGGTTTCTCATCCATTCCTTAACTTCAAACTCCCATATCTCGCGAACGGATTGACGAACTCGAGTAATTCCTGTTGCGTCTGAAAGTAGAAACTCGCCCGATTACTATGGTATGTGTACTTTTCCCCTAGGCCATTCCAGTTTTTCGTTTCTAGCATCAGAATTGTGAAAATTTTGATGGTTTCTCAACCATTCCTTAACTTCAAACTCCCATATCTCGCGAACGGATTGACGAACTCGAGTAATTCCTGTTGAATCTGAAAGCAGAAACTGGCCCGATTACAACGGCATGTGTATTTTTGCCCTAGACCATAGTAGTTAATGGTTTCGAGTATCAAATTCCGAAAATTTTGATGGTTTCTCAACCATTCCGTAACTTCAAACTCCCATATCTCGCTAACGGATTGGCGAACTCGAGAAATTCCGGTTGCATCTGAAAGTGGAAACTCGCCCGATTACAATGGTGTGTGTACTTTTCGCCTAGGCCATTCCAGTTATTGGTTTCTAGCATCAGAATTGCGAAAGTTTTAATGGTTTCTCAAACATCTCTTAACTTCAAACTCCCATATCTCGCGATCGGATTGACAAGCTCGCGAAATTCCTGTTGCATCTGAAAGCAGAAACTCTCCCGATTAGAACCGTATGTGCATTTTTCCCCTAGGCGATTGTAGCTATTGGTTTCGAGTATCAGACTTGCGAAAATTTTGATGGATTCTCAACCATTCCTTAACTTCAAACTCCCATATCTCGCGAACGGATTGACGAACTCGAGAAATTCCTGTTGCATGTGAAAGTAGAAACTCGCCCCAATACAACGGTGTGTGTACTTTTCGCCTAGGCCATTCCAGTTATTGGTTTCGAGTACCAGAATTGCGAAAATTTTGATGGTTTCTCAACCGTTCCTTAACTTCAAACTCCCATATCTCGCGAACGGATTGACGAACTCGGGAAATTCCTGTTGCATCTGAAAGCAGAAACTCGCCCGATTACAACGGTATGTGTATTTTTGCTCTAGGCCATAGTACTTATTGGTTTCGAGTATCAGACTTGCGAAAATTTTGATGGTTTCTCAACCATTCCTTAACTTCAAACTCCCATATCTCGCGAACGGATTGACGAGCTCGAGAAATTCCTGTTGCATCTGACAGCAGGAACTCACCCGATTACAACGGTATGTGTATTTTAGCCCTAGGCCATAGTAGTTAAGGGATTCGAGTATCAGACTTGCGAAATTTTGATGGTTTCTCAACCATTCCTTAACTTCAAACTCCGATACCTCGCGAACGGATTGGCGAACTCGAGAAATTTCTGTTGCATCTGAAAGTAGAAACTCGCCCCAATACACTGGTGTGTGTACTTTTCGCCTAGGCCATTCCAGTTATTGGTTTCGAGTACCAGAATTGCGAAAATTTTGATGGTTTCTCAACCATTCCTTAACTTCAAACTCCCATATCTCGCGAAAGGATTGACGAACTCGAGAAATTCCGGTTGCATCTGAAAGTATAAACTCGCCCGATTACAATGGTGTGTGTACTTTTCCCCTAGGACATTACAGATATTGGTTTCGAGTATCAGAATTGCGAAAATTTTGATGGTTTCTCAACCATCTCTTAACTCGAAACTCCGATATTTCGCGAACGGATTGACGAATTCGAAAAATTTCTGTTGCGTCTGAAAGCAGAAACTCTCCCGATTACAATGGTGTGTGTACTTTCCCCTAGGCGATTGTAGTTATTGGTTTCGCGTATCAGACTTGCGAAAATATTTATGGTTCCTCAACCATTCCTTAAATTCAAACTCCCATATCTCGCGAACGGATTGACGAACTCGAGAAATTCCTGTTGCAACTGAATGCAGAAACTCGCCCGATTACAATGGTGTGTGTACTTTTCGCCTAGGCCATTACAGTTATTGGTTTCGAGTATCAGACTTGCAAAAATTTTGATGGTTGCTCAACCATTCCTTAACTTCGAACTCCCACATCTCGCGAACGGATTGACCAACTCGAGAAATTCCTGTTGCATCTGAAAGTAGAAACTCTCCCGATTACAACGGTATGTGTATTTTTGCCCTAGGCCATAGTAGTTATTGGTTTCGAGTATCAGACTTTCGAAAATTTTGATGGTTTCTCTCCCATTCCTTAAATTCAAACTCCCATATCGCGCGAACCGGCTGAAGAACTAGAGAAATTCCTGTTGCATATGAAAGTTGAAACTCGCCCGATTACAACGGTATGTGTATTTTTGCTCTAGACCATAGTAGTTATTGGTTTCGAGTATCAGACTTGCGAAAACTTTGATGGTTTCTCAACCATTCCTTAACTTCAAACTCCAATATCTCGCGAACGGATTGACGAACTCGAGAAATTCCTGTTGCATCTGAAAGTAGAAACTCGCCCGATTACAATGGTGTGTGTACTTTTCCTCTAGGCCATTCCAGTTATTGGTTTCGAGTATCAGACTTGCGAAAAGTTTGATGGTTTCTCAACCATTCCTTAACTTCAAACTCCCATATCTAGCGAACGGATTGACGAACTCGAGAAATTCCGGTTGCATCTGAAAGTAGAAACTCGCCCGATTACAATGGTGTGTGTACTTTTCCCCTATGCCATTCCAGTTATTGGTTTCGAGTATCAGACTTGCGAAAAGTTTGATGGTTTCTCAACCATTCCTTAACTTCAAACTCCCATATCTAGCGAACGGATTGACGAACTCGAGAAATTCCTGTTGCATCTGAAAGTAGAAACTCTCCCGATTACAACGGTATGTGTATTTTTGCCCTAGACCATAGTAGTTAATGGTTTCGAGTATCAGATTCCGAAAATTTTGATGGTTTCTCAACCATTCCTTAACTTCAAACTCCCATATCTCGCGAACGGATTGACGAGCTCGAGAAATTCCTGTTGCATCTGAAAGTAGAAACTCTCCCGATTACAACGGTATGTGTATTTTTGCCCTAGACCATAGTAGTTAATGGTTTCGAGTATCAGATTCCGAAAATTTTGATGGTTTCTCAACCATTCCTTAACTTCAAACTCCCATATCTCGCGAACGGATTGACGAACTCGAGAAATTCCGGTTGCATCTGAAAGTAGAAACTCGCCCGATTACAATGGTGTGTGTACTTTTCACTAGGCCATTCCAGTTATTGGTTTCGAGTATCAGACTTGCGAAAAGTTTGATGGTTTCTCAACCATTCCTTAACTTCAAACTCCCATATCTCGCGAACGGATTGACGAACTCGAGAAATTCCTGTTGCATCTGAAAGTAGAAACTCGCCAGATTACAAAGGTATGTGTATTTTTCCCCTAGGCCTTTGTAGTTATTGGTTTCGAGTATCAGACTTGCGAAAATTTTGATGGTTTCTCAATCATTCCTTAACTTCAAACTCCCATATCTCGCGAACGGATTGACGAGCTCGAGAAATTCCTGTTGCATCTGACAGCAGGAACTCACCCGATTACAACGGTAAGTGTATTTTAGCCCTAGGCCATAGTAGTTAAGGGTTTCGAGTATCAGACTTGCGAAATTTTGATGGTTTCTCAACCATTCCTTAACTTCAAACTCCGATACATCGCGAACGGATTGGCGAACTCGAGAAATTCCTGTTGCATCTGAAAGTAGAAACTTGCCCGATTACAATGGTGTGTGTACTTTTCGCCTAGGCCATTCCAGTTATTGGTTTCGAGTACCAGAATTGCGAAAATTTTGATGGTTTCTCATCCATTCCTTAACTTCAAACTCCCATATCTCGCGAACGGATTGACGAACTCGAGTAATTCCTGTTGCGTCTGAAAGTAGAAACTCGCCCGATTACTATGGTATGTGTACTTTTCCCCTAGGCCATTCCAGTTTTTCGTTTCTAGCATCAGAATTGTGAAAATTTTGATGGTTTCTCAACCATTCCTTAACTTCAAACTCCCATATCTCGCGAACGGATTGACGAACTCGAGTAATTCCTGTTGAATCTGAAAGCAGAAACTGGCCCGATTACAACGGCATGTGTATTTTTGCCCTAGACCATAGTAGTTAATGGTTTCGAGTATCAAATTCCGAAAATTTTGATGGTTTCTCAACCATTCCGTAACTTCAAACTCCCATATCTCGCTAACGGATTGGCGAACTCGAGAAATTCCGGTTGCATCTGAAAGTGGAAACTCGCCCGATTACAATGGTGTGTGTACTTTTCGCCTAGGCCATTCCAGTTATTGGTTTCTAGCATCAGAATTGCGAAAGTTTTAATGGTTTCTCAAACATCTCTTAACTTCAAACTCCCATATCTCGCGATCGGATTGACAAGCTCGCGAAATTCCTGTTGCATCTGAAAGCAGAAACTCTCCCGATTAGAACCGTATGTGCATTTTTCCCCTAGGCGATTGTAGTTATTGGTTTCGAGTATCAGACTTGCGAAAATTTTGATGGATTCTCAACCATTCCTTAACTTCAAACTCCCATATCTCGCGAACGGATTGACGAACTCGAGAAATTCCTGTTGCATGTGAAAGTAGAAACTCGCCCCAATACAACGGTGTGTGTACTTTTCGCCTAGGCCATTCCAGTTATTGGTTTCGAGTACCAGAATTGCGAAAATTTTGATGGTTTCTCAACCGTTCCTTAACTTCAAACTCCCATATCTCGCGAACGGATTGACGAACTCGGGAAATTCCTGTTGCATCTGAAAGCAGAAACTCGCCCGATTACAACGGTATGTGTATTTTTGCTCTAGGCCATAGTACTTATTGGTTTCGAGTATCAGACTTGCGAAAATTTTGATGGTTTCTCAACCATTCCTTAACTTCAAACTCCCATATCTCGCGAACGGATTGACGAGCTCGAGAAATTCCTGTTGCATCTGACAGCAGGAACTCACCCGATTACAACGGTATGTGTATTTTAGCCCTAGGCCATAGTAGTTAAGGGTTTCGAGTATCAGACTTGCGAAATTTTGATGGTTTCTCAACCATTCCTTAACTTCAAACTACGATACCTCGCGAACGGATTGGCGAACTCGAGAAATTTCTGTTGCATCTGAAAGTAGAAACTCGCCCCAATACACTGGTGTGTGTACTTTTCGCCTAGGCCATTCCAGTTATTGGTTTCGAGTACCAGAATTGCGAAAATTTTGATGGTTTCTCAACCATTCCTTAACTTCAAACTCCCATATCTCGCGAAAGGATTGACGAACTCGAGAAATTCCGGTTGCATCTGAAAGTATAAACTCGCCCGATTACAATGGTGTGTGTACTTTTCCCCTAGGACATTACAGATATTGGTTTCGAGTATCAGAATTGCGAAAATTTTGATGGTTTCTCAACCATCTCTTAACTCGAAACTCCGATATTTCGCGAACGGATTGACGAATTCGAAAAATTTCTGTTGCGTCTGAAAGCAGAAACTCTCCCGATTACAATGGTGTGTGTACTTTCCCCTAGGCGATTGTAGTTATTGGTTTCGCGTATCAGACTTGCGAAAATATTTATGGTTCCTCAACCATTCCTTAAATTCAAACTCCCATATCTCGCGAACGGATTGACGAACTCGAGAAATTCCTGTTGCAACTGAATGCAGAAACTCGCCCGATTACAATGGTGTGTGTACTTTTCGCCTAGGCCATTACAGTTATTGGTTTCGAGTATCAGACTTGCAAAAATTTTGATGGTTGCTCAACCATTCCTTAACTTCGAACTCCCACATCTCGCGAACGGATTGACCAACTCGAGAAATTCCTGTTGCATCTGAAAGTAGAAACTCTCCCGATTACAACGGTATGTGTATTTTTGCCCTAGGCCATAGTAGTTATTGGTTTCGAGTATCAGACTTTCGAAAATTTTGATGGTTTCTCTCCCATTCCTTAAATTCAAACTCCCATATCGCGCGAACCGGCTGAAGAACTAGAGAAATTCCTGTTGCATATGAAAGTTGAAACTCGCCCGATTACAACGGTATGTGTATTTTTGCTCTAGACCATAGTAGTTATTGGTTTCGAGTATCAGACTTGCGAAAAGTTTGATGGTTTCTCAACCATTCCTTAACTTCAAACTCCCATATCTAGCGAACGGATTGACGAACTCGAGAAATTCCGGTTGCATCTGAAAGTAGAAACTCGCCCGATTACAATGGTGTGTGTACTTTTCCCCTAGGCCATTCCAGTTATTGGTTTCGAGTATCAGACTTGCGAAAAGTTTGATGGTTTCTCAACCATTCCTTAACTTCAAACTCCCATATCTAGCGAACGGATTGACGAACTCGAGAAATTCCTGTTGCATCTGAAAGTAGAAACTCGCCAGATTACAAAGGTATGTGTATTTTTCCCCTAGGCCTTTGTAGTTATTGGTTTCGAGTATCAGACTTGCGAAAATTTTGATGGTCTCTCAATCATTCCTTAACTTCAAACTCCCATATCTCGCGAACGGATTGACGAGCTCGAGAAATTCCTGTTGCATCTGACAGCAGGAACTCACCCGATTACAACGGTATGTGTATTTTAGCCCTAGGCCATAGTAGTTAAGGGTTTCGAGTATCAGACTTGCGAAATTTTGATGGTTTCTCAACCATTCCTTAACTTCAAACTCCGATACATCGCGAACGGATTGGCGAACTCGAGAAATTCCTGTTGCATCTGAAAGTAGAAACTTGCCCGATTACAATGGTGTGTGTACTTTTCGCCTAGGCCATTCCAGTTTTTCGTTTCTAGCATCAGAATTGTGAAAATTTTGATGGTTTCTCAACCATTCCTTAACTTCAAACTCCCATATCTCGCGAACGGATTGACGAACTCGAGTAATTCCTGTTGAATCTGAAAGCAGAAACTGGCCCGATTACAACGGCATGTGTATTTTTGCCCTAGACCATAGTAGTTAATGGTTTCGAGTATCAAATTCCGAAAATTTTGATTGTTTCTCAACCATTCCTTAACTTCAAACTCCCATATCTCGCGAACGGATTGACGAACTCGAGAAATTCCTGTTGCATCTGAAAGTAGAAACTCGCCCCATTACAATGGT
Organism: Ptiloglossa arizonensis; assembly: GCF_051014685.1. Taxonomy (NCBI): domain Eukaryota; kingdom Metazoa; phylum Arthropoda; class Insecta; order Hymenoptera; family Colletidae; genus Ptiloglossa; species Ptiloglossa arizonensis. The sequence goes on along the minus strand of NW_027478698.1, from coordinate 605,251 downwards.
GTGTGTACTTTTCCCCTAGGCAATTCCAGTTATTGGTTTCGAGTATCACACATGCGAAAATTTTGATGGTTCCTCAACAATTCCTTAACTTCGAACTCCCCTATCTCGCGAAAGGATTGACGAACTCGAGAAATTCCTGTTCAATCTGAAAGTGGAAACTCGCCCGATTACAATGGTGTGTGTACTTTTCGCCTAGGCCATTCCAGTTATTGGTTTCGAGTACCAGAATTGCGTAAATTTTGATGGTTTCTCAACCATTCCTTAACTTCAAACTCCCATATCTGGCGAACGGATTGACGAACTCGAGTAATTCCTGTTGAATCTGAAAGCAGAAACTGGCCCGATTACAACGGCATGTGTATTTTTGCCCTAGACCATAGTAGTTAATGGTTTCGAGTATCAAATTCCGAAAATTTTGATGGTTTCTCAACCATTCCGTAACTTCAAACTCCCATATCTCGCTAACGGATTGGCGAACTCGAGAAATTCCGGTTGCATCTGAAAGTGGAAACTCGCCCGATTACAATGGTGTGTGTACTTTTCGCCTAGGCCATTCCAGTTATTGGTTTCTAGCATCAGAATTGCGAAAGTTTTAATGGTTTCTCAAACATCTCTTAACTTCAAACTCCCATATCTCGCGATCGGATTGACGAGCTCGCGAAATTCCTGTTGCATCTGAAAGCAGAAACTCTCCCGATTAGAACCGTATGTGCATTTTTCCCCTAGGCGATTGCAGTTATTGGTTTCGAGTATCAGACTTGCGAAAATTTTGATGGATTCTCAACCATTCCTTAACTTCAAACTCCCATATCTCGCGAACGGATTGACGAACTCGAGAAATTCCTGTTGCATGTGAAAGTAGAAACTCGCCCCAATACACTGGTGTGTGTACTTTTCGCCTAGGCCATTCCAGTTATTGGTTTCGAGTACCAGAATTGCGAAAATTTTGATGGTTTCTCAACCATTCCTTAACTTCAAACTCCCATATCTCGCGAAAGGATTGACGAACTCGAGAAATTCCTGTTGCATCTGACAGCAGGAACTCACCCGATTACAACGGTATGTGTATTTTAGCCCTAGGCCATAGTAGTTAAGGGTTTCGAGTATCAGACTTGCGAAATTTTGATGGTTTCTCAACCATTCCTTAACTTCAAACTCCGATACATCGCGAACGGATTGGCGAACTCGAGAAATTCCTGTTGCATCTGAAAGTAGAAACTTGCCCGATTACAATGGTGTGTGTACTTTTCGCCTAGGCCATTCCAGTTTTTCGTTTCTAGCATCAGAATTGTGAAAATTTTGATGGTTTCTCAACCATTCCTTAACTTCAAACTCCCATATCTCGCGAACGGATTGACGAACTCGAGTAATTCCTGTTGAATCTGAAAGCAGAAACTGGCCCGATTACAACGGCATGTGTATTTTTGCCCTAGACCATAGTAGTTAATGGTTTCGAGTATCAAATTCCGAAAATTTTGATGGTTTCTCAACCATTCCTTAACTTCAAACTCCCATATCTCGCGAACGGATTGACGAACTCGAGAAATTCCTGTTGCATCTGAAAGTAGAAACTCGCCCCATTACAATGGTGTGTGTACTTTTCCCCTAGGCAATTCCAGTTATTGGTTTCGAGTATCACACATGCGAAAATTTTGATGGTTCCTCAACAATTCCTTAACTTCGAACTCCCCTATCTCGCGAAAGGATTGACGAACTCGAGAAATTCCTGTTCAATCTGAAAGTGGAAACTCGCCCGATTACAATGGTGTGTGTACTTTTCGCCTAGGCCATTCCAGTTATTGGTTTCGAGTACCAGAATTGCGTAAATTTTGATGGTTTCTCAACCATTCCTTAACTTCAAACTCCCATATCTGGCGAACGGATTGACGAACTCGAGTAATTCCTGTTGAATCTGAAAGCAGAAACTGGCCCGATTACAACGGCATGTGTATTTTTGCCCTAGACCATAGTAGTTAATGGTTTCGAGTATCAAATTCCGAAAATTTTGATGGTTTCTCAACCATTCCGTAACTTCAAACTCCCATATCTCGCTAACGGATTGGCGAACTCGAGAAATTCCGGTTGCATCTGAAAGTGGAAACTCGCCCGATTACAATGGTGTGTGTACTTTTCGCCTAGGCCATTCCAGTTATTGGTTTCTAGCATCAGAATTGCGAAAGTTTTAATGGTTTCTCAAACATCTCTTAACTTCAAACTCCCATATCTCGCGATCGGATTGACGAGCTCGCGAAATTCCTGTTGCATCTGAAAGCAGAAACTCTCCCGATTAGAACCGTATGTGCATTTTTCCCCTAGGCGATTGCAGTTATTGGTTTCGAGTATCAGACTTGCGAAAATTTTGATGGATTCTCAACCATTCCTTAACTTCAAACTCCCATATCTCGCGAACGGATTGACGAACTCGAGAAATTCCGGTTGCATCTGAAAGTATAAACTCGCCCGATTACAATGGTGTGTGTACTTTTCCCCTAGGACATTACAGATATTGGTTTCGAGTATCAGAATTGCGAAAATTTTGATGGTTTCTCAACCATCTCTTAACTCGAAACTCCGATATTTCGCGAACGGATTGACGAATTCGAAAAATTTCTGTTGCGTCTGAAAGCAGAAACTCTCCCGATTACAATGGTGTGTGTACTTTCCCCTAGGCGATTGTAGTTATTGGTTTCGCGTATCAGACTTGCGAAAATATTTATGGTTCCTCAACCATTCCTTAAATTCAAACTCCCATATCTCGCGAACGGATTGACGAACTCGAGAAATTCCTGTTGCAACTGAATGCAGAAACTCGCCCGATTACAATGGTGTGTGTACTTTTCGCCTAGGCCATTACAGTTATTGGTTTCGAGTATCAGACTTGCAAAAATTTTGATGGTTGCTCAACCATTCCTTAACTTCGAACTCCCACATCTCGCGAACGGATTGACCAACTCGAGAAATTCCTGTTGCATCTGAAAGTAGAAACTCTCCCGATTACAACGGTATGTGTATTTTTGCCCTAGGCCATAGTAGTTATTGGTTTCGAGTATCAGACTTTCGAAAATTTTGATGGTTTCTCTCCCATTCCTTAAATTCAAACTCCCATATCGCGCGAACCGGCTGAAGAACTAGAGAAATTCCTGTTGCATATGAAAGTTGAAACTCGCCCGATTACAACGGTATGTGTATTTTTGCTCTAGACCATAGTAGTTATTGGTTTCGAGTATCAGACTTGCGAAAAGTTTGATGGTTTCTCAACCATTCCTTAACTTCAAACTCCCATATCTAGCGAACGGATTGACGAACTCGAGAAATTCCGGTTGCATCTGAAAGTAGAAACTCGCCCGATTACAATGGTGTGTGTACTTTTCCCCTAGGCCATTCCAGTTATTGGTTTCGAGTATCAGACTTGCGAAAAGTTTGATGGTTTCTCAACCATTCCTTAACTTCAAACTCCCATATCTAGCGAACGGATTGACGAACTCGAGAAATTCCTGTTGCATCTGAAAGTAGAAACTCGCCAGATTACAAAGGTATGTGTATTTTTCCCCTAGGCCTTTGTAGTTATTGGTTTCGAGTATCAGACTTGCGAAAATTTTGATGGTCTCTCAATCATTCCTTAACTTCAAACTCCCATATCTCGCGAACGGATTGACGAGCTCGAGAAATTCCTGTTGCATCTGACAGCAGGAACTCACCCGATTACAACGGTATGTGTATTTTAGCCCTAGGCCATAGTAGTTAAGGGTTTCGAGTATCAGACTTGCGAAATTTTGATGGTTTCTCAACCATTCCTTAACTTCAAACTCCGATACATCGCGAACGGATTGGCGAACTCGAGAAATTCCTGTTGCATCTGAAAGTAGAAACTTGCCCGATTACAATGGTGTGTGTACTTTTCGCCTAGGCCATTCCAGTTTTTCGTTTCTAGCATCAGAATTGTGAAAATTTTGATGGTTTCTCAACCATTCCTTAACTTCAAACTCCCATATCTCGCGAACGGATTGACGAACTCGAGTAATTCCTGTTGAATCTGAAAGCAGAAACTGGCCCGATTACAACGGCATGTGTATTTTTGCCCTAGACCATAGTAGTTAATGGTTTCGAGTATCAAATTCCGAAAATTTTGATTGTTTCTCAACCATTCCTTAACTTCAAACTCCCATATCTCGCGAACGGATTGACGAACTCGAGAAATTCCTGTTGCATCTGAAAGTAGAAACTCGCCCCATTACAATGGTGTGTGTACTTTTCCCCTAGGCAATTCCAGTTATTGGTTTCGAGTATCACACATGCGAAAATTTTGATGGTTCCTCAACAATTCCTTAACTTCGAACTCCCCTATCTCGCGAAAGGATTGACGAACTCGAGAAATTCCTGTTCAATCTGAAAGTGGAAACTCGCCCGATTACAATGGTGTGTGTACTTTTCGCCTAGGCCATTCCAGTTATTGGTTTCGAGTACCAGAATTGCGTAAATTTTGATGGTTTCTCAACCATTCCTTAACTTCAAACTCCCATATCTGGCGAACGGATTGACGAACTCGAGTAATTCCTGTTGAATCTGAAAGCAGAAACTGGCCCGATTACAACGGCATGTGTATTTTTGCCCTAGACCATAGTAGTTAATGGTTTCGAGTATCAAATTCCGAAAATTTTGATGGTTTCTCAACCATTCCGTAACTTCAAACTCCCATATCTCGCTAACGGATTGGCGAACTCGAGAAATTCCGGTTGCATCTGAAAGTGGAAACTCGCCCGATTACAATGGTGTGTGTACTTTTCGCCTAGGCCATTCCAGTTATTGGTTTCTAGCATCAGAATTGCGAAAGTTTTAATGGTTTCTCAAACATCTCTTAACTTCAAACTCCCATATCTCGCGATCGGATTGACGAGCTCGCGAAATTCCTGTTGCATCTGAAAGCAGAAACTCTCCCGATTAGAACCGTATGTGCATTTTTCCCCTAGGCGATTGCAGTTATTGGTTTCGAGTATCAGACTTGCGAAAATTTTGATGGATTCTCAACCATTCCTTAACTTCAAACTCCCATATCTCGCGAACGGATTGACGAACTCGAGAAATTCCTGTTGCATGTGAAAGTAGAAACTCGCCCCAATACACTGGTGTGTGTACTTTTCGCCTAGGCCATTCCAGTTATTGGTTTCGAGTACCAGAATTGCGAAAATTTTGATGGTTTCTCAACCATTCCTTAACTTCAAACTCCCATATCTCGCGAAAGGATTGACGAACTCGAGAAATTCCTGTTGCATCTGACAGCAGGAACTCACCCGATTACAACGGTATGTGTATTTTAGCCCTAGGCCATAGTAGTTAAGGGTTTCGAGTATCAGACTTGCGAAATTTTGATGGTTTCTCAACCATTCCTTAACTTCAAACTCCGATACATCGCGAACGGATTGGCGAACTCGAGAAATTCCTGTTGCATCTGAAAGTAGAAACTTGCCCGATTACAATGGTGTGTGTACTTTTCGCCTAGGCCATTCCAGTTTTTCGTTTCTAGCATCAGAATTGTGAAAATTTTGATGGTTTCTCAACCATTCCTTAACTTCAAACTCCCATATCTCGCGAACGGATTGACGAACTCGAGTAATTCCTGTTGAATCTGAAAGCAGAAACTGGCCCGATTACAACGGCATGTGTATTTTTGCCCTAGACCATAGTAGTTAATGGTTTCGAGTATCAAATTCCGAAAATTTTGATGGTTTCTCAACCATTCCTTAACTTCAAACTCCCATATCTCGCGAACGGATTGACGAACTCGAGAAATTCCTGTTGCATCTGAAAGTAGAAACTCGCCCCATTACAATGGTGTGTGTACTTTTCCCCTAGGCAATTCCAGTTATTGGTTTCGAGTATCACACATGCGAAAATTTTGATGGTTCCTCAACAATTCCTTAACTTCGAACTCCCCTATCTCGCGAAAGGATTGACGAACTCGAGAAATTCCTGTTCAATCTGAAAGTGGAAACTCGCCCGATTACAATGGTGTGTGTACTTTTCGCCTAGGCCATTCCAGTTATTGGTTTCGAGTACCAGAATTGCGTAAATTTTGATGGTTTCTCAACCATTCCTTAACTTCAAACTCCCATATCTGGCGAACGGATTGACGAACTCGAGTAATTCCTGTTGAATCTGAAAGCAGAAACTGGCCCGATTACAACGGCATGTGTATTTTTGCCCTAGACCATAGTAGTTAATGGTTTCGAGTATCAAATTCCGAAAATTTTGATGGTTTCTCAACCATTCCGTAACTTCAAACTCCCATATCTCGCTAACGGATTGGCGAACTCGAGAAATTCCGGTTGCATCTGAAAGTGGAAACTCGCCCGATTACAATGGTGTGTGTACTTTTCGCCTAGGCCATTCCAGTTATTGGTTTCTAGCATCAGAATTGCGAAAGTTTTAATGGTTTCTCAAACATCTCTTAACTTCAAACTCCCATATCTCGCGATCGGATTGACGAGCTCGCGAAATTCCTGTTGCATCTGAAAGCAGAAACTCTCCCGATTAGAACCGTATGTGCATTTTTCCCCTAGGCGATTGCAGTTATTGGTTTCGAGTATCAGACTTGCGAAAATTTTGATGGATTCTCAACCATTCCTTAACTTCAAACTCCCATATCTCGCGAACGGATTGACGAACTCGAGAAATTCCGGTTGCATCTGAAAGTATAAACTCGCCCGATTACAATGGTGTGTGTACTTTTCCCCTAGGACATTACAGATATTGGTTTCGAGTATCAGAATTGCGAAAATTTTGATGGTTTCTCAACCATCTCTTAACTCGAAACTCCGATATTTCGCGAACGGATTGACGAATTCGAAAAATTTCTGTTGCGTCTGAAAGCAGAAACTCTCCCGATTACAATGGTGTGTGTACTTTCCCCTAGGCGATTGTAGTTATTGGTTTCGCGTATCAGACTTGCGAAAATATTTATGGTTCCTCAACCATTCCTTAAATTCAAACTCCCATATCTCGCGAACGGATTGACGAACTCGAGAAATTCCTGTTGCAACTGAATGCAGAAACTCGCCCGATTACAATGGTGTGTGTACTTTTCGCCTAGGCCATTACAGTTATTGGTTTCGAGTATCAGACTTGCAAAAATTTTGATGGTTGCTCAACCATTCCTTAACTTCGAACTCCCACATCTCGCGAACGGATTGACCAACTCGAGAAATTCCTGTTGCATCTGAAAGTAGAAACTCTCCCGATTACAACGGTATGTGTATTTTTGCCCTAGGCCATAGTAGTTATTGGTTTCGAGTATCAGACTTTCGAAAATTTTGATGGTTTCTCTCCCATTCCTTAAATTCAAACTCCCATATCGCGCGAACCGGCTGAAGAACTAGAGAAATTCCTGTTGCATATGAAAGTTGAAACTCGCCCGATTACAACGGTATGTGTATTTTTGCTCTAGACCATAGTAGTTATTGGTTTCGAGTATCAGACTTGCGAAAACTTTGATGGTTTCTCAACCATTCCTTAACTTCAAACTCCAATATCTCGCGAACGGATTGACGAACTCGAGAAATTCCTGTTGCATCTGAAAGTAGAAACTCGCCCGATTACAATGGTGTGTGTACTTTTCCCCTAGGCCATTCCAGTTATTGGTTTCGAGTATCAGACTTGCGAAAAGTTTGATGGTTTCTCAACCATTCCTTAACTTCAAACTCCCATATCTAGCGAACGGATTGACGAACTCGAGAAATTCCGGTTGCATCTGAAAGTAGAAACTCGCCCGATTACAATGGTGTGTGTACTTTTCCCCTAGGCCATTCCAGTTATTGGTTTCGAGTATCAGACTTGCGAAAAGTTTGATGGTTTCTCAACCATTCCTTAACTTCAAACTCCCATATCTAGCGAACGGATTGACGAACTCGAGAAATTCCTGTTGCATCTGAAAGTAGAAACTCGCCAGATTACAAAGGTATGTGTATTTTTACCCTAGGCCTTTGTAGTTATTGGTTTCGAGTATCAGACTTGCGAAAATTTTGATGGTTTCTCAATCATTCCTTAACTTCAAACTCCCATATCTCGCGAACGGATTGACGAGCTCGAGAAATTCCTGTTGCATCTGACAGCAGGAACTCACCCGATTACAACGGTATGTGTATTTTAGCCCTAGGCCATAGTAGTTAAGGGTTTCGAGTATCAGACTTGCGAAATTTTGATGGTTTCTCAACCATTCCTTAACTTCAAACTCCGATACATCGCGAACGGATTGGCGAACTCGAGAAATTCCTGTTGCATCTGAAAGTAGAAACTTGCCCGATTACAATGGTGTGTGTACTTTTCGCCTAGGCCATTCCAGTTTTTCGTTTCTAGCATCAGAATTGTGAAAATTTTGATGGTTTCTCAACCATTCCTTAACTTCAAACTCCCATATCTCGCGAACGGATTGACGAACTCGAGTAATTCCTGTTGAATCTGAAAGCAGAAACTGGCCCGATTACAACGGCATGTGTATTTTTGCCCTAGACCATAGTAGTTAATGGTTTCGAGTATCAAATTCCGAAAATTTTGATTGTTTCTCAACCATTCCTTAACTTCAAACTCCCATATCTCGCGAACGGATTGACGAACTCGAGAAATTCCTGTTGCATCTGAAAGTAGAAACTCGCCCCATTACAATGGTGTGTGTACTTTTCCCCTAGGCAATTCCAGTTATTGGTTTCGAGTATCACACATGCGAAAATTTTGATGGTTCCTCAACAATTCCTTAACTTCGAACTCCCCTATCTCGCGAAAGGATTGACGAACTCGAGAAATTCCTGTTCAATCTGAAAGTGGAAACTCGCCCGATTACAATGGTGTGTGTACTTTTCGCCTAGGCCATTCCAGTTATTGGTTTCGAGTACCAGAATTGCGTAAATTTTGATGGTTTCTCAACCATTCCTTAACTTCAAACTCCCATATCTGGCGAACGGATTGACGAACTCGAGTAATTCCTGTTGAATCTGAAAGCAGAAACTGGCCCGATTACAACGGCATGTGTATTTTTGCCCTAGACCATAGTAGTTAATGGTTTCGAGTATCAAATTCCGAAAATTTTGATGGTTTCTCAACCATTCCGTAACTTCAAACTCCCATATCTCGCTAACGGATTGGCGAACTCGAGAAATTCCGGTTGCATCTGAAAGTGGAAACTCGCCCGATTACAATGGTGTGTGTACTTTTCGCCTAGGCCATTCCAGTTATTGGTTTCTAGCATCAGAATTGCGAAAGTTTTAATGGTTTCTCAAACATCTCTTAACTTCAAACTCCCATATCTCGCGATCGGATTGACGAGCTCGCGAAATTCCTGTTGCATCTGAAAGCAGAAACTCTCCCGATTAGAACCGTATGTGCATTTTTCCCCTAGGCGATTGCAGTTATTGGTTTCGAGTATCAGACTTGCGAAAATTTTGATGGATTCTCAACCATTCCTTAACTTCAAACTCCCATATCTCGCGAACGGATTGACGAACTCGAGAAATTCCTGTTGCATGTGAAAGTAGAAACTCGCCCCAATACACTGGTGTGTGTACTTTTCGCCTAGGCCATTCCAGTTATTGGTTTCGAGTACCAGAATTGCGAAAATTTTGATGGTTTCTCAACCATTCCTTAACTTCAAACTCCCATATCTCGCGAAAGGATTGACGAACTCGAGAAATTCCGGTTGCATCTGAAAGTATAAACTCGCCCGATTACAATGGTGTGTGTACTTTTCCCCTAGGACATTACAGATATTGGTTTCGAGTATCAGAATTGCGAAAATTTTGATGGTTTCTCAACCATCTCTTAACTCGAAACTCCGATATTTCGCGAACGGATTGACGAATTCGAAAAATTTCTGTTGCGTCTGAAAGCAGAAACTCTCCCGATTACAATGGTGTGTGTACTTTCCCCTAGGCGATTGTAGTTATTGGTTTCGCGTATCAGACTTGCGAAAATATTTATGGTTCCTCAACCATTCCTTAAATTCAAACTCCCATATCTCGCGAACGGATTGACGAACTCGAGAAATTCCTGTTGCAACTGAATGCAGAAACTCGCCCGATTACAATGGTGTGTGTACTTTTCGCCTAGGCCATTACAGTTATTGGTTTCGAGTATCAGACTTGCAAAAATTTTGATGGTTGCTCAACCATTCCTTAACTTCGAACTCCCACATCTCGCGAACGGATTGACCAACTCGAGAAATTCCTGTTGCATCTGAAAGTAGAAACTCTCCCGATTACAACGGTATGTGTATTTTTGCCCTAGGCCATAGTAGTTATTGGTTTCGAGTATCAGACTTTCGAAAATTTTGATGGTTTCTCTCCCATTCCTTAAATTCAAACTCCCATATCGCGCGAACCGGCTGAAGAACTAGAGAAATTCCTGTTGCATATGAAAGTTGAAACTCGCCCGATTACAACGGTATGTGTATTTTTGCTCTAGACCATAGTAGTTATTGGTTTCGAGTATCAGACTTGCGAAAACTTTGATGGTTTCTCAACCATTCCTTAACTTCAAACTCCAATATCTCGCGAACGGATTGACGAACTCGAGAAATTCCTGTTGCATCTGAAAGTAGAAACTCGCCCGATTACAATGGTGTGTGTACTTTTCCCCTAGGCCATTCCAGTTATTGGTTTCGAGTATCAGACTTGCGAAAAGTTTGATGGTTTCTCAACCATTCCTTAACTTCAAACTCCCATATCTAGCGAACGGATTGACGAACTCGAGAAATTCCGGTTGCATCTGAAAGTAGAAACTCGCCCGATTACAATGGTGTGTGTACTTTTCCCCTAGGCCATTCCAGTTATTGGTTTCGAGTATCAGACTTGCGAAAAGTTTGATGGTTTCTCAACCATTCCTTAACTTCAAACTCCCATATCTAGCGAACGGATTGACGAACTCGAGAAATTCCTGTTGCATCTGAAAGTAGAAACTCGCCAGATTACAAAGGTATGTGTATTTTTCCCCTAGGCCTTTGTAGTTATTGGTTTCGAGTATCAGACTTGCGAAAATTTTGATGGTTTCTCAATCATTCCTTAACTTCAAACTCCCATATCTCGCGAACGGATTGACGAGCTCGAGAAATTCCTGTTGCATCTGACAGCAGGAACTCACCCGATTACAACGGTATGTGTATTTTAGCCCTAGGCCATAGTAGATAAGGGTTTCGAGTATCAGACTTGCGAAATTTTGATGGTTTCTCAACCATTCCTTAACTTCAAACTCCGATACATCGCGAACGGATTGGCGAACTCGAGAAATTCCTGTTGCATCTGAAAGTAGAAACTTGCCCGATTACAATGGTGTGTGTACTTTTCGCCTAGGCCCTTCCAGTTTTTCGTTTCTAGCATCAGAATTGTGAAAATTTTGATGGTTTCTCAACCATTCCTTAACTTCAAACTCCCATATCTCGCGAACGGATTGACGAACTCGAGTAATTCCTGTTGAATCTGAAAGCAGAAACTGGCCCGATTACAACGGCATGTGTATTTTTGCCCTAGACCATAGTAGTTAATGGTTTCGAGTATCAAATTCCGAAAATTTTGATGGTTTCTCAACCATTCCTTAACTTTAAACTCCCATATCTCGCGAACGGATTGACGAACTCGAGAAATTCCTGTTGCATCTGAAAGTAGAAACTCGCCCCATTACAATGGTGTGTGTACTTTTCCCCTAGGCAATTCCAGTTATTGGTTTCGAGTATCACACATGCGAAAATTTTGATGGTTCCTCAACAATTCCTTAACTTCGAACTCCCATATCTCGCGAAAGGATTGACGAACTCGAGAAATTCCTGTTCAATCTGAAAGTGGAAACTCGCCCGATTACAATGGTGTGTGTACTTTTCGCCTAGGCCATTCCAGTTATTGGTTTCGAGTACCAGAATTGCGAAAATTTTGATGGTTTCTCAACCATTCCTTAACTTCAAACTCCCATATCTCGCGAAAGGATTGACGAACTCGAGAAATTCCGGTTGCATCTGAAAGTAGAAACTCGCCCGATTACAATGGTGTGTGTACTTTTCCCCTAGGACATTACAGATATTGGTTTCGAGTATCAGAATTGCGAAAATTTTGATGGTTTCTCAACCATTCCTTAACTTCAAACTCCCATATCTCGCGAACGGATTGACGAACTCGAGAAATTCCTGTTGCATCTGAAAGTGGAAACTCGCCAGATTACAACGGCGTGTGTACTTTTCCCCTTGCCCATTCCAGTTATTGGTTTCGAGTATCAGACCAGCGAAAATTTTGATGGTTTCTCAACCATTCGTTAACTTCAAACTCCCATATCTCGCGAACGGATTTACGAAATCGAGAAATTCCTGTTGCGTCTGAAAGTAGAAACTCGTTCGATTACAATGGTGTGTGTACTTTTCCCCTAGGCCATTCCAGTTATTGGTTTCGAGTATCAGACCAGCGAAAATTTTGATGGTTTCTCAACCATTCGTTAACTTCAAACTCCCATATCTCGCGAACGGATTTACGAAATCGAGAAATTCCTGTTGCATCTGAAAGTAGAAGCTCGCCCCATTACAACGGTATGTGTATTTCTCCCCTAGGCCAGTGTAGTTATTGGTTTCGAGTATCAGACTTGCGAAAATTTTGATGGTTCCTCAACCATTCCTTAAATTCAAACTCCCATATCTCGCGAACGGATTGACGAACTCGAGCAATTCCTGTTGCATCTGAAAGTAGAAACCCGCCCGATTACAATGGTGTGTGTACTTTTCCCCTAGGGCTTTGTAGTTATTGGTTTCGAGTATCAGACTTGCGAAAATTTTGATGGTTTCTCAAGCATTCCTTAACTTCAAACTCCCATATCTCGCGAACGGATTGACGAACTCGAGAAATTCCTGTTGCATCTGAAAGCAGATACTCGCCCGATTACAAAGGTACGTGTATTTTTCTCCTAGGCCTTTGTAGTTATTGGTTTCGAGAATCAGACTTGCGAAAATTTTGATGGTTCCCCAACCATTCCTTAACTTCAAACTCCCATATCTCGCGAACGGAATGATGAACTCGAGAAATTCCTGCTGCGTCTGAAAGTAGAAACTCGCCCGATTACTATGGTATGTGTACTTTTCCCCTAGGCCATTCCAGTTTTTCGTTTCTAGCATCAGAATTGCGAAAATTTTGATAGTTTCTCAACCATTCCTTAACTTCAAACTCCCATACCTCGCGAACGGATTGACGAACTCGAGAAATTCCTGTGGCGTGTGAAAGTAGAAACTCGCCCGATTACTATGGTATGTGTACTTCTCCCCTAGGTCATTCCAGTTTTTCGTTTCTAGCATCAGAATTGCGAAAATTTTGATGGTTTCTCAACCATTCCTTAACTTCAAACTCCCATATCTCGCGAACGGATTGACGAACTCGAGAAATTCCTGTTGCATCTGAAAGTGGAAACTCGCCAGATTACAACGGCGTGTGTACTTTTCCCCTTGCCCATTCCAGTTATTGGTTTCGAGTATGTGACTTGCCAAAATTTGGATGGTTTCTCAACCATTCCTTAACTTCAAACACCCATATCTCGCGAACGGAATGACGAACTCGAGAAATTCCTGTTGCATCTGAAAGTGGAACCTCGCCCGATTACAATGGCGTGTGTACTTTTCCCCTTGCCCATTCCAGTTATTGGTTTCGAGTATCTGACTTGCCAAAATTTTGATGGTTTCTCAACCATTCCTTAACTTTAAACTCCCATACCTCGCGAACGGATTGGCGAACTGGAGAAATTCCTGTTGCATCTGAAAGTAGAAACTCGCCCGATTAGAATGGTGTGTGTACTTTTCCTCTAGGCCATTCCAGTTATTGGTTTCGAGTATCAGACTTGCGAAAATTTTGATGGTTTCTCAACCATTCCTTAACTTCAAACTCCCATATCTCGCGAACGGATAGACGAACTCGAGAATTTCCTATTGCGTCTAAAACAGAAACTCGTCCGATTACAACGGCATGTGTATTTTTGCCCTAGGCCATGGTAGTTATTGGTCTCGAATATAAGACTTGCGAATATTTTGATAGTTTCTCAACCATTCCTTTATTTCAAACTCCCATATCTTGCGAACGGATTGACGAACTCGAGAAATTCCTGTTGCATCTGAAAGTAGAAGCTCGCCCCATTACCACGGTATGTGTATTTTTCCCCTAGGCCAGTGTAGTTATTGGTTTCGAGTATCAGACTTGCGAAAATTTTGATGGTTCCTCAACCATTCCTTAACTTCAAACTCCCATATCTCGCGAACCGATTGACGAACTCGAGAAATTCCTGTTGCATCTGAAAGTAGAGACTCGCCCGATTAGAATGGTGTGTGTACTTTTCCCCTAGGCCATTCCAGTTATTCGTTTCTAGCATCAGAATTGCGAAAATTTTGATGGTATCTCAAGCATTCCTTACCTTCAAACTCCCATATCTCGCGAACGGATTGACTAACGCGAGAATTTCCTATTACATCTGAAAGCAGAAGCTCGCCCGATTAAAACGGTATGTGTATTTTTGCCCTAGGCCATAGTGGTTATTGGTTTCGAGTATCAGACTTGCGAAAATTTTGATGGTTTCTCAACCATTCCTTAACTTCAAACTCCCATATCTCGCGAACGGATTGACGAACTCGAGAAATTCCTGTTGCATCTGAAAGTAGAAACTCGCCCAATTTCAATGGTGTGTGTACTTTTCCCCTAGTCCATTCCAGTTATTGGTTTCGAGTATCAGACTTGCGAAAATTTTGATGGTTCCTCAACCATTCCTTAACTTCAAACTCCCATATCTCGCGAACGGATTGACGAACTCGAGAAATTCCTATTGCGTCTAAAACAGAAACTCGTCCGATTACAACGGCATGTGTATTTTTGCCCTAGGCCATAGTAGTTATTGGTCTCGAATATAAGACTTGCGAATATTTTGATAGTTTCTCAACCATTCCTTAATTTCAAACTCCCATATCTTGCGAACGGATTGACGAACTCGAGAAATTCCTGTTGCATCTGAAAGCAGAAACTCGCCCGATTACAGTGGTATGTGTATTTTTGCCCTAGGCCACAGTAGTTATTGGTTTCGAGTATCAGACTTGCGAAAATTTTGATGATTTCTCAACCATTCCTTAACTTGAAACTCCCATATCTCGCGAACGGATTGACGAACTCGAGAAATTCCTGTTGCATCTGAAAGTAGAAACTCGCCCGATTACACTGGTGTGTGTACTTTTCCCGTAGGCCAATCCAGTTATTGGTTTCGAGTATCACACTTGCGAAAATTTTGATGGTTTCTCAACCATTACTTAACTTCAAACTCCCATATCTCGCGAACGGATTGACAAACGCGAGAATTTCCTATTGCATCTGAAAGTAGAAGAACGCCCGATTACTATGGTGTGTGTTCTTTTCCCCTAGGTCATTCCAGTTTTTCGGTGCTAGCATCAGAATTGCGAAAATTTTGATGGTTTCTTAACCATTCCTTAACTTCAAACTCCCATATCTCGCGAACGGATTGACGAACTCGAGAAATTCCTGTTGCATCTGAAAGTAGAAACTCGCCCGATTACAATGGTGTGTGTACTTTTCCCGTAGGCCAATCCAGTTATTGGTTTCGAGTATCACACTTACGAAAATTTTGATGGATTCTCAACCATTCCTTACCTTCAAACTCCCATATCTGGCGAACCGATTGACGAACTCGAGAAATTCCTGTTGCATCTGAAAGTATTATAGAAACACGCCCGATTACAACGGTGTGTGTATTTTTCCCCTGGGCTATTCCAGTTATTGGTTTCGAGTATCACTCTTGCGAAAATTTTGATGGTTTCTCAACCATTCCTTACCTTCAAACTCCCATATCTCGCGAACCGATTGACGAACTCGAGAAATTCCTGTTACATCTGAAAGTAGAAGCTCGACAGATTACAATGGTGTGTGTACTTTTCCCCTAGGTCATTCCAGTTATAGGTTTCGAGTATCAGACTTGCGAAAATTTTGATGGTTTCTCAACCATTCCTTAACTTCAAACTCCCATATCTCGCGGACGGATTGACGAACTCGAGGAATTCCTGTTGCATCTGAAAGTAGAAGCTCGCCCGATTACTATGGTGTGTGTACTTTTCCCCTAGGCCATTCCGGTTTTTCGTTTCTAGCATCAGAATTGCGAAAATTTTGATGGTTTCTCAACCATTCCTTAACTTCAAACTCCCATATCTCGCGAACGGATTGACGAACTCGAGAAATTCCTGTTGCATCTGAAAGCACAAACTCGCCCGATTACATTGGTATGTGTATTTTAGCCCTAGACCATAGTAGTTATCGGTTTCGAGTATCAGATTCCGAAAATTTTGATGGTTTCTCAACCATTCCTTAACTTCAAACTCCCATATCTCGCGAACGGATTGACGAGCTCGAGAAATTCCTGTTGCGTCTGAAAGCAGAAACTCGCCCGATTACAACGGTATGTGTATTTTTGCCCTAGACCATAGTAGTTATCGGTTTCGAGTATCAGATTCCGAAAATTTTGATGGTTTCTCAACCATTCCTTACCTTCAAACTCCCATATCTCGCGAAACGATTGACGAACTCGAGAAATTCCTGTTGCATCTGAAAGTAGAAGCTCGACAGATTACAATGGTGTGTGTACTTTTCCCCTAGGCCATTCCAGTTTTTCGTTTCTAGCATCAGAATTGCGAAAATTTTGACGGTTTCTCAACCATTCCTTAATTTCAAACTCCCATATCTCGGGAACGGATTGACGAACTCGAGAAATTCCTGTTGCATCTGAAAGTAGAAGATCGACAGATTACAATGGTGTGTGTACTTTTCCCCTAGGCCATTCCAGTTTTTCGTTTCTAGCATCAGAATTGCGAAAATTTTGACGGTTTCTCAACCACTCCTCAACTTCAAACCCCCATATATCGCGAACAGATTGACGAACTCGAGAAATTCCTGTTGCATCTGAAAGTAGAAACTCTCCCGATTACAACGGTGTGTGTATTTTTCCTCTAGGCCATTTCAGTTATTGGTTTCGAGTATCAGACTTGCGAAAATGTTGATGGTTTCTCAACCATTCCTTAACTTCAAACTCCCATATCTCGCGAACGGATTGACGAACTCGAGAAATTCCTGTTGCATCTGAAAGTAGAAACTCTCCCGATTACAGCGGTATGTGTATTTTTCCTCTATGCCTTTCCAGTTATTGGTTTCGAGTATCAGACTTGCGAAAATGTTGATGGTTTCTCAACCATTCCTTAACTTCAAACTCCCATATCTCGCGAACGGATTGACGAACTCGAGAAATTCCTGTTGCATCTAAAAGCAGAAACTCGCCCGATTACAACGGTATATGTATTTTTGCCCTAGACCATAGTAGTTAATGGCTTCGCGTATCAGATTCCGAAAATTTTGATGGTTTCTCAACCATTCCTCAACTTCAAACTCGCATATCTCGCGAACGGATTGACGAACTCGAGAAATTCCTGTTGCATCTGAAAGTAGAAACATGCCCGATTACAATGGTGTATGTACTTTTCCCCTAGGCCATTCCAGTTATTCGTTTCGAGTAACAGACTTGCGAAAATTTTGATGAATTCTCAACCATTCCTTAATTTCAAACTCGCATATCTCGCGAACGGATTGACGAACTCGAGAAATTCCTCTTGCATCTGAAATTAGAAGCTTGCCCATTTACAACGGTATGCGTAATTTTGTCCTAGATCATAGTAGTTATTGGTTTCGAGTATCGGACTTGCGAAAATTTTGATGGATTCTCAACCCTTCCTCAAATTCAAACTCCCATATCTCGGGAACGGATTGACGAACTCGAGAAATTCCTGTTGCATCTAAAAGTAGAAATTTGCCCGATTACAATGGTGTGTGTATTTTTGCCCTAGGCCATAGTTGTTATTGATTTCGAGTATCAGACTTGCGAAAATTTTTATGCTTTCTCAACCACTCCTCAACTTCAAACCCCCATATATCGCGAACAGATTGACGAACTCGAGAAATTCCTGTTGCATCTGAAAGTAGAAACTCTCCCGATTACAACGGTATGTGTATTTTTCCTCTAGGCCACTCCAGTTATTGGTTTCGAGTATCAGACTTGCGAAAATTTTGATGGTTTCTCAACCATTCCTTAACTTCAAACTCCCATATCTCGCGAACGGATTGAGGAAATCGAGAAATTCCTGTTGCATCTGAAAGTAGAAACTCGCCCCATTACAATGGTGTGTGTATTTTTGCCCTAGGCCATAGTAGTTATTGGTTTCGAGTATCAGACTTGCGAAAATTTTGATGGTTTCTCAACCATTCCTTACCTTCAAACTCCCATATCTCGCGAACGGATTGACGAACTCGAGGAATTCCTGTTGCATCTGAAAGTAGAAGCTCGCCCGATTACTATGGTGTGTGTACTTTTCCCCTAGGCCATTCCAGTTTTTCGTTTCTAGCATCAGAATTGCGAAAATTTTGATGGTTTCTCAGCCATTCCTTAACTTCAAACTCCCATATCTCGCGAACGGATTGACGAACTCGAGAAATTCCTGTTGCATCTAAAAGTAGAAACTTGCCCGATTACAATGGTGTGGGTATTTTTGCCCTAGGCCATAGTAGTTATTGATTTCGAGTATCAGACTTGCGAAAATTTTTATGGTTTCTCAAACACTCCTCAACTTCAAACCCCCATATATCGCGAACAGATTGACGAACTCGAGAAATTCCTGTTGCATCTGAAAGTAGAAACTCTCCCGATTACAACGGTATGTGTATTTTTCCTCTAGGCCATTCCAGTTATTGGTTTCGAGTATCAGACTTGCGAAAATGTTGATGGTTTCTCAACCATTCCTTAACTTCAAACTCCCATATCTCGGGAACGGATTGACGAACTCGAGAAATTCCTGTTGCATCTAAAAGTAGAAACTTGCCCGATTACAATGGTGTGTGTATTTTTGCCCTTGGCCATAGTAGTTATTGATTTCGAGTATCAGAATTGCGAAAATTTTTATGCTTTCTCAACCACTCCTCAACTTCAAACCCCCATATATCGCGAACAGATTTACGAACTCGAGAAATTCCTGTTGCATCTGAAAGTAGAAACTCTCCCGATTACAACGGTATGTGTATTTTTCCTCTAGGCCACTCCAGTTATTGGTTTCGAGTATCAGACTTGCGAAAATGTTGATGGTTTCTCAACCATTCCTTAACTTCAAACTCCCATATCTCGCGAACGGATTGACGAACTCGAGAAATTCCTGTTGCATCTGAAAGCACAAACTCGCCCGATTACATTGGTACGTGTATTTTTGCCCTAGACCATAGTAGTTATCGGTTTCGAGTATCAGATTCCGAAAATTTTGATGGTTTCTCAACCATTCCTTAACTTCAAACTCCCATATCTCGCGAACGGATTGAGGAAATCGAGAAATTCCTGTTGCCTCTGAAAGTAGAAACTCGCCCCATTACAATGGTGTGTGTATTTTTGCCCTAGGCCATAGTAGTTATTGGTTTCGAGTATCAGACTTGCGAAAATTTTGATGGTTTCTCAACCATTCCTTACCTTCAAACTCCCATATCTCGCGAACCGATTGACGAACTCGAGAAATTCCTGTTGCATCTGAAAGTAGAAACTCGCCCGATAACAACGGTATGTGTATTTTTCCCCTGGGCTATTCCAGTTATTGGTTTCGAGTATCAGACTTGCGAAAATTTTGATGGTTTCTCAACCATTCCTTACCTTCAAACTCCCATATCTCGCGAACCGATTGACGAACTCGAGAAATTCCTGTTGCATCTAAAAGTAGAAACTTGCCCGATTACAATGGTGTGTGTATTTTTGCCCTAGGCCATGGTAGTTATTGATTTCGAGTATCAGACTTGCGAAAATTTTGATGGTTTCTCAACCATTCCTTTACTTCAAACTCCCATATCTCGCGAACGGATTGACGAACTCGAGAAATTCCTGTTGCATCTGAAAGTAGAAGCTCGCCCGATTACTATGGTGTGTGTACTTTTCCCCTAGGCCATTCCAGTTTTTCGTTTCTAGCATCAGAATTGCGAAAATTTTGATGGTTTCTCAGCCATTCCTTAACTTCAAACTCCCATATCTCGCGAACGGATTGACGAACTCGAGAAATTCCTGTTGCATCTAAAAGTAGAAACTTGCCCGATTACAATGGTGTGTGTATTTTTGCCCTAGTCCATGGTAGTTATTGATTTCGAGTATCAGACTTGCGAAAATTTTGGTGGTTTCTCAACCATTCCTTTACTTCAAACTCCCATATCTCGCGAACGGATTGACGAACTCGAGAAATTCCTGTTGCATCTAAAAGTAGAAACTTGCCCGATTACAATGGTGTGTGTATTTTTGCCCTAGGCCATAGTAGTTATCGGTTTCGAGTATCAGATTCCGAAAATTTTGATGGTTTCTCAACCATTCCTTAACTTCAAACTCCCATATCTCGCGAACGGATTGACGAACTCGAGAAATTCCTGTTGTATCTGAAAGCACGAACTCGCCCGATTACATTGGTACGTGTATTTTTGCCCTAGACCATAGTAGTTATCGGTTTCGAGTATCAGATTCCGAAAATTTTGATGGTTTCTCAACCGTTCCTTAACTTCAAACTCCCATATCTCGCGAACGGATTGACGAACTCGAGAAATTCCTGTTGCATCTGAAAGCACAAACTCGCCCGATTACATCGGTGTGTGTATTTTTGCCCTAGACCATACTAGTTATCGGTTTCGAGTATCAGATTCCGAAAATTTTGATGGTTTCTCAACCATTCCTTACCTTCAAACTCCCATATCTCGCGAACCGATTGACGAACTCGAGAAATTCCTGTTGCATCTGAAAGTAGAAACTCGCCCGATTACAGCGGTATGTGTATTTTTCCCCTGGGCTATTCCAGTTATTGGTTTCGAGTATCAGACTTGCGAAAATTTTGATGGTTTCTCAACCATTCCTTAATTTCAAACTCCCATATCTCGCGAACGGATTGACGAACTCGAGAAATTCCTGTTGCATCTGAAAGTAGAAGCTCGCCCGATTACTATGGTGTGTGTACTTTTCCCCTAGGCCATTCCAGTTTTTCGTTTCTAGCATCAGAATTGCGAAAATTTTGATGGTTTCTCAGCCATTCCTTAACTTCAAACTCCCATATCTCGCGAACGGATTGACGAACTCGAGAAATTCCTGTTGCATCTAAAAGTAGAAACTTGCCCGATTACAATGGTGTGTGTATTTTTGCCCTAGGCCATAGTAGTTATTGATTTCGAGTATCAGACTTGCGAAAATTTTTATGGTTTCTCAACCATTCCTTAACTTCAAACTCCCATATCTCGCGAACGGATTGACGAACTCGAGAAATTCCTGTTGCATCTGAAAGCAGAAACTCGCCCGTTTACAACGGTATGTGAGTTTTTGCCCTAGGCCATGGTTGTTATTGGTTTCGAGTATCAGACTTGCAAAAATTTTGGTGGTTTCTCAACCATTCCTTACCTTCAAACTCCCATACCTCGCGAACCGATTGACGAACTCGAGAAATTCCTGTTGCATCTAAAAGTAGAAACTTGCCCGATTACAATGGTGTGTGTATTTTTGCCCTAGACCATACTAGTTATCGGTTTCGAGTATCAGATTCCGAAAATTTTGATGGTTTCTCAACCATTCCTTACCTTCAAACTCCCATATCTCGCGAACCGATTGACGAACTCGAGAAATTCCTGTTGCATCTGAAAGTAGAAACTCGCCCGATTACAGCGGTATGTGTATTTTTCCCCTGGGCTATTCCAGTTATTGGTTTCGAGTATCAGACTTGCGAAAATTTTGATGGTTTCTCAACCATTCCTTAATTTCAAACTCCCATATCTCGCGAACGGATTGACGAACTCGAGAAATTCCTGTTGCATCTGAAAGTAGAAGCTCGCCCGATTACTATGGTGTGTGTACTTTTCCCCTAGGCCATTCCAGTTTTTCGTTTCTAGCATCAGAATTGCGAAAATTTTGATGGTTTCTCAGCCATTCCTTAACTTCAAACTCCCATATCTCGCGAACGGATTGACGAACTCGAGAAATTCCTGTGGCATCTGAAAGCAGAAACTCGCCCGTTTACAACGGTATGTGAGTTTTTGCCCTAGGCCATGGTTGTTATTGGTTTCGAGTATCAGACTTGTAAAAATTTTGGTGGTTTCTCAACCATTCCTTACCTTCAAACTCCCATATCTCGCGAACCGATTGACGAACTCGAGAAATTCCTGTTGCATCTGAAAGCAGAAACTCGCCCGTTTACAACGGTATGTGAATTTTTGCCCTAGGCCATAGTTGTTATTGGTTTCGACTATCAGACTTGCGAAAATTTTGGTGGTTTCTCAACCATTCCTTACCTTCAAACTCCCATATCTCGCGAACCGATTGACGAACTCGAGAAATTCCTGTTGCATCTAAAAGTAGAAACTTGCCCGATTACAATGGTGTGTGTATTTTTGCCCTAGACCATACTAGTTAACGGTTTCGAGTATCAGATTCCGAAAATTTTGATGGTTTCTCAACCATTCCTTACCTTCAAACTCCCATATCTCGCGAACCGATTGACGAACTCGAGAAATTCCTGTTGCATCTGAAAGTAGAAACTCGCCCGATTACAGCGGTATGTGTATTTTTCCCCTGGGCTATTCCAGTTATTGGTTTCGAGTATCAGACTTGCAAAAATTTTGGTGGTTTCTCAACCATTCCTTAACTTCAAACTCCCATATCTCGCGAACGGATTGACGAACTCGAGAAATTCCTGTTGCATCTGAAAGCAGAAACTCGCCCGTTTACAACGGTATGTGAATTTTTGCCCTAGGCCATAGTTGTTATTGGTTTCGACTATCAGACTTGCGAAAATTTTGGTGGTTTCTCAACCATTCCTTACCTTCAAACTCCCATATCTCGCGAACCGATTGACGAACTCGAGAAATTCCTGTTGCATCTGAAAGCACAAACTCGCCCGATTACATCGGTGTGTGTATTTTTGCCCTAGACCATACTAGTTATCGGTTTCGAGTATCAGATTCCGAAAATTTTGATGGTTTCTCAACCATTCCTTACCTTCAAACTCCCATATCTCGCGAACCGATTGACGAACTCGAGAAATTCCTGTTGCATCTGAAAGTAGAAGCTCGCCCGATTACTATGGTGTGCGTACTTTTCCCCTAGGCCATTCCAGTTTTTCGTTTGTAGCATCAGAATTGCGAAAATTTTGATGGTTTCTCAGCCATTCCTTAACTTCAAACTCCCATATCTCGCGAACGGATTGACGAACTCGAGAAATTCCTGTGGCATCTGAAAGCAGAAACTCGCCCGTTTACAACGGTATGTGAGTTTTTGCCCTAGGCCATGGTTGTTATTGGTTTCGAGTATCAGACTTGCAAAAATTTTGGTGGTTTCTCAACCATTCCTTACCTTCAAACTCCCATATCTCGCGAACCGATTGACGAACTCGAGAAATTCCTGTTGCATCTAAAAGTAGAAACTTGCCCGATTACAATGGTGTGTGTATTTTTGCCCTAGACCATACTAGTTATCGGTTTCGAGTATCAGATTCCGAAAATTTTGATGGTTTCTCAACCATTCCTTACCTTCAAACTCCCATATCTCGCGAACCGATGGACGAACTCGAGAAATTCCTGTTGCATCTGAAAGTAGAAACTCGCCCGTTTACAGCGGTATGTGTATTTTTCCCCTGGGCTATTCCAGTTATTGGTTTCGAGTATCAGACTTGCAAAAATTTTGGTGGTTTCTCAACCATTCCTTAACTTCAAACTCCCATATCTCGCGAACGGATTGACGAACTCGAGAAATTCCTGTTGCATCTGAAAGCAGAAACTCGCCCGTTTACAACGGTATGTGAATTTTTGCCCTAGGCCATAGTTGTTATTGGTTTCGACTATCAGACTTGCGAAAATTTTGGTGGTTTCTCAACCATTCCTTACCTTCAAACTCCCATATCTCGCGAACCGATTGACGAACTCGAGAAATTCCTGTTGCATCTGAAAGCACAAACTCGCCCGATTACATCGGTGTGTGTATTTTTTCCCTAGACCATACTAGTTATCGGTTTCGAGTATCAGATTCCGAAAATTTTGATGGTTTCTCAACCATTCCTTACCTTCAAACTCCCATATCTCGCGAACCGATTGACGAACTCGAGAAATTCCTGTTGCATCTGAAAGTAGAAGCTCGCCCGATTACTATGGTGTGCGTACTTTTCCCCTAGGCCATTCCAGTTTTTCGTTTCTAGCATCAGAATTGCGAAAATTTTGATGGTTTCTCAGCCATTCCTTAACTTCAAACTCCCATATCTCGCGAACGGATTGACGAACTCGAGAAATTCCTGTTGCATCTAAAAGTAGAAACTTGCCCGATTACAATGGTGTGTGTATTTTTGCCCTAGGCCATAGTAGTTATTGGTTTCGAGTATCAGACTTGCAAAAATTTTGGTGGTTTCTCAACCATTCCTAAACTTCAAACTCCCATATCTCGCGAACGGATTGACGAACTCGAGAAATTCCTGTTGCATCTGAAAGCAGAAACTCGCCCGTTTACAACGGTATGTGAGTTTTTGCCCTAGACCATGGTTGTTATTGGTTTCGAGTATCAGACTTGCAAAAATTTTGGTGGTTTCTCAACCATTCCTTAACTTCAAACTCCCATATCTCGCGAACGGATTGACGAACTCGAGAAATTCCTGTTGCATCTGAAAGCAGATACTCGCCCGTTTACAACGGTATGTGAATTTTTGCCCTAGGCCATAGTTGTTATTGGTTTCGACTATCAGACTTGCGAAAATTTTGGTGGTTTCTCAACCATTCCTTAACTTCAAACTCCCATATCTCGCGAAAGGATTGACGAACTCGAGAAACTCCTCTTGCATCTGAATGTAGAAACTCGCCCGATTATAATGGTGTGTGTACTGTTCCCCTAGGCCATTCCAGTTATTGGTTTCGAGTATAAGACTTGTGAAAATTTGATGGTTTCTCAACCATTCTTTAACTTCAAACTCCCATATCTCGCGAACGGATTGACGAACTCGAGAAATTCCTGTTGCATCTGAAAGCAGAAACTCGCCCGTTTACAACGGTATGTGAATTCTTGCCCTAGGCCATAGTTGTTATTGGTTTCGAGTATCAGACTTGCGAAAATTTTGGTGGTTTCTCAACCATTCTTTAACTTCAAACTCCCATATCTCGCGAACGGATTGACGTACTCGAGAAATTCCTGTTGCATCTGAAAGCAGAAACTCGCCCGTTTACAACGGTATGTGCATTTTTGCCCTAGGCCATAGTAGTTATTGGTTTCGAGTATAAGACTTGCGAAAATTTGATGGTTTCTCAACCATTCCTAAACTTCAAACTCCCATATCTCGCGAACGGATTGACTAACTCGAGAAATTCCTGTTGCAGCTGAAAGTAGAGACTCGACCGATTACAACGGTATGTGTATTTTTGTTCTAGACCATAGTAGTTATTGGTTTCGGGTATCAGATTCCGAAAATTTTGATGGTTTCTCAACCATTCCTCAAATTCAAACTCCCATATCTCGGGAACGGATTGACGAACTCGAGAAATTCCTGTTGCATCTAAAAGTAGAAACTTGCCCGATTACAATGGTGTGTGTATTTTTGCCCTAGGCCATAGGAGTTATTGATTTCGAGTATCAGACTTGCGAAAATTTTTATGCTTTCTCAACCACTCCTCAACTTCAAACCCCCATATATCGCGAACAGATTGACGAACTCGAGAAATTCCTGTTGCATCTGAAAGTAGAAACTCTCCCGATTACAACGGTATGTGTATTTTTCCTCTAGGCCATTCCAGTTATTGGTTTCGAGTATCAGACTTGCGAAAATGTTGATGGTTTCTCAACCATTCCTTAACTTCAAACTCCCATATCTCGCGAACGGATTGACGAACTCGAGAAATTCCTGTTGCATCTGAAAGCAGAAACTCGCCCGTTTCCAACGGTATGTGTATTTTTGCCTTAGGCCATAGTAGTTATTGGTTTCGAGTATCAGACTTGCGAAAATTTGGATGGTTTCTCAACCATTCCTTAACTTCAGACTCCCATGTCTCGCGAACGGATTGACGAACTCGAGAAATTCCTGTTGCATCTGAAAGTAGAAACTCTCCCGTTTACAGCGGTATGTGTATTTTTCCTCTATGCCATTCCAGTTATTGGTTTCGAGTATCAGACTTGCGAAAATGTTGATGGTTTCTGAACCATTC
This sequence comes from Ptiloglossa arizonensis, assembly GCF_051014685.1. NCBI lineage: Eukaryota > Metazoa > Arthropoda > Insecta > Hymenoptera > Colletidae > Ptiloglossa > Ptiloglossa arizonensis. The sequence continues at coordinate 579,002 of NW_027478698.1, read as the reverse complement.
CTTAACTTCAAACTCCCATATCTCGCGAACGGATTGACGAACTCGAGAAATTCCTGTTGCATCTAAAAGCAGAAACTCGCCCGATTACAACGGTATATGTATTTTTGCCCTAGACCATAGTAGTTAATGGCTTCGCGTATCAGATTCCGAAAATTTTGATGGTTTCTCAACCGTTCCTTAACTTCAAACTCCCATATCTCGCGAACGGATTGACGAACTCGAGAAATTCCTGTTGCATCTGAAAGCACAAACTCGCCCGATTACATCGGTGTGTGTATTTTTGCCCTAGACCATACTAGTTATCGGTTTCGAGTATCAGATTCCGAAAATTTTGATGGTTTCTCAACCATTCCTTACCTTCAAACTCCCATATCTCGCGAACCGATTGACGAACTCGAGAAATTCCTGTTGCATCTGAAAGTAGAAACTCGCCCGATTACAGCGGTATGTGTATTTTTCCCCTGGGCTATTCCAGTTATTGGTTTCGAGTATCAGACTTGCGAAAATTTTGATGGTTTCTCAACCATTCCTTAACTTCAAACTCCCATATCTCGCGAACGGATTGACGAACTCGAGAAATTCCTGTTGCATCTGAAAGTAGAAGCTCGCCCGATTACTATGGTGTGTGTACTTTTCCCCTAGGCCATTCCAGTTTTTCGTTTCTAGCATCAGAATTGCGAAAATTTTGATGGTTTCTCAGCCATTCCTTAACTTCAAACTCCCATATCTCACGAACGGATTGACGAACTCGAGAAATTCCTGTTGCATCTAAAAGTAGAAACTTGCCCGATTACAATGGTGTGTGTATTTTTGCCCTAGGCCATAGTTGTTATTGGTTTCGACTATCAGACTTGCGAAAATTTTGGTGGTTTCTCAACCATTCCTCAACTTCAAACTCCCATATCTCGGGAACGGATTGACGAACTCGAGAAATTCCTGTTGCATCTGAAAGCAGAAACTCGCCCGTTTACAACGGTATGTGTATTTTTGCCTTAGGCCATAGTAGTTATTGGTTTCGAGTATCAGACTTGCGAAAATTTGGATGGTTTCTCAACCATTCCTTAACTTCAGACTCCCATGTCTCGCGAACGGATTGACGAACTCGAGAAATTCCTGTTGCATCTGAAAGTAGAAACTCTCCCGTTTACAGCGGTATGTGTATTTTTCCTCTATGCCATTCCAGTTATTGGTTTCGAGTATCAGACTTGCGAAAATGTTGATGGTTTCTGAACCATTCCTTAACTTCAAACTCCCATATCTCGCGAACGGATTGACGAACTCGAGAAATTCCTGTTGCATCTAAAAGCAGAAACTCGCCCGATTACAACGGTATATGTATTTTTGCCCTAGACCATAGTAGTTAATGGCTTCGCGTATCAGATTCCGAAAATTTTGATGGTTTCTCAACCGTTCCTTAACTTCAAACTCCCATATCTCGCGAACGGATTGACGAACTCGAGAAATTCCTGTTGCATCTGAAAGCACAAACTCGCCCGATTACATCGGTGTGTGTATTTTTGCCCTAGACCATACTAGTTATCGGTTTCGAGTATCAGATTCCGAAAATTTTGATGGTTTCTCAACCATTCCTTACCTTCAAACTCCCATATCTCGCGAACCGATTGACGAACTCGAGAAATTCCTGTTGCATCTGAAAGTAGAAACTCGCCCGATTACAGCGGTATGTGTATTTTTCCCCTGGCCTATTCCAGTAATTTGTTTCGAGTATCAGACTTGCGAAAATTTTGATGGTTTCTCAACCATTCCTTAACTTCAAACTCCCATATCTCGCGAACGGATTGACGAACTCGAGAAATTCCTGTTGCATCTGAAAGTAGAAGCTCGCCCGATTACTATGGTGTGTGTACTTTTCCCCTAGGCCATTCCAGTTTTTCGTTTCTAGCATCAGAATTGCGAAAATTTTGATGGTTTCTCAGCCATTCCTTAACTTCAAACTCCCATATCTCACGAACGGATTGACGAACTCGAGAAATTCCTGTTGCATCTAAAAGTAGAAACTTGCCCGATTACAATGGTGTGTGTATTTTTGCCCTAGGCCATAGTTGTTATTGGTTTCGACTATCAGACTTGCGAAAATTTTGGTGGTTTCTCAACCATTCCTCAACTTCAAACTCCCATATCTCGGGAACGGATTGACGAACTCGAGAAATTCCTGTTGCATCTGAAAGCAGAAACTCGCCCGTTTACAACGGTATGTGTATTTTTGCCTTAGGCCATAGTAGTTATTGGTTTCGGGTATCAGACTTGCGAAAATTTGGATGGTTTCTCAACCATTCCTTAACTTCAGACTCCCATGTCTCGCGAACGGATTGACGAACTCGAGAAATTCCTGTTGCATCTGAAAGTAGAAACTCTCCCGTTTACAGCGGTATGTGTATTTTTCCTCTATGCCATTCCAGTTATTGGTTTCGAGTATCAGACTTGCGAAAATGTTGATGGTTTCTGAACCATTCCTTAACTTCAAACTCCCATATCTCGCGAACGGATTGACGAACTCGAGAAATTCCTGTTGCATCTGAAAGCACAAACTCGCCCGATTACATCGGTGTGTGTATTTTTGCCCTAGACCATACTAGTTATCGGTTTCGAGTATCAGATTCCGAAAATTTTGATGGTTTCTCAACCATTCCTTACCTTCAAACTCCCATATCTCGCGAACCGATTGACGAACTCAAGAAATTCCTGTTGCATCTGAAAGTAGAAACTCGCCCGATTACAGCGGTATGTGTATTTTTCCCCTGGGCTATTCCAGTTATTGGTTTCGAGTATCAGACTTGCGAAAATTTTGATGGTTTCTCAACCATTCCTTAACTTCAAACTCCCATATCTCGCGAACGGATTGACGAACTCGAGAAATTCCTGTTGCATCTGAAAGCACAAACTCGCCCGATTACATCGGTGTGTGTATTTTTGCCCTAGACCATACTAGTTATCGGTTTCGAGTATCAGATTCCGAAAATTTTGATGGTTTCTCAACCATTCCTTACCTTCAAACTCCCATATCTCGCGAACCGATTGACGAACTCAAGAAATTCCTGTTGCATCTAAAAGTAGAAACTTGCCCGATTACAATGGTGTGTGTATTTTTGCCCTAGACCATACTAGTTATCGGTTTCGAGTATCAGATTCCGAAAATTTTGATGGTTTCTCAACCATTCCTTACCTTCAAACTCCCATATCTCGCGAACCGATTGACGAACTCGAGAAATTCCTGTTGCATCTGAAAGTAGAAACTCGCCCGATTACAGCGGTATGTGTATTTTTCCCCTGGGCTATTCCAGTTATTGGTTTCGAGTATCAGACTTGCAAAAATTTTGGTGGTTTCTCAACCATTCCTTAACTTCAAACTCCCATATCTCGCGAACGGATTGACGAACTCGAGAAATTCCTGTTGCATCTGAAAGCAGAAACTCGCCCGTTCACAACGGTATGTGAATTTTTGCCCTAGGCCATAGTTGTTATTGGTTTCGACTATCAGACTTGCGAAAATTTTGGTGGTTTCTCAACCATTCCTTACCTTCAAACTCCCATATCTCGCGAACCGATTGACGAACTCGAGAAATTCCTGTTGCATCTGAAAGCACAAACTCGCCCGATTACATCGGTGTGTGTATTTTTGCCCTAGACCATACTAGTTATCGGTTTCGAGTATCAGATTCCGAAAATTTTGATGGTTTCTCAACCATTCCTTACCTTCAAACTCCCATATCTCGCGAACCGATTGACGAACTCGAGAAATTCCTGTTGCATCTGAAAGTAGAAACTCGCCCGATTACAGCGGTATGTGTATTTTTCCCCTGGGCTATTCCAGTTATTGGTTTCGAGTATCAGACTTGCGAAAATTTTGATGGTTTCTCAACCATTGCTTAATTTCAAACTCCCATATCTCGCGAACGGATTGACGAACTCGAGAAATTCCTGTTGCATCTGAAAGTAGAAGCTCGCCCGATTACTATGGTGTGCGTACTTTTCCCCTAGGCCATTCCAGTTTTTCGTTTCTAGCATCAGAATTGCGAAAATTTTGATGGTTTCTCAGCCATTCCTTAACTTCAAACTCCCAAATCTCGCGAACGGATTGACGAACTCGAGAAATTCCTGTTGCATCTAAAAGTAGAAACTTGCCCGATTACAATGGTGTGTGTATTTTTGCCCTAGGCCATAGTAGTTATTGATTTCGAGTATCAGACTTGCGAAAATTTTTATGGTTTCTCAACCATTCCTTAACTTCAAACTCCCATATCTCGCGAACGGATTGACGAACTCGAGAAATTCCTGTTGCATCTGAAAGCAGAAACTCGCCCGTTTACAACGGTATGTGAGTTTTTGCCCTAGACCATGGTTGTTATTGGTTTCGAGTATCAGACTTGCAAAAATTTTGGTGGTTTCTCAACCATTCCTTAACTTCAAACTCCCATATCTCGCGAACGGATTGACGAACTCGAGAAATTCCTGTTGCATCTGAAAGCAGAAACTCGCCCGTTTACAACGGTATGTGAATTTTTGCCCTAGGCCATAGTTGTTATTGGTTTCGACTATCAGACTTGCGAAAATTTTGGTGGTTTCTCAACCATTCCTTAACTTCAAACTCCCATATCTCGCGAAAGGATTGACGAACTCGAGAAACTCCTCTTGCATCTGAATGTAGAAACTCGCCCGATTATAATGGTGTGTGTACTGTTCCCCTAGGCCATTCCAGTTATTGGTTTCGAGTATAAGACTTGTGAAAATTTGATGGTTTCTCAACCATTCTTTAACTTCAAACTCCCATATCTCGCGAACGGATTGACGAACTCGAGAAATTCCTGTTGCATCTGAAAGCAGAAACTCGCCCGTTTACAACGGTATGTGAATTCTTGCCCTAGGCCATAGTTGTTATTGGTTTCGAGTATCAGACTTGCGAAAATTTTGGTGGTTTCTCAACCATTCCTTAACTTCAAACTCCCATATCTCGCGAACGGATTGACGTACTCGAGAAATTCCTGTTGCATCTGAAAGCAGAAACTCGCCCGTTTACAACGGTATGTGCATTTTTGCCCTAGGCCATAGTAGTTATTGGTTTCGAGTATAAGACTTGCGAAAATTTGATGGTTTCTCAACCATTCCTAAACTTCAAACTCCCATATCTCGCGAACGGATTGACTAACTCGAGAAATTCCTGTTGCAGCTGAAAGTAGAGACTCGCCCGATTACAACGGTATGTGTATTTTTGTTCTAGACCATAGTAGTTATTGGTTTCGGGTATCAGATTCCGAAAATTTTGATGGTTTCTCAACCATTCCTCAAATTCAAACTCCCATATCTCGGGAACGGATTGACGAACTCGAGAAATTCCTGTTGCATCTAAAAGTAGAAACTTGCCCGATTACAATGGTGTGTGTATTTTTGCCCTAGGCCATAGGAGTTATTGATTTCGAGTATCAGACTTGCGAAAATTTTTATGCTTTCTCAACCACTCCTCAACTTCAAACCCCCATATATCGCGAACGGATTGACGAACTCGAGAAATTCCTGTTGCATCTGAAAGTAGAAGCTCGCCCGATTACTATGGTGTGTGTACTTTTCCCCTAGGCCATTCCAGTTTTTCGTTTCTAGCATCAGAATTGCGAAAATTTTGATGGTTTCTCAGCCATTCCTTAACTTCAAACTCCCATATCTCACGAACGGATTGACGAACTCGAGAAATTCCTGTTGCATCTAAAAGTAGAAACTTGCCCGATTACAATGGTGTGTGTATTTTTGCCCTAGGCCATAGTTGTTATTGGTTTCGACTATCAGACTTGCGAAAATTTTGGTGGTTTCTCAACCATTCCTTAACTTCAGACTCCCATGTCTCGCGAACGGATTGACGAACTCGAGAAATTCCTGTTGCATCTGAAAGTAGAAACTCTCCCGTTTACAGCGGTATGTGTATTTTTCCTCCATGCCATTCCAGTTATTGGTTTCGAGTATCAGACTTGCGAAAATGTTGATGGTTTCTGAACCATTCCTTAACTTCAAACTCCCATATCTCGCGAACGGATTGACGAACTCGAGAAATTCCTGTTGCATCTAAAAGCAGAAACTCGCCCGATTACAACGGTATATGTATTTTTGCCCTAGACCATAGTAGTTAATGGCTTCGCGTATCAGATTCCGAAAATTTTGATGGTTTCTCAACCGTTCCTTAACTTCAAACTCCCATATCTCGCGAACGGATTGACGAACTCGAGAAATTCCTGTTGCATCTGAAAGCACAAACTCGCCCGATTACATCGGTGTGTGTATTTTTGCCCTAGACCATACTAGTTATCGGTTTCGAGTATCAGATTCCGAAAATTTTGATGGTTTCTCAACCATTCCTTACCTTCAAACTCCCATATCTCGCGAACCGATTGACGAACTCGAGAAATTCCTGTTGCATCTGAAAGTAGAAACTCGCCCGATTACAGCGGTATGTGTATTTTTCCCCTGGGCTATTCCAGTTATTGGTTTCGAGTATCAGACTTGCGAAAATTTTGATGGTTTCTCAACCATTCCTTAACTTCAAACTCCCATATCTCGCGAACGGATTGACGAACTCGAGAAATTCCTGTTGCATCTGAAAGTAGAAGCTCGCCCGATTACTATGGTGTGTGTACTTTTCCCCTAGGCCATTCCAGTTTTTCGTTTCTAGCATCAGAATTGCGAAAATTTTGATGGTTTCTCAGCCATTCCTTAACTTCAAACTCCCATATCTCACGAACGGATTGACGAACTCGAGAAATTCCTGTTGCATCTAAAAGTAGAAACTTGCCCGATTACAATGGTGTGTGTATTTTTGCCCTAGGCCATAGTTGTTATTGGTTTCGACTATCAGACTTGCGAAAATTTTGGTGGTTTCTCAACCATTCCTCAACTTCAAACTCCCATATCTCGGGAACGGATTGACGAACTCGAGAAATTCCTGTTGCATCTGAAAGCAGAAACTCGCCCGTTTACAACGGTATGTGTATTTTTGCCTTAGGCCATAGTAGTTATTGGTTTCGAGTATCAGACTTGCGAAAATTTGGATGGTTTCTCAACCATTCCTTAACTTCAGACTCCCATGTCTCGCGAACGGATTGACGAACTCGAGAAATTCCTGTTGCATCTGAAAGTAGAAACTCTCCCGTTTACAGCGGTATGTGTATTTTTCCTCTATGCCATTCCAGTTATTGGTTTCGAGTATCAGACTTGCGAAAATGTTGATGGTTTCTGAACCATTCCTTAACTTCAAACTCCCATATCTCGCGAACGGATTGACGAACTCGAGAAATTCCTGTTGCATCTAAAAGCAGAAACTCGCCCGATTACAACGGTATATGTATTTTTGCCCTAGACCATAGTAGTTAATGGCTTCGCGTATCAGATTCCGAAAATTTTGATGGTTTCTCAACCGTTCCTTAACTTCAAACTCCCATATCTCGCGAACGGATTGACGAACTCGAGAAATTCCTGTTGCATCTGAAAGCACAAACTCGCCCGATTACATCGGTGTGTGTATTTTTGCCCTAGACCATACTAGTTATCGGTTTCGAGTATCAGATTCCGAAAATTTTGATGGTTTCTCAACCATTCCTTACCTTCAAACTCCCATATCTCGCGAACCGATTGACGAACTCGAGAAATTCCTGTTGCATCTGAAAGTAGAAACTCGCCCGATTACAGCGGTATGTGTATTTTTCCCCTGGCCTATTCCAGTTATTGGTTTCGAGTATCAGACTTGCGAAAATTTTGATGGTTTCTCAACCATTCCTTAACTTCAAACTCCCATATCTCGCGAACGGATTGACGAACTCGAGAAATTCCTGTTGCATCTGAAAGTAGAAGCTCGCCCGATTACTATGGTGTGTGTACTTTTCCCCTAGGCCATTCCAGTTTTTCGTTTCTAGCATCAGAATTGCGAAAATTTTGATGGTTTCTCAGCCATTCGTTAACTTCAAACTCCCATATCTCACGAACGGATTGACGAACTCGAGAAATTCCTGTTGCATCTAAAAGTAGAAACTTGCCCGATTACAATGGTGTGTGTATTTTTGCCCTAGGCCATAGTTGTTATTGGTTTCGACTATCAGACTTGCGAAAATTTTGGTGGTTTCTCAACCATTCCTCAACTTCAAACTCCCATATCTCGGGAACGGATTGACGAACTCGAGAAATTCCTGTTGCATCTGAAAGCAGAAACTCGCCCGTTTACAACGGTATGTGTATTTTTGCCTTAGGCCATAGTAGTTATTGGTTTCGGGTATCAGACTTGCGAAAATTTGGATGGTTTCTCAACCATTCCTTAACTTCAGACTCCCATGTCTCGCGAACGGATTGACGAACTCGAGAAATTCCTGTTGCATCTGAAAGTAGAAACTCTCCCGTTTACAGCGGTATGTGTATTTTTCCTCTATGCCATTCCAGTTATTGGTTTCGAGTATCAGACTTGCGAAAATGTTGATGGTTTCTGAACCATTCCTTAACTTCAAACTCCCATATCTCGCGAACGGATTGACGAACTCGAGAAATTCCTGTTGCATCTAAAAGCAGAAACTCGCCCGATTACAACGGTATATGTATTTTTGCCCTAGACCATAGTAGTTAATGGCTTCGCGTATCAGATTCCGAAAATTTTGATGGTTTCTCAACCATTCCTTAACTTCAAACTACGATACCTCGCGAACGGATTGGCGAACTTGAGAAATTCCTGTTGCATCTGAAAGTAGAAGCTCGCCCGATTACTATGGTGTGTGTACTTTTCCCCTAGGCCATTCCAGTTTTTCGTTTCTAGCATCAGAATTGCGAAAATTTTTATGGTTTCTCAACCATTCCTTAACTTCAAACTCCCATATCTGGCGAACGGATTGACGAACTCGAGAAATTCCTGTTGCATCTGAAAGCAGAAACTCGCCCGTTTACAGCGGTATGTGAATTTTTGCCCTAGGCCATGGTTGTTATTGGTATCGAGTATCAGACTTGCGAAAATTTTGGTGGTTTCTCAACCATTCCTTAACTTCAAACTCCCATATCTCGCGAACGGATTGACGAACTCGAGAAATTCCTGTTGCATCTGAAAGCAGAAACTCGCCCGTTTACAACGGTATGTGAATTTTTGCCCTAGGCCATAGTTGTTATTGGTTTCGACTATCAGACTTGCGAAAATTTTGGTGGTTTCTCAACCATTCCTTAACTTCAAACTCCCATATCTCGCGAACGGATTGACGAACTCGAGAAACTCCTCTTGCATCTGAATGTAGAAACTCGCCCGATTATAATGGTGTGTGTACTGTTCCCCTAGGCCATTCCAGTTATTGGTTTCGAGTATAAGACTTGTGAAAATTTGATGGTTTCTCAACCATTCTTTAACTTCAAACTCCCATATCTCGCGAACGGATTGACGAACTCGAGAAATTCCTGTTGCATCTGAAAGCAGAAACTCGCCCGTTTACAACGGTATGTGAATTTTTGCCCTAGGCCATAGTTGTTATTGGTTTCGACTATCAGACTTGCGAAAATTTTGGTGGTTTCTCAACCATTCCTTAACTTCAAACTCCCATGTCTCGCGAACGGATTGACGAACTCGAGAAATTCCTGTTGCATCTGAAAGTAGAAACTCTCCCGTTTACAGCGGTATGTGTATTTTTCCTCTATGCCATTCCAGTTATTGGTTTCGAGTATCAGACTTGCGAAAATGTTGATGGTTTCTGAACCATTCCTTAACTTCAAACTCCCATATCTCGCGAACGGATTGACGAACTCGAGAAATTCCTGTTGCATCTAAAAGCAGAAACCCGCCCGATTACAACGGTATATGTATTTTTGCCCTAGACCATAGTAGTTAATGGCTTCGCGTATCAGATTCCGAAAATTTTGATGGTTTCTCAACCGTTCCTTAACTTCAAACTCCCATATCTCGCGAACGGATTGACGAACTCGAGAAATTCCTGTTGCATCTGAAAGCACAAACTCGCCCGATTACATCGGTGTGTGTATTTTTGCCCTAGACCATACTAGTTATCGGTTTCGAGTATCAGATTCCGAAAATTTTGATGGTTTCTCAACCATTCCTTACCTTCAAACTCCCATATCTCGCGAACCGATTGACGAACTCGAGAAATTCCTGTTGCATCTGAAAGTAGAAACTCGCCCGATTACAGCGGTATGTGTATTGTTCCCCTGGGCTATTCCAGTTATTGGTTTCGAGTATCAGACTTGCGAAAATTTTGATGGTTTCTCAACCATTCCTTAACTTCAAACTCCCATATCTCGCGAACGGATTGACGAACTCGAGAAATTCCTGTTGCATCTGAAAGTAGAAGCTCGCCCGATTACTATGGTGTGTGTACTTTTCCCCTAGGCCATTCCAGTTTTTCGTTTCTAGCATCAGAATTGCGAAAATTTTGATGGTTTCTCATCCATTCCTTAACTTCAAACTCCCATATCTCACGAACGGATTGACGAACTCGAGAAATTCCTGTTGCATCTAAAAGTAGAAACTTGCCCGATTACAATGGTGTGTGTATTTTTACCCTAGGCCATAGTAGTTATTGATTTCGAGTATCAGACTTGCGAAAATTTTTATGGTTTCTCAACCATTCCTTAACTTCAAACTCCCATATCTCGCGAACGGATTGACGAACTCGAGAAATTCCTGTTGCATCTGAAAGCAGAAACTCGCCCGTTTACAACGGTATGTGAATTTTTGCCCTAGGCCATAGTTGTTATTGGTTTCGACTATCAGACTTGCGAAAATTTGGATGGTTTCTCAACCATTCCTTAACTTCAGACTCCCATGTCTCGCGAACGGATTGACGAACTCGAGAAATTCCTGTTGCATCTGAAAGTAGAAACTCTCCCGTTTACAGCGGTATGTGTATTTTTCCTCTATGCCATTCCAGTTATTGGTTTCGAGTATCAGACTTGCGAAAATGTTGATGGTTTCTGAACCATTCCTTAACTTCAAACTCCCATATCTCGCGAACGGATTGACGAACTCGAGAAATTCCTGTTGCATCTAAAAGCAGAAACTCGCCCGATTACAACGGTATATGTATTTTTGCCCTAGACCATAGTAGTTAATGGCTTCGCGTATCAGATTCCGAAAATTTTGATGGTTTCTCAACCATTCCTTAACTTCAAACTACGATACCTCGCGAACGGATTGGCGAACTCGAGAAATTCCTGTTGCATCTGAAAGTAGAAGCTCGCCCGATTACTATGGTGTGTGTACTTTTCCCCTAGGCCATTCCAGTTTTTCGTTTCTAGCATCAGAATTGCGAAAATTTTTATGGTTTCTCAACCATTCCTTAACTTCAAACTCCCATATCTGGCGAACGGATTGACGAACTCGAGAAATTCCTGTTGCATCTGAAAGCAGAAACTCGCCCGTTTACAGCGGTATGTGAATTTTTGCCCTAGGCCATGGTTGTTATTGGTATCGAGTATCAGACTTGCGAAAATTTTGGTGGTTTCTCAACCATTCCTTAACTTCAAACTCCCATATCTCGCGAACGGATTGACGAACTCGAGAAATTCCTGTTGCATCTGAAAGCAGAAACTCGCCCGTTTACAACGGTATGTGAATTTTTGCCCTAGGCCATAGTTGTTATTGGTTTCGACTATCAGACTTGCGAAAATTTTGGTGGTTTCTCAACCATTCCTTAACTTCAAACTCCCATATCTCGCGAACGGATTGACGAACTCGAGAAACTCCTCTTGCATCTGAATGTAGAAACTCGCCCGATTATAATGGTGTGTGTACTGTTCCCCTAGGCCATTCCAGTTATTGGTTTCGAGTATAAGACTTGTGAAAATTTGATGGTTTCTCAACCATTCTTTAACTTCAAACTCCCATATCTCGCGAACGGATTGACGAACTCGAGAAATTCCTGTTGCATCTGAAAGCAGAAACTCGCCCGTTTACAACGGTATGTGAATTTTTGCCCTAGGCCATAGTTGTTATTGGTTTCGACTATCAGACTTGCGAAAATTTTGGTGGTTTCTCAACCATTCCTTAACTTCAAACTCCCATGTCTCGCGAACGGATTGACGAACTCGAGAAATTCCTGTTGCATCTGAAAGTAGAAACTCTCCCGTTTACAGCGGTATGTGTATTTTTCCTCTATGCCATTCCAGTTATTGGTTTCGAGTATCAGACTTGCGAAAATGTTGATGGTTTCTGAACCATTCCTTAACTTCAAACTCCCATATCTCGCGAACGGATTGACGAACTCGAGAAATTCCTGTTGCATCTAAAAGCAGAAACCCGCCCGATTACAACGGTATATGTATTTTTGCCCTAGACCATAGTAGTTAATGGCTTCGCGTATCAGATTCCGAAAATTTTGATGGTTTCTCAACCGTTCCTTAACTTCAAACTCCCATATCTCGCGAACGGATTGACGAACTCGAGAAATTCCTGTTGCATCTGAAAGCACAAACTCGCCCGATTACATCGGTGTGTGTATTTTTGCCCTAGACCATACTAGTTATCGGTTTCGAGTATCAGATTCCGAAAATTTTGATGGTTTCTCAACCATTCCTTACCTTCAAACTCCCATATCTCGCGAACCGATTGACGAACTCGAGAAATTCCTGTTGCATCTGAAAGTAGAAACTCGCCCGATTACAGCGGTATGTGTATTGTTCCCCTGGGCTATTCCAGTTATTGGTTTCGAGTATCAGACTTGCGAAAATTTTGATGGTTTCTCAACCATTCCTTAACTTCAAACTCCCATATCTCGCGAACGGATTGACGAACTCGAGAAATTCCTGTTGCATCTGAAAGTAGAAGCTCGCCCGATTACTATGGTGTGTGTACTTTTCCCCTAGGCCATTCCAGTTTTTCGTTTCTAGCATCAGAATTGCGAAAATTTTGATGGTTTCTCATCCATTCCTTAACTTCAAACTCCCATATCTCACGAACGGATTGACGAACTCGAGAAATTCCTGTTGCATCTAAAAGTAGAAACTTGCCCGATTACAATGGTGTGTGTATTTTTACCCTAGGCCATAGTAGTTATTGATTTCGAGTATCAGACTTGCGAAAATTTTTATGGTTTCTCAACCATTCCTTAACTTCAAACTCCCATATCTCGCGAACGGATTGACGAACTCGAGAAATTCCTGTTGCATCTGAAAGCAGAAACTCGCCCGTTTACAACGGTATGTGAATTTTTGCCCTAGGCCATAGTTGTTATTGGTTTCGACTATCAGACTTGCGAAAATTTTGGTGGTTTCTCAACCATTCCTTAACTTCAAACTCCCATATCTCGCGAACGGATTGACGAACTCGAGAAACTCCTCTTGCATCTGAATGTAGAAACTCGCCCGATTATAATGGTGTGTGTACTGTTCCCCTAGGCCATTCCAGTTATTGGTTTCGAGTATAAGACTTGTGAAAATTTGATGGTTTCTCAACCATTCTTTAACTTCAAACTCCCATATCTCGCGAACGGATTGACGAACTCGAGAAATTCCTGTTGCATCTGAAAGCAGAAACTCGCCCGTTTACAACGGTATGTGAATTTTTGCCCTAGGCCATAGTTGTTATTGGTTTCGACTATCAGACTTGCGAAAATTTTGGTGGTTTCTCAACCATTCCTTAACTTCAAACTCCCATGTCTCGCGAACGGATTGACGAACTCGAGAAATTCCTGTTGCATCTGAAAGTAGAAACTCTCCCGTTTACAGCGGTATGTGTATTTTTCCTCTATGCCATTCCAGTTATTGGTTTCGAGTATCAGACTTGCGAAAATGTTGATGGTTTCTGAACCATTCCTTAACTTCAAACTCCCATATCTCGCGAACGGATTGACGAACTCCAGAAATTCCTGTTGCATCTAAAAGCAGAAACCCGCCCGATTACAACGGTATATGTATTTTTGCCCTAGACCATAGTAGTTAATGGCTTCGCGTATCAGATTCCGAAAATTTTGATGGTTTCTCAACCGTTCCTTAACTTCAAACTCCCATATCTCGCGAACGGATTGACGAACTCGAGAAATTCCTGTTGCATCTGAAAGCACAAACTCGCCCGATTACATCGGTGTGTGTATTTTTGCCCTAGACCATACTAGTTATCGGTTTCGAGTATCAGATTCCGAAAATTTTGATGGTTTCTCAACCATTCCTTACCTTCAAACTCCCATATCTCGCGAACCGATTGACGAACTCGAGAAATTCCTGTTGCATCTGAAAGTAGAAACTCGCCCGATTACAGCGGTATGTGTATTTTTCCCCTGGGCTATTCCAGTTATTGGTTTCGAGTATCAGACTTGCGAAAATTTTGATGGTTTCTCAACCATTCCTTAACTTCAAACTCCCATATCTCGCGAACGGATTGACGAACTCGAGAAATTCCTGTTGCATCTGAAAGTAGAAGCTCGCCCGATTACTATGGTGTGTGTACTTTTCCCCTAGGCCATTCCAGTTTTTCGTTTCTAGCATCAGAATTGCGAAAATTTTGATGGTTTCTCATCCATTCCTTAACTTCAAACTCCCATATCTCACGAACGGATTGACGAACTCGAGAAATTCCTGTTGCATCTAAAAGTAGAAACTTGCCCGATTACAATGGTGTGTGTATTTTTACCCTAGGCCATAGTAGTTATTGATTTCGAGTATCAGACTTGCGAAAATTTTTATGGTTTCTCAACCATTCCTTAACTTCAAACTCCCATATCTCGCGAACGGATTGACGAACTCGAGAAATTCCTGTTGCATCTGAAAGCAGAAACTCGCCCGTTTACAACGGTATGTGAATTTTTGCCCTAGGCCATGGTTGTTATTGCTATCGAGTATCAGACTTGCGAAAATTTTGGTGGTTTCTCAACCATTCCTTAACTTCAAACTCCCATATCTCGCGAACGGATTGACGAACTCGAGAAATTCCTGTTGCATCTGAAAGCAGAAACTCGCCCGTTTACAACGGTATGTGAATTTTTGCCCAAGGCCATAGTTGTTATTGGTTTCGACTATCAGACTTGCGAAAATTTTGGTGGTTTCTCAACCATTCCTTAACTTCAAACTCCCATATCTCGCGAACGGATTGACGAACTCGAGAAACTCCTCTTGCATCTGAATGTAGAAACTCGCCCGATTATAATGGTGTGTTTACTGTTCCCCTAGGCCATTCCAGTTATTGGTTTCGAGTATAAGACTTGTGAAAATTTGATGGTTTCTCAACCATTCTTTAACTTCAAACTCCCATATCTCGCGAACGGATTGACGAACTCGAGAAATTCCTGTTGCATCTGAAAGCAGAAACTCGCCCGTTTACAACGGTATGTGAATTTTTGCCCTAGGCCATAGTTGTTATTGGTTTCGACTATCAGACTTGCGAAAATTTTGGTGGTTTCTCAACCATTCCTTAACTTCAAACTCCCATATCTCGCGAACGGATTGACGTACTCGAGAAATTCCTGTTGCATCTGAAAGCAGAAACTCGCCCGTTTACAACGGTATGTGCATTTTTGCCCTAGGCCATAGTAGTTATTGGTTTCGAGTATAAGACTTGCGAAAATTTGATGGTTTCTCAACCATTCCTAAACTTCAAACTCCCATATCTCGCGAACGGATTGACTAACTCGAGAAATTCCTGTTGCAGCTGAAAGTAGAGACTCGCCCGATTACAACGGTATGTGTATTTTTGTTCTAGACCATAGTAGTTATTGGTTTCGGGTATCAGATTCCGAAAATTTTGATGGTTTCTCAACCATTCCTCAACTTCAAACTCCCATATCTCGGGAACGGATTGACGAACTCGAGAAATTCCTGTTGCATCTAAAAGCAGAAACTCGCCCGATTACAACGGTATATGTATTTTTGCCCTAGACCATAGTAGTTAATGGCTTCGCGTATCAGATTCCGAAAATTTTGATGGTTTCTCAACCGTTCCTTAACTTCAAACTCCCATATCTCGCGAACGGATTGACGAACTCGAGAAATTCCTGTTGCATCTGAAAGTAGAAACTCTCCCGTTTAAAGCGGTATGTGTATTTTTCCTCTATGCCGTTCCAGTTATTGGTTTCGAGTATCAGACTTGCGAAAATGTTGATGGTTTCTCAACCATTCCTTACCTTCAAACTCCCATATCTCGCGAACCGATTGACGAACTCGAGAAATTCCTGTTGCATCTGAAAGTAGAAACTCGCCCGATTACAGCGGTATGTGTATTTTTCCCCTGGGCTATTCCAGTTATTGGTTTCGAGTATCAGACTTGCGAAAATTTTGATGGTTTCTCAACCATTCCTTAACTTCAAACTCCCATATCTCGCGAACGGATTGACGAACTCGAGAAATTCCTGTTGCATCTGAAAGTAGAAGCTCGCCCGATTACTATGGTGTGTGTACTTTTCCGCTAGGCCATTCCAGTTTTTCGTTTCTAGCATCAGAATTGCGAAAATTTTGATGGTTTCTCAGCCATTCCTTAACTTCAAACTCCCATATCTCACGAACGGATTGACGAACTCGAGAAATTCCTGTTGCATCTAAAAGTAGAAACTTGCCCGATTACAATGGTGTGTGTATTTTTACCCTAGGCCATAGTAGTTATTGATTTCGAGTATCAGACTTGCGAAAATTTTTATGGTTTCTCAACCATTCCTTAGCTTCAAACTCCCATATCTCGCGAACGGATTGACGAACTCGAGAAATTCCTGTTGCATCTGAAAGCAGAAACTCGCCCGTTTACAACGGTATGTGAATTTTTGCCCTAGGCCATGGTTGTTATTGGTTTCGAGTATCAGACTTCCGAAAATTTTGGTGGTTTCTCAACCATTCCTTAAATTCAAACTCCCATATCTCGCGAACGGATTGACGAACTCGAGAAACTCCTCTTGCATCTGAATGTAGAAACTCGCCCGATTATAATGGTGTGTGTACTGTTCCCCTAGGCCGTTCCAGTTATTGGTTTCGAGTATAAGACTTGTGAAAATTTGATGGTTTCTCAACCATTCTTTAACTTCAAACTCCCATATCTCGCGAACGGATTGACGAACTCGAGAAATTCCTGTTGCATCTGAAAGCAGAAACTCGCCCGTTTACAACGGTATGTGAATTTTTGCCCTAGGCCATAGTTGTTATTGGTTTCGACTATCAGACTTGCGAAAATTTTGGTGGTTTCTCAACCATTCCTTAACTTCAAACTCCCATATCTCGCGAACGGATTGACGTACTCGAGAAATTCCTGTTGCAGCTGAAAGTAGAGACTCGCCCGATTACAACGGTATGTGTATGTTTGTTATAGACCATAGTAGTTATTGGTTTCGGGTATCAGATTCCGAAAATTTTGATGGTTTCTCAACCATTCCTCAACTTCAAACTCCCATGTCTCGCGAACGGATTGACGAACTCGAGAAATTCCTGTTGCATCTGAAAGTAGAAACTCTCCCGTTTACAGCGGTATGTGTATTTTTCCTCTATGCCATTCCAGTTATTGGTTTCGAGTATCAGAATTGCGAAAATTTTGATGGTTTCTCAACCAATACTTAATTTCAAACTCGCATATCTCGCGAACGGATTGATGAACTCGAGAAATTCCTCTTGCATCTGAAAGTAGAAACTCGCCCGATTACAACGGTATGTGTATTTTTGCCCTAGACCATAGTAGTTATTGGTTTCGGGTATCAGATTCCGAAAATTTTGATGGTTTCTCAACCATTCCTTAACTTCAAACTCCCATATCTCGCGAACCGATTGAGGAACTCGAGAAATTCCTGTTGCATCTGAAAGCAGAAACTCGCCCGATTACAGCGGAATGTGAATTTTTGCCCTAGGCCATAGTAGTTATTGGTCTCGAATATCAGACTTTCAAAAATTTTGATGGGTCTCAACCATTCCTTAACTTCAAACACCCATATCTCACGAACGGATTGACGAACTCGAGAAATTCCTGTTGCATCTGAAAGTAGAAACTCTCCCCATTAAAACGGTTTGTGTATTTTTCCCCTAAGCCTTTGTAGTTATTGGTTTCGTGTATCAGACTTGCGGAAATTTTGATGGTTTCTCAACCGTTCCTTAACTTCAACCACCCATATCTCGCGAACCGAATGACGAACTCGAGAAATTCCTGTTGCATCTGAAAGTAGAAACTCGCCCGATTATAATGGTATGTGTACTTTTCCCGTAGGCCATTCCATTTATTGGTTTCGAGTATCAGACTTGCGAAAATTTTGATGGTTTCTCAAACGTTCCTTAACATCAAACTCCCATATCTCGCGAACGGATTGACGAACTCGAGAAATTCCTGTTGCGTCTGAAAGTGGAAACTCGCCCGATTACAAAGGTATCTGTACTTTTCCCCTAGGCCATTCCAGTTATTGGTTTCGAGTATCAGACCAGCGAAAATTTTAATGGTTTCTCAACCATTTCTTAACTTCAAACTACCATATCTCGCGAACGGAATGACGAACTCGAGAAATTCCTGTTGCATCTGAAAGTAGAAGCTCGCCCGATTACAATGGTGTGTGTACTTTTCCCTAGGCCATTCCAGTTATTGGTTTCGAGTATCAGACTTGCGATAATTTTGATGGTTTCTCAACCACTCTTTAACTTCAAACTCCCATATCTCGCGAACGGATCGACGAACTCGTGAAATTCCTGTTGCTTCTGAAAGTGAAAACTCGCCCGATTACAAAGGTATGTGTACTTTTCCCCTAGGCCATTCCAGTTATTGGTTTCGAGTATCAGACCAGCGAAAATTTTGATGATTTCTCAACCATTCCTTAACTTCAAACTCCCATACCTCGCGAACGGATTGACGAACTCGAGAAATTCCTGTTGCATCTGAAAGCAGAAACTCGCCCGATTACAACGGTATGTGCATTTTTGCCCTAGGCCATAGTAGTTACTGGTTTCGAGTATCAGACTTGCGAAAATTTTGATGGTTTCTCAACCATTCCTTAACTTCAAACTCCCATATCTCGCGAACGGAATGACGAACTCGAAAAATTCCTGTTGCATCTGAAAGTAGAAACTCGCCCGATTACAATGGTGTGTGTACTTTTTCCCTAGGCCATTCCAGTTATTGGTATCGAGTATCAGACTTGCGAAAATTTTGATGGTTTCTCAACCATTCCTTAACTTCAAACTCCCATATCTCGCGGACGGATTGACGAACTCGAGAAATTCCTGTTGCATCTGAAAGTAGAAACTCGCCCTATTACAATGGTGTGTGTACTTTTCCCCTAGGCCATTCCAGTTATTGGTATCGAGTATCAGACTTGCGTAAATTTTGATGGTTTCTCAACCATTCCTTAACTTCAAACTCCCATATCTCGCGGACGGATTGACGAACTCGAGAAATTCCTGTTGCATATGAAAGCAGATACTCGCCCGATTACAACGGTATGTGTATTTTTCCCCTAGCCCTCTGTAGTTATTGGTTTCGAGTGTCAGACTTGCGAAAATTTTGATGGTTTCTCAACCATTCCTTAATATCAAACTCCCATATCTCGCGAACGGATTGACGAACTCGAGAAATTCCTGTTGCATCTGAAAGTAGAAACTCGCCCTATTACAATGGTGTGTGTACTTTTCCCCTAGGCCATTCCAGTTATTGGTATCGAGTATCAGACTTGCGTAAATTTTGATGGTTTCTCAACCATTCCTTAACTTCAAACTCCCATATCTCGCGGACGGATTGACGAACTCGAGAAATTCCTGTTGCATATGAAAGCAGATACTCGCCCGATTACAACGGTATGTGTATTTTTCCCCTAGGCCTCTGTAGATATTGGTTTCGAGTGTCAGACTTGCGAAAATTTTGATGGTTTCTCAACCATTCCTTAATATCAAACTCCCATATCTCGCGAACGGATTGACGAACACGAGAAATTCCTGTTGCATCTGAAAGTAGAAACTCGCCCTATTACAATGGTGTGTGTACTTTTCCCCTAGGCCATTCCAGTTATTGGTATCGAGTATCAGACTTGCGTAAATTTTGATGGTTTCTCAACCATTCCTTAACTTCAAACTCCCATATCTCGCGGACGGATTGACGAACTCGAGAAATTCCTGTTGCATATGAAAGCAGATACTCGCCCGATTACAACGGTATGTGTATTTTTCCCCTAGGCCTCTGTAGTTACTGGTTTCGAGTGTCAGACTTGCGAAAATTTTGATGGTTTCTCAACCATTCCTTAACATCAAACTCCCATATCTCGCGAACGGAATGACGAACTCGAGAAATTCCTGTTGCATCTGAAAGTAGAAACTCGCCCGATTATAATGGTGTGTGTACTTTTCCCTAGGCCATTCCAGTTATTGGTTTCGAGTATCAGACTTGCGAAAATTTTGATGGTTTCTCAACCGTTCCTTAATTTCATCCAACCATATCTCGCGAACGGAATGACGAACTCGAGAAATTCCTGTTGCATGTGAAAGTAGAAACTCGCCCGATTACAACGGTATGTGTATTTTTCCCCTAGGCCTCTGTAGTTATTGGTTTCGAGTATCAGACTTGCGAAAATTTTGATGGTTTCTCAACCATTCCTTAACATCAAACTCCCATATCTCGCGAACGGATTGACGAACTCGAGAAATTCCTGTTGCATCTGAAAGCAGAAACTCGCCCGATTACAACGGTATGTGTATTTTTGCCCTAGGCAATAGTAGCTATTGGTTTCGAGTATCAGACATGCGAAAATTTTGAAGGTTTCTCAACCGTTCCTTAACTTCAAACTCCCATATCTCGCGAACGGATTGACGAACTCGAGAAATTCCTGTTGCATCTGAATACAGAAACTCGCCCGATTACAATGGTGTGTGTACTTTTCCCCTAGGCCATTCCAGTTATTGGTTTCGAGTATCCGACTTGCGAAAATTTGTTGGTTTCTCAACCATTCCTTAACTTCAAACCCCAATATCTCGCGAACGGATTGACAATCACGAGAAATTCCTGATGGATCTGAAAGCAGAAAGTCATCCGATTACAACGGTAGGTGTATTTTTTCCCTGGGCAATAGTAGTTATTGGTTTCGAGTATCAGACTTGCGAAAATTTTGATGGTTTCTCAACCATTCCTTAACTTCAAACTCCCATATCTCGCGAACGGATTGACGAACACGAGATATTCCTGTTGCATCTGAGAGTAGAAACTCGGCCGATTACAATGGTGTGTGTATTTTGGCCCTAGGCCATAGTTGTTATTGGTTTCGACTATCAGACTTGCGAAAATTTTGGTGGTTTCTCAACCATTCCTTAACTTCAAACTCCCATATCTCGCGAACGGATTGACGTACTCGAGAAATTCCTGTTGCAGCTGAAAGTAGAGACTCGCCCGATTACAACGGTATGTGTATGTTTGTTATAGACCATAGTAGTTATTGGTTTCGGGTATCAGATTCCGAAAATTTTGATGGTTTCTCAACCATTCCTCAACTTCAAACTCCCATGTCTCGCGAACGGATTGACGAACTCGAGAAATTCCTGTTGCATCTGAAAGTAGAAACTCTCCCGTTTACAGCGGTATGTGTATTTTTCCTCTATGCCATTCCAGTTATTGGTTTCGAGTATCAGAATTGCGAAAATTTTGATGGTTTCTCAACCAATACTTAATTTCAAACTCGCATATCTCGCGAACGGATTGATGAACTCGAGAAATTCCTCTTGCATCTGAAAGTAGAAACTCGCCCGATTACAACGGTATGTGTATTTTTGCCCTAGACCATAGTAGTTATTGGTTTCGGGTATCAGATTCCGAAAATTTTGATGGTTTCTCAACCATTCCTTAACTTCAAACTCCCATATCTCGCGAACCGATTGAGGAACTCGAGAAATTCCTGTTGCATCTGAAAGCAGAAACTCGCCCGATTACAGCGGAATGTGAATTTTTGCCCTAGGCCATAGTAGTTATTGGTCTCGAATATCAGACTTTCAAAAATTTTGATGGGTCTCAACCATTCCTTAACTTCAAACACCCATATCTCACGAACGGATTGACGAACTCGAGAAATTCCTGTTGCATCTGAAAGTAGAAACTCTCCCCATTAAAACGGTTTGTGTATTTTTCCCCTAAGCCTTTGTAGTTATTGGTTTCGTGTATCAGACTTGCGGAAATTTTGATGGTTTCTCAACCGTTCCTTAACTTCAACCACCCATATCTCGCGAACCGAATGACGAACTCGAGAAATTCCTGTTGCATCTGAAAGTAGAAACTCGCCCGATTATAATGGTATGTGTACTTTTCCCGTAGGCCATTCCATTTATTGGTTTCGAGTATCAGACTTGCGAAAATTTTGATGGTTTCTCAAACGTTCCTTAACATCAAACTCCCATATCTCGCGAACGGATTGACGAACTCGAGAAATTCCTGTTGCGTCTGAAAGTGGAAACTCGCCCGATTACAAAGGTATCTGTACTTTTCCCCTAGGCCATTCCAGTTATTGGTTTCGAGTATCAGACCAGCGAAAATTTTAATGGTTTCTCAACCATTTCTTAACTTCAAACTACCATATCTCGCGAACGGAATGACGAACTCGAGAAATTCCTGTTGCATCTGAAAGTAGAAGCTCGCCCGATTACAATGGTGTGTGTACTTTTCCCTAGGCCATTCCAGTTATTGGTTTCGAGTATCAGACTTGCGATAATTTTGATGGTTTCTCAACCACTCTTTAACTTCAAACTCCCATATCTCGCGAACGGATCGACGAACTCGTGAAATTCCTGTTGCTTCTGAAAGTGAAAACTCGCCCGATTACAAAGGTATGTGTACTTTTCCCCTAGGCCATTCCAGTTATTGGTTTCGAGTATCAGACCAGCGAAAATTTTGATGATTTCTCAACCATTCCTTAACTTCAAACTCCCATACCTCGCGAACGGATTGACGAACTCGAGAAATTCCTGTTGCATCTGAAAGCAGAAACTCGCCCGATTACAACGGTATGTGCATTTTTGCCCTAGGCCATAGTAGTTACTGGTTTCGAGTATCAGACTTGCGAAAATTTTGATGGTTTCTCAACCATTCCTTAACTTCAAACTCCCATATCTCGCGAACGGAATGACGAACTCGAAAAATTCCTGTTGCATCTGAAAGTAGAAACTCGCCCGATTACAATGGTGTGTGTACTTTTTCCCTAGGCCATTCCAGTTATTGGTATCGAGTATCAGACTTGCGAAAATTTTGATGGTTTCTCAACCATTCCTTAACTTCAAACTCCCATATCTCGCGGACGGATTGACGAACTCGAGAAATTCCTGTTGCATCTGAAAGTAGAAACTCGCCCTATTACAATGGTGTGTGTACTTTTCCCCTAGGCCATTCCAGTTATTGGTATCGAGTATCAGACTTGCGTAAATTTTGATGGTTTCTCAACCATTCCTTAACTTCAAACTCCCATATCTCGCGGACGGATTGACGAACTCGAGAAATTCCTGTTGCATATGAAAGCAGATACTCGCCCGATTACAACGGTATGTGTATTTTTCCCCTAGGCCTCTGTAGTTATTGGTTTCGAGTGTCAGACTTGCGAAAATTTTGATGGTTTCTCAACCATTCCTTAATATCAAACTCCCATATCTCGCGAACGGATTGACGAACTCGAGAAATTCCTGTTGCATCTGAAAGTAGAAACTCGCCCTATTACAATGGTGTGTGTACTTTTCCCCTAGGCCATTCCAGTTATTGGTATCGAGTATCAGACTTGCGTAAATTTTGATGGTTTCTCAACCATTCCTTAACTTCAAACTCCCATATCTCGCGGACGGATTGACGAACTCGAGAAATTCCTGTTGCATATGAAAGCAGATACTCGCCCGATTACAACGGTATGTGTATTTTTCCCCTAGGCCTCTGTAGATATTGGTTTCGAGTGTCAGACTTGCGAAAATTTTGATGGTTTCTCAACCATTCCTTAATATCAAACTCCCATATCTCGCGAACGGATTGACGAACACGAGAAATTCCTGTTGCATCTGAAAGTAGAAACTCGCCCTATTACAATGGTGTGTGTACTTTTCCCCTAGGCCATTCCAGTTATTGGTATCGAGTATCAGACTTGCGTAAATTTTGATGGTTTCTCAACCATTCCTTAACTTCAAACTCCCATATCTCGCGGACGGATTGACGAACTCGAGAAATTCCTGTTGCATATGAAAGCAGATACTCGCCCGATTACAACGGTATGTGTATTTTTCCCCTAGGCCTCTGTAGTTACTGGTTTCGAGTGTCAGACTTGCGAAAATTTTGATGGTTTCTCAACCATTCCTTAACATCAAACTCCCATATCTCGCGAACGGAATGACGAACTCGAGAAATTCCTGTTGCATCTGAAAGTAGAAACTCGCCCGATTATAATGGTGTGTGTACTTTTCCCTAGGCCATTCCAGTTATTGGTTTCGAGTATCAGACTTGCGAAAATTTTGATGGTTTCTCAACCGTTCCTTAATTTCATCCAACCATATCTCGCGAACGGAATGACGAACTCGAGAAATTCCTGTTGCATGTGAAAGTAGAAACTCGCCCGATTACAACGGTATGTGTATTTTTCCCCTAGGCCTCTGTAGTTATTGGTTTCGAGTATCAGACTTGCGAAAATTTTGATGGTTTCTCAACCATTCCTTAACATCAAACTCCCATATCTCGCGAACGGATTGACGAACTCGAGAAATTCCTGTTGCATCTGAAAGCAGAAACTCGCCCGATTACAACGGTATGTGTATTTTTGCCCTAGGCAATAGTAGCTATTGGTTTCGAGTATCAGACATGCGAAAATTTTGAAGGTTTCTCAACCGTTCCTTAACTTCAAACTCCCATATCTCGCGAACGGATTGACGAACTCGAGAAATTCCTGTTGCATCTGAATACAGAAACTCGCCCGATTACAATGGTGTGTGTACTTTTCCCCTAGGCCATTCCAGTTATTGGTTTCGAGTATCCGACTTGCGAAAATTTGTTGGTTTCTCAACCATTCCTTAACTTCAAACCCCAATATCTCGCGAACGGATTGACAATCACGAGAAATTCCTGATGGATCTGAAAGCAGAAAGTCATCCGATTACAACGGTAGGTGTATTTTTTCCCTGGGCAATAGTAGTTATTGGTTTCGAGTATCAGACTTGCGAAAATTTTGATGGTTTCTCAACCATTCCTTAACTTCAAACTCCCATATCTCGCGAACGGATTGACGAACACGAGATATTCCTGTTGCATCTGAGAGTAGAAACTCGGCCGATTACAATGGTGTGTGTATTTTGGCCCTAGGCAATAGTAGTTATTGGTTTCGAGTATCAGACTTGCGAAAATTTTGATGGTTTCTCAACCATTCCTTAACTTCAAACCCCCATATATCGCGAACGGATTGACAAACACGAGAAATTCCTGTTGGATCTGAAAGCAGAAAGTCATCCGACTAAAACGGTATTTGTATTTTTGCCCTAGGCAATAGTAGTTATTGGTTTCGAGTATCAGACTTGCGAAAATTTTGATGGTTTCTCAACCATTCCTTAACTTCAAACTCCCATATCTCGCGAACAGAATGACGAACTCGATTAATTCCTGTTGCATCTGAAAGTAGAAACTCGCCCGATTACAATGGTGTGTGTACTTTTCCCCGCGGCAATAGTAGTTATTGGTTTCGAGTATCAGACTTGCGAAAATTTTGATGGTTTCTCAACCATTCCTTAACTTCAAACTCCCATATCTCGCGAACGGATTGACGAACTCGAGATATTCCTGTTGCATCTGAAAGCAGAAACTCGCCGGATTACAACGGTACGTGTATTTTTCCCCTAGGCCATTCCAGTTATTGGTTTCGAGTATCAGACTTGCGAAAATTTTGATGGTTTCTCAACCATTCCTTAACTTCAAACCCCCATACATCGCGAACGGATTGACAAACACGAGAAATTCCTGTTGGATCTGAAAGCAGAAAGTCATCCGACTAAAACGGTATGTGTGTTTTTGCCCTAGGCCATGCTAGTTATAGGTCTCGAGTATCAGACCAGCCAAAATTTTGATGGCTTCTCAAACATTCCGTAACTTCAAACTCCCATATCTCGCGAACGGATTGACGAGCTCGAGAAATTCCTGTTGCAGCTAGAAGCAGAAAGTCGCCCGACTACAACGGTATTTGTATTTTTGCCCTAGGCAATAGTAGTTATTGGTTTCGAGTATCAGACTTGCGAAAATTTTGATGGTATCTCAACCATTCCTTAACTTCAAACTCCCATATCTCGCGAACGGATTGACGAAATCGGGAAATTCCTGTTGCATCTGAAAGCAGAAACTCGCCCGATTGCAACGGTATGCGTATTTTTGCCCTAGGCAATGGTAGCTATTGGTTTCGAGTATCAGACTTGCGAAAATTTTGATGGTTTCTCAACCGTTCCTTAACTTCAAACTCCCATATCTCGCGAACGGATTGACGAACTCGAGAAATTCCTGTTGCATCTGAATACAGAAACTCGCCCGATTACAATGGTGTGTGTACTTTTCCCCTAGGCCATTCCAGTTATTGGTTTCGAGTATCCGACTTGCGAAAATTTGTTGGTTTCTCAACCATTCCTTAACTTCAAACCCCAATATCTCGCGAACGGATTGACAATCACGAGAAATTCCTGATGGATCTGAAAGCAGAAAGTCATCCGATTACAACGGTAGGTGTATTTTTTCCCTGGGCAATAGTAGTTATTGGTTTCGAGTATCAGACTTGCGAAAATTTTGATGGTTTCTCAACCATTCCTTAACTTCAAACTCCCATATCTCGCGAACGGATTGACGAACACGAGATATTCCTGTTGCATCTGAGAGTAGAAACTCGGCCGATTACAATGGTGTGTGTATTTTGGCCCTAGGCAATAGTAGTTATTGGTTTCGAGTATCAGACTTGCGAAAATTTTGATGGTTTCTCAACCATTCCTTAACTTCAAACCCCCATATATCGCGAACGGATTGACAAACACGAGAAATTCCTGTTGGATCTGAAAGCAGAAAGTCATCCGACTAAAACGGTATTTGTATTTTTGCCCTAGGCAATAGTAGTTATTGGTTTCGAGTATCAGACTTGCGAAAATTTTGATGGTTTCTCAACCATTCCTTAACTTCAAACTCCCATATCTCGCGAACAGAATGACGAACTCGATTAATTCCTGTTGCATCTGGAAGTAGAAACTCGCCCGATTACAATGGTGTGTGTACTTTTCCCCGCGGCAATAGTAGTTATTGGTTTCGAGTATCAGACTTGCGAAAATTTTGATGGTTTCTCAACCATTCCTTAACTTCAAACTCCCATATCTCGCGAACGGATTGACGAACTCGAGATATTCCTGTTGCATCTGAAAGCAGAAACTCGCCGGATTACAACGGTACGTGTATTTTTCCCCTAGGCCATTCCAGTTATTGGTTTCGAGTATCAGACTTGCGAAAATTTTGATGGTTTCTCAACCATTCCTTAACTTCAAACCCCCATACATCGCGAACGGATTGACAAACACGAGAAATTCCTGTTGGATCTGAAAGCAGAAAGTCATCCGACTAAAACGGTATGTGTGTTTTTGCCCTAGGCCATGCTAGTTATAGGTCTCGAGTATCAGACCAGCCAAAATTTTGATGGCTTCTCAAACATTCCGTAACTTCAAACTCCCATATCTCGCGAACGGATTGACGAGCTCGAGAAATTCCTGTTGCAGCTAGAAGCAGAAAGTCGCCCGACTACAACGGTATTTGTATTTTTGCCCTAGGCAATAGTAGTTATTGGTTTCGAGTATCAGACTTGCGAAAATTTTGATGGTATCTCAACCATTCCTTAACTTCAAACTCCCATATCTCGCGAACGGATTGACGAAATCGGGAAATTCCTGTTGCATCTGAAAGCAGAAACTCGCCCGATTACAATGGTGTCGGTACTTTTCCCCTAGGCCATTCCAGTTATTGGTTTCGAGTATCAGACTTGCGAAAATTGTGATGGTTTCTCAACCATTCCTTAAATTCAAACTCCCATATCTCTCGAACAGAATGACGAACTCGATTAATTCCTGTTGCATCTGAAAGTAGAAACTCGCCCGATTACAATGGTGTGTGTACTTTTCCCCTAGGCAATAGTAGTTATTGGTTTCGAGTATCAGACTTGCGAAAATTTTGATGGTTTCTCAACCATTCCTTAACTTCAAACTCCCATATCTCGCGAACGGATTGACGAATTCGAGAAATTCCTGTTGCATCTGGAAGCAGAGGGTCGCCCGATTACAGCGGTATTTGTATTTTTGCCCTAGGCAATAGTAGTTATTGGTTTCGAGTATCAGACATGCGAAAATTTTGATGGTTTCTCAACCGTTCCTTAACTTCAAACTCCCATATCTCGCGAACGGATTGACGAACTCGAGAAATTCCTGTTGCATCTGAATACAGAAACTCGCCCGATTACAATGGTGTGTGTACTTTTCCCCTAGGCCATTCCAGTTATTGGTTTCGAGTATCAGACTTGCGAAAATTTTCATGGTTTCTCAACCATTCCTTAACTTCAAACCCCCATATATCGCGAACGGATTGACAAACACGAGAAATTCCTGTTGGATCTGAAAGCAGAAAGTCATCCGACTAAAACGGTATGTGTGTTTTTGCCCTAGGCCATGCTAGTTATAGGTCTCGAGTATCAGACCAGCGAAAATTTTGATGGTTTCTCAAACATTCCGTAACTTCAAACTCCCAGATCTCGCGAACGGATTGACGAACTCGAGAAATTCCTGTTGCATCTGAAAGCAGAACCTCGCCCGATTACAACGGTATGTGTATTTTTGCCCTAGGCAATAGTAGCTATTGGTTTCGAGTATCAGACTTGCGAAAATTTTGATGGTTTCTCAACCGTTCCTTAACTTCAAACTCCCATATCTCGCGAACGGATTGACGAACTCGAGAAATTCCTGTTGCATCTGAAAGTAGAAACTCGCCCGATTACAATGGTGTGGGTACTTTTCCCCTAGGCCATTCCAGTTAGTGGTTTCGAGTATCAGACTTGAGAAAATTTTGATGCGTTCTCATCCGTTCCTTAACTTCAAACTCCCATATCTCGCGAACGGATTGACGACCTCGAGAAATTCCTGTTGCATCTGAAAGTAGAAACTCGCCCGATTACAATGGTGTGGGTACTTTTCCCCTAGGCCATTCCAGTTATTGGTTTCGAGTATCAGACTTGAGAAAATTGTGATGGTTTCTCAACCATTCCTTAAATTCAAACTCCCATATCTCTCGAACAGAATGACGAACTCGATTAATTCCTGTTGCATCTGAAAGTAGAAACTCGCCCGATTACAATGGTGTGTGTACTTTTCCCCTAGGCAATAGTAGTTATTGGTTTCGAGTATGAGACTTGCGAAAATTTTGATGGTTTCTCAACCATTCCTAAACTTCAAACTCCCATATCTCGCGAACGGATTGACGAACTCGAGAAATTCCTGCTGCATCTGGAAGCAGAAGGACGCCCGATTACAGCGGTATTTGTATTTTTGCTCTAGGCAATAGTAGTTATTGGTTTCGAGTATCAGATATGCGAAAATTTTGATGGTTTCTCAACCGTTCCTTAACTTCAAACTCCCATATCTCGCGAACGGATTGACGAACTCGAGAAATTCCTGTTGCATCTGAATACAGAAACTCGACCGATTACAATGGTGTGTGTACTTTTCCCCTAGGCTATTCCAGTTATTGGTTTCGAGTATCAGACTTGCGAATATTTTGTTGGTTTCTCAACCATTCCTTAACTTCAAACTCCCTTATCTCGCGAACGCATTGACGAACTCGAGAAATTCCTGTTGTATCTGAAAGCAGAAAGTCGCCCGATTACAATGGTGTGTGTACTTTTCCCCTAGGCCATTCCAGTTATTCGTTTATAGCATCAGAATTGCGAAAATTTCGATGCGTTCTCAACCATTCTTTAACTTTAAACTCCCATATCTCGCGAACGGATTGACGACCTCGCGAAATTCCTGTTGCATCTGAAAGTAGAAACTCGCCCGATTACAATGGTGTGTGTACTTTTCCCCTAGGCCATTCCAGTTAGTGGTTTCGAGTATCAGACTTGAGAAAATTTTGATGCGTTCTCAACCATTCCTTAACTTCAAACTCCCATATCTCGCGAACGGATTGACGAACTCAAGAATTTCCTATTGCATCTGAAAGCAGAAACTCGCCCGATTACAAGGTTATGTGTATTCTTGCCCTAGGCCATTCCAGTTATTGGTTTCGAGTATCAGACTTGCGAAAATTTTGATGGTTTCTCAACCATTCCTTAACTTCAAACCCCCATATATCGCGAACGGATTGACAAACACGAGAAATTCCTGTTGGATCTGAGAGCAGAAAGTCATCCGACTAAAACGGTATGTGTGTTTTTGCCCTAGGCCATGCTAGTTATAGGTCTCGAGTTTCAGACCAGCGAAAATTTTGATGGTTTCTCAAACATTCCGTAACTTCAAACTCCCATATCTCGCGAACGGATTGACGAACTCGAGAAATTCCTGTTGCATCTGAAAGCAGAAACTCGCCCGATTACAACGGTATGTGTGTTTTTGTCCTAGGCAATAGTTGCTATTGGTTTCGAGTATCAGACTTGCGAAAATTTGGATGGTTTCTAAACCATTCCTTATATTCAAACTCCCATATCTCGCGAACGGATTGACGAACTCGAGAAATTCCTGTTGCAGCTGGAAGCAGAAAGTCGCCCGACTACAACGGTATTTGTATTTTTGCCCTAGGCAATACTAGTTATTGGTTTCGAGTATCAGACTTGCGAAAATTTTGATGGTTTCTCAACCGTTCCTTAACTTCAAACTCCCATATCTCGCGAACGCATTGACGAACTCGAGAAATTCCTGTTGCATCTGAAAGCAGAAAGTCGCCCGATTACAACGGTATGTGTATTTTTGCCCTAGGCAATGGTAGTTATTGGTTTCGAGTATCAGACTTGCGAAAATTATGGTGGTTTCTCAACCATTCCTTAACTTCAAACTCCCATATCTCGCGAACGGATTGACGAACTCGAGAAATTCCTGCTGCATCTGAAAGCAGAAACTCGCTCGATTACAATGGTAGTTGTATTTTTGCCCTAGGCAATAGTAGTTATTGGTTTCGAGTATCAGACTTGAGAAAATTTTGATGCGTTCTCAACCATTCCTTAACTTCAAACCCCCATATCTCGCGAACAGATTGACGAACTCGAGAATTTCCTATTGCATCTGAAAGCAGAAACTCGGCCGATTACAAGGTTATGTGTATTTTTGCCCTAGGCCATTCCAGTTATTGGTTTCGAGTATCAGACTTGCGAAAATTGTGATGGTTTCTCAACCATTCCTTAACTTCAAACTCCCATATCTCGCGAACGCATTGACGAACTCGAGAAATTCCTGTTGCATCTGAAAGCAGAAAGTCGCCCGATTTCAACGGTATGTGTATTTTTGCCCTAGGCAATTGTAGTTATTGGTTTCGAGTATCAGACTTGCGAAAATTTTGATGGTTTCTCAACCATTCCTTAACTTCAAACCCCCATATATCGCGAACGGATTGACAAACACGAGAAATTCCTGTTGGATCTGAAAGCAGAAAGTCATCCGACTAAAACGGTATGTGTGTTTTTGCCCTAGCCCATGCTAGTTATAGGTCTCGAGTATCAGACTTGCGAAAATTTTAATGGTTTCTCAACCATTCCTTAACTTCAAACTCCCATATCTCGCGAACGGATTGACGAACACGAGAAATTCCTGATGGATCTGAAAGCAGAAAGTCATCCGATTACAACGGTAGGTGTATTTTTGCCCTAGGCAATAGAAGTTATTGGTTTCGAGTATCAGACTTGCGAAAATTTTGATGGTTTCTCAACCATTCCTTAACTTCAAACCCCCATATCTCGCGAACGGAATGACAATCACGAGAAATTCCTGATGGATCTGAAAGCAGAAAGTCATCCGATTACAACGGTAGGTGTATTTTTGGCCTAGGCAATAGTAGTTATTGGTTTCGAGTATCAGACTTGCGAAAATTTTGATGGTTTCTCAACCATTCCTTAACTTCAAACTCCCATATCTCGCGAACGGATTGACGAACTCGAGAAATTCCTGTTGCATCTGGAAGCAGAAGGTCGCCCGATTACAGCGGTATTTGTATTTTTGCCCTAGGCAATAGTAGTTATTGGTCTCGAGTATCAGACTAGCGAAGATTTTGATGGTTTCTCAACTATTCCTTACCTTCGAACTCCCATATCTCGCGAACGGATTGACGAACTCGAGAAATTCCTGTTGCATCTGAAAGCAGAAACTCGCCCGATTACAACGGTATGTGTATTTTTGCCCTAGGCAATAGTAGCTATTGGTTTCGAGTATCAGACATGCGAAAATTTTGATGGTTTCTCAACCGTTCCTTAACTTCAAACTCCCATATCTCGCGAACGGATTGACGAACTCGAGAAATTCCTGTTGCATCTGAATACAGAAACTCTCCCGATTACAATGGTGTGTGTACTCTTCCCCTCGGCAATAGTAGTTATTGTTTTCGAGTATCAGACTTGCGAAGATTTTGATGGTTTCTCACCATTCCTTAACTTCAAACTCCCATATCTCGCGAAAGGATTGACGAACTCGAGAAATTCCTGTTGCATCTGAAAATAGAAACTCGCCCGATTACAATGGTGTGTGTACTTTTCCCCTAGGCCATTCCAGTTATTGGTTTCGAGTATCAGACTTGCGAAAATTTTGATGGTTTCTCAACAATTCCTTAACTTCAAACTCCCATATCTCGCGAACGGATTGACGAACTCTAGAAATTCCAGTTGCATCTGGAAGCAGAAAGTCGCCCGATTACAACGGTGTGTGTACTTTTCTCCTGGGCCATTCCAGTTATTGGTTTCGAGTATCAGACTTGCGAAGATTTTGATGGTTTCTCAACCATTCCTTAACTTCACTCTCCCGTATCTCGCGAACGGATTGACGAACTCGAGATATTCCTGTTGCCCCTGAAAGTAGAAACTCGCCCGATTACAATGTTGTGTGTACTCTTCCCCTAGGCCATTCCAGTTATTGGTTTCGAGAATCAGACTTGCGAAAATTTTGATGGTTTCTCAACCATTCCTTAACTACAAACTCCCATATCTCGCGAACGGATCGACGGACTCGAGAATCTCCTGTTGCATCTGAAAGCAGAAACTCGCCCGATTACAATGGTATGTGTATTTTTGACCTAGGTCATAGTAGTTATTGGTTTCAAGTATCAGACTTGCGAAAATTTTGATGGTTTCTCAACCATTCCTTAACTTCACTCTCCCATATCTCGCGAACGGATTGACGAACTCGAGATATTCCTGTTGCCCCTGAAAGTAGAACCTCGCCCGATCACAATGGTGTGTGTACTTTTCCCCTAGGCCATTCCAGTTATAGGTTTCGAGTGTCACACTTGCGAAAATTTTGATGGTTTCTCAACCATTCCTTAAATTCAAACTCCCATATCTCGCGAACGGATCGACGAACTCGAGAAATTCCTGTTGCATCCGAAAGCAGAAACTCGCCCGATTACAACGGTATGTGTACTTTTCCCCTAGGCCATTCCAGTTATAGGTTTCGAGTATCAAACCCGCGAAAACTTTGATGGTTTCTCAAACATTCCGTAACTTCAAACTCCCATATCTCGCGAGCGGATTGACGAACTCGAGAAATTCCTGTTCCATCCGAAAGCAGAAACTCGCCCGATTACAACGGTATGTGTATTTTTGCCCTGGACAATAGTAGTTATTGGATTCGAGTATCAGACTTGCGAAAATTTTGATGGTTTCTCAACCATTCCTTTACTTCATACTACCATATCTCGCGAACGAATTGACGAACTCGAGAAATTCCTGTTGCATCTGAAAGTAGAAACTCGCCCGATTACAATGGTGTGTGTACTTTTCCCCTAGGCCATTCCAGTTATTGGTTTCGAGTATCAGACTTGCGAAAATTTTGACGGTTTCTCAACCATTCCTTAACTTCGAACTCCCATGTCTCGCGAACGGATTGGCGAACTCGAGAAATTCCTGTTGCAACTGAAAGTAGAAACTCGCGCGATTACAATGGTGTGTATACTTTTCCCCTAGGCCATTCCAGTTATAGGTTTCGAGTATCAGACCAGCGCAAACTTTGATGGTTTCTCAAACATTCCGTTACTTTAAACTCCCATATCTCGCGAACGGATTGACGAACTCGAGAAATTCCTGTTGCATCTGAAAGCAGGAATTCTCCCGATTACAACGGTATGTGTATTCTTGCCCTGGACAATAGTAGTTATTGGATTCGAGTATCAGACTTGCGAAAAATTTGATGGTTTCTCAACCATTCCTTTACTTCATACTACCATATCTCGCGAACGAATTGACGAACTCGAGAAATTCCTGTTGCATCTGAAATCAGAAAGTTGCCCGATTACAACGGTATGTGTATTTTGCCCTAGGCAATGGTAGTTATTGGTTTCGAGTATCAGACTTGCGAAAATTTTGATGGTTTCTCAACCATTCCTTAACTTCAAACTCCCATATCTCGCGAACAGATTGACGAACTCGAGAAATTCCTGTTGCATCTGAAAGTAGAAACTCGCCCGATTACAATGGTGTGTGTACTTTTCCCCTAGGCCATTCCAGTTATTGGTTTCGAGTATCAGACTTGCGAAAATTTTGATGGTTTCTCAACCATTCCTTAACTTCGAACTCCCATATCTCGCGAACGGATTGGCGAACTCGAGAAATTCCTGTTGCAACTGAAAGCAGAAACTCTCCCGATTACAATGGTATGTGTATTTTTGCCCTAAACCATAGTAGTTATTGGTTTCGAGTATCACACTTGCGAAAATTTTGATGGTTTCTCAACCATTCCTTAACTTCAAACTCCCATACCTCGCGAACGGACTGACGAACTCGAGAAATTCCTGTTGCATCTGAAAGTAGAAACTCGCGCGATTACAATGGTGTGTATACTTTTCCCCTAGGCCATTCCAGTTATAGGTTTCGAGTATCAGACCAGCGCAAACTTTGATGGTTTCTCAAACATTCCGTAACTTTAAACTACCATATCTCGCGAACGGATTGACGAACTCGAGAAATTCCTGTTGCATCTGAAAGCAGGAATTCTCCCGATTACAATGGTATGTGTATTCTTGCCCTGGACAATAGTAGTTATTGGATTCGAGTATCAGACTTGCGAAAAATTTGATGGTTTCTCAACCATTCCTTTACTTCATACTACCATATCTCGCGAACGAATTGACGAACTCGAGAAATTCCTGTTGCATCTGAAATCAGAAATTTGCCCGATTACAACGGTATGTGTATTTTGCCCTAGGCAATAGTAGTTATTGGTTTCGAGTATCAGACATGCGAAGATTTTGATGGTTTCTCACCATTCCTTAACTTCAAACTCCCATATCTCGCGAAAGGATTGACGAACTCGAGAAATTCCAGTTGCATCTGAAAATAGAAACTCGCCCGATTACAATGGTGTGTGTACTTTTCCCCTAGGCCATTCCAGTTATTGGTTTCGAGTATCAGACTTGCGAAAATTTTGATGGTTTCTCACCATTCCTTAACTTCAAACTCCCATATCTCGCGAACGGATTGACGAACTCGAGATATTCCTGTTGCCCCTGAAAGTAGAAACTCGCCCGATTACAATGGTGTGTGTACTTTTCCCCTAGGCCATTCCAGTTATAGGTTTCGAGTATCAAACCAGCGAAAACTTTGATGGTTTCTCAAACATTCCGTAACTTCAAACTCCCATATCTCGCGAGCGGATTGACGAACTCGAGAAATTCCTGTTCCATCCGAAAGCAGAAACTCGCCCGATTACAACGGTATGTGTATTTTTGCCCTGGACAATAGTAGTTATTGGATTCGAGTATCAGACTTGCGAAAATTTTGATGGTTTCTCAACCATTCCTTTACTTCATACTACCATATCTCGCGAACGAATTGACGAACTCGAGAAATTCCTGTTGCATCTGAAATCAGAAAGTTGCCCGATTACAACGGTATGTGTATTTTGCCCTAGGCAATAGTAGTTATTGGTTTCGAGTATCAGACTTGCGAAAATTTTGATGGTTTCTCAACCATTCCTTAACTTCAAACTCCCATATCTCGCGAACAGATTGACGAACTCGAGAAATTCCTGTTGCATCTGAAAGTAGAAACTCGCGCGATTACAATGGTGTGTATACTTTTCCCCTAGGCCATTCCAGTTATAGGTTTCGAGTATCAGACCAGCGCAAACTTTGATGGTTTCTCAAACATTCCGTTACTTTAAACTCCCATATCTCGCGAACGGATTGACGAACTCGAGAAATTCCTGTTGCATCTGAAAGCAGGAATTCTCCCGATTACAACGGTATGTGTATTCTTGCCCTGGACAATAGTAGTTATTGGTTTCGAGTAGCAGACTTGCGAAAATTTTGATGGTTTCTCAACCATTCCTTAACTTCAAACTCCCATATCTCGCGAACGGATTGACGAACTCGAGAAATTCCTGATGCATCTGAAAATAGAAACTCGCCCGATTACAATGGTGTGTGTACTTTTCTCCTGGGCCATTCCAGTCATTGGTTTCGAGTATCAGACTTGCGAAAATTTTGGTGGTTTCTCAACCATTCCTTCACTTCAAACTCCCATATCGCGGGAACGGATTGATGAACTCGAGAAATTCCTGTTGCATCTGAAAGTAGAAACTCGCCCGATTACAATGGTGTGTGTACTTTTCCCCTAGGCCATTGCAGTTATTGGTTTCGAGTATCAGACATGCGAAAATTTTGATGGTTTCTCAACCATTCCTTAACTTCAAACTCCTATATCTCGCGAACGGATTGACGAACACGAGATATTCCTGTTGCATCTGAAAGTAGAAACTCGCACGATTACAATGGTGTGTGTATTTTTGCCCTAGGCAATAGTAGTTATTGGTTTCGAGTATCAGACTTGCGAAGATTTTGATTGTTTCTCAACCATTTCTTAACTTCGCTCTCCCATATCTCGCGAACGGATTGACGAACTCGAGATGTTCCTGTTGCCCCTGAAAGTAGAAACTCGCCCGATTACAATGGTGTGTGTACTTTTCCCCTAGGCCATTCCAGTTATTGGTTTCGAGTATCAGACTTGCGAAAATTTTGATGGTTTCTCAACCATTCCATAACTTCAAACTCCCATATCTCGCGAACGGATTGGCGAACTAGAGATATTCCTGTTGCATCTGAAAGTAGAAACGCGCCCGAATACTATGGTGTGCGTACTTTCCCCCTAGGCAATAGTAGTTATTGGTTTCGAGTATCACACTAGCGAAAATTTTGATGGTTTCTCAACCATTCCTTAACTACAAACTCCCATATCTCGCGAACGGATCGACGAACTCGAGAAACTCCTGTTGCATCTGAAAGCAGAAACTCGCCCGATTACAATGGTATGTGTATTTTTGCCCTAGGTCATAGTAGTTATTGGTTTCGAGTATCAGACTTGCGAAAATTTTGATGGTTTCTCAACCATTCCTTAACTTCACCCTCCCATATCTCGCGAACGGAATGACGAAATCGAGATATTCCTGTTGCCCCTGAAAGTAGAATCTCGCCCGATTACAATGTTGTGTGTACTCTTCCCCTAGGCCATTCCAGTTATTGGTTTCGAGTATCAGACTTGCGAATATTTTGTTGGTTTCTCAACCATTCCTTAACTTCAAACTCCCATATCTCGCGAACGGATCGACGAACTCGAGAAATTCCTGTTGCATCCGAAAGCAGAAACTCGCCCGATTACAACGGTATGTGTATTTTTGCCCTAGGCAATAGTAGTTATTGGTTTCGAGTATCAGACTTGCGAAAATTTTGGTGGTTTCTCAACCATTCCTTAACTTCAAACTCCCATATCTCGCGAACGGATCGACGAACTCGAGAAATTCCTGTTGCATCCGAAAGCAGAAACTCGCCCGATTACAACGGTATGTGTATTTTTGCCCTAGGCAATAGTAGTTATTGGTTTCGAGTATCAGACTTGCGAAAATTTTGATGGTTTCTCAACCATTCCTTAACTTCAAACTCCCATATCTCGCGAACGGATAGACGAACTCGAGAAGTTCCTGTTGCATCTGAAAGTAGAAACTCGCCCGATTACAATGGTGTGTGTACTTTTCCCCTAGGCTATTCCAGTTATTGGTTTCGAGTATCAGGCTTGCGAATATTTTGTTGGTTTCTCAACCATTCCTTAACTTCAAACTCCCATATCTCGCGAACGCATTGACAAACTCGAGAAATTCCTGTTGTATCTGAAAGCAGAAAGTCGCCCGATTACAATGGTGTGTGTACTTTTCCCCTAGGCCATTCCAGTTATTCGTTTATAGCATCAGAATTGCGAAAATTTTGATGCGTTCTCAACCATTCTTTAACTTTAAACTCCCATATCTCGCGAACGGATTGACGACCCCGCGAAATTCCTGTTGCATCTGAAAGTAGAAACTCGCCCGATTACAATGGTGTGTGTACTTTTCCCCTAGGCCATTCCAGTTAGTGGTTTCGAGTATCAGACTTGAGAAAATTTTGATGCGTTCTCAACCATTCCTTAACTTCAAACTCCCATATCTCGCGAACGGATTGACGAGCTCGAGAATTTCCTATTGCATCTGAAAGCAGAAACTCGCCCGATTACAAGGTTATGTGTATTTTTGCCCTAGGCCATTCCAGTTATTGGTTTCGAGTATCAGACTTGTGAAAATTGTGATGGTTTCTCAACCATTCCTTAAATTCAAACTCCCATATCTCGCGAACAGAATGACGAACTCGATTAATTCCTGTTGCATCTGAAAGTAGAAACTCGCCCGATTACAATGGTGTGTGTACTTTTCCCCTAGGCAATAGTAGTTATTGGTTTCGAGTATCAGACTTGCGAAAATTTTGATGGTGTCTCAACCATTCCTTAACTTCAAACTCCCATATCTCGCGAACGGATTGACGAACTCGAGAAATTCCTGTTGCATCTGGAAGCAGAAGGTCGCCCGATTACAGCGGTATTTGTATTTTTGCCCTAGGCAATAGTAGTTATTGGTTTCGAGTATCAGACTTGCGAAAATTTTGATGGTTTCTCAACCATTCCATAACTTCAAACTCCCATATCTCGCGAACGGATTGGCGAACTAGAGATATTCCTGTTGCATCTGAAAGTAGAAACGCGCCCGAATACTATGGTGTGCGTACTTTCCCCCTAGGCAATAGTAGTTATTGGTTTCGAGTATCACACTAGCGAAAGTTTTGATGGTTTCCCAACCATTTCTTAACTTCAAACTCCCATATCTCGCGAACGGATTGACGAAATCGAGAAATTCCTGATGCATCTGAAAATAGCAACTCGCCCGATTACAATGGTGTGTGTACTTTTCTCCTGGGCCATTCCAGTTATTGGTTTCGAGTATCAGACTTGCGAAAATTTTGATGGTTTCTCAACCATTCCTTAACTACAAACTCCCATATCTCGCGAACGGATCGACGAACTCGAGAAACTCCTGTTGCATCTGAAAGCAGAAACTCGCCCGATTACAATGGTATGTGTATTTTTGCCCTAGGTCATAGTAGTTATTGGTTTCGAGTATCAGACTTGCGAAAATTTTGATGGTTTCTCAACCATTCCTTAACTTCACCCTCCCATATCTCGCGAACGGAATGACGAACTCGAGATATTCCTGTTGCCCCTC
Source organism: Ptiloglossa arizonensis (assembly GCF_051014685.1). Classification (NCBI taxonomy): domain Eukaryota; kingdom Metazoa; phylum Arthropoda; class Insecta; order Hymenoptera; family Colletidae; genus Ptiloglossa; species Ptiloglossa arizonensis. The sequence continues at coordinate 539,339 of NW_027478698.1, read as the reverse complement.
AAAGTAGAAACTCGCCCGATTACAATGTTGTGTGTACTCTTCCCCTAGGCCATTCCAGTTATTGGTTTCGAGTATCAGACTTGCGAATATTTTGTTGGTTTCTCAACCATTCCTTAACTTCAAACTCCCATATCTCGCGAACGGATCGACGAACTCGAGAAATTCCTGTTGCATCCGAAAGCAGAAACTCGCCCGATTACAACGGTATGTGTATTTTTGCCCTAGGCAATAGTAGTTATTGGTTTCGAGTATCAGACTTGCGAAAATTTTGATGGTTTCTCAACCATTCCTTAACTTCATACTACGATATCTCGCGAACGAATTGACGAACTCGAGAAATTCCTGTTGCATCTGAAAGCAGAAACTCGCCCGATTACAACGGTATGTGTATTTTGCCCTAGGCAATAGTAGTTATTGGTTTCGAGTATCAGACTTGCGAAAATTTTGATGGTTTCTCAACCATTCCTTAGCTTCAAACTCCCATATCTCGCGAACGGATTGACTAACTCGAGATATTCCTCTTGCATCTGAAAGTAAAAACTCGCCCGATTACAACGGTATGTGTATTTTTGCCGTAGGCAATAGTAGTTATTGGTTTCGAGTATCAGACTTGCGAAAATTTTGATGGTTTGTCAACCATTCCTTAGCTTCAAACTCCCATATCGCGCGATCGGATTGACGAACTCGAGATATTCCTGTTGCACCTGAAAGTAGAAACTCGCCCGATTACAATGGTGTGCGTACTTTTCCCCTAGGCCATTCCAGTTGTTGGTTTCGAGTATCAGAATTGCGAAAATTTTGATGGTTTCTCAACCATTCCTTCACTTCAAACTCCCATATCTCCGGAACGGATTGACGAACTCGAGAAATTCCTGTTGCATCTGAAAATAGAAACTCGCCCGATTACAATGGTGTGTGTACTTTTAACCTAGGCCATTCCAGTTATTGGTTTCGAGTATCAGACTTGCGAATATTTTGTTGGTTTCTCAACCATTCCTTAACTTCAAACTCCCATATCTCGCGAACGGATTGACGAACTCGAGAAATTCCTGTTGCATCTGAAACTAGAAACTCGCCCGATTACAATGGTGTGTGTACTTTTCCCCTAGGCCATTCCAGTTATTGGTTTCGAGTATCAGACTTGCGAATATTTTGTTGGTTTCTCAACCATTCCTTAACTTCAAACTCCCATATCTCGCGAACGGATTGACGAACTCGAGAAATTCCTGTTGCATCTGAAAGTAGAAACTAGCCCGATTACAATGGTGTGTGTACTTTTCCCCTAGGCCATTCCAGTTATAGGTTTCGAGTATCAGACCAGCGAAAATTCTGATGGTTTCTCAAACATTCCGTAGCATCAAACTCCCATATCTCGCGAACAGATCGACGAACTCGAGAGATTCCTGTTGCATCTGAAAGTAGAATCTCGCCCGATTACAATGGTGTGTGTACTTTTCCCCTAGGCCATTCCAGTTATTGGTTTCGAGTATCAGACTTGCAAAAATTTTGATGGTTTTTCAACCATTCCTTAACTTCAATCTCCCATATCTCGCGAACGGATTGACGAACTCGAGAAATTCCTGTTGCATCTGAAAGCAGATACTCGCCCGATTACAACGGTCTGTGTATTTTTCCCCTAGGCCATTGTAGTTATTGATTTCGAGTATCAGACTTGCGAAAATTTGATGGTTTCTCAACCATTCCTTAACTTCTAACTCCCATATCTCGCGAACGGATTGAGGAACTCGAGAGATTCCTGTTGCATCTGAAAGTAGAATCTCGCCCTATTACAATGGTGTGTGTACTTTCCCCTCGGCCATTCCAGTTATTGGTTTCGAGTATCAGAATTACGAAAACTTTGATGGTTTCTCAACCATACCTTAACTTCAAACTCCCATATCTCGCGAACGGATTGACGAACTCGAGAAATTCCTATTGCATCTGAACGTAGAAACTCGCCCGATTGCAATGGTGCGTGTACTTTTCCCCTAGGCCATTGCAGTTATTGGTTTCGAGTATCAGACTTGCGAAAATTTAGATGGTTTCTCAACCATGCCTAAATTTCTAACTCCCATATATCGCGAACGGATTGATGAACTCGAGAGATTCCTGTTGCATCTGAAAGTAGAAGATCGCCCGATTAAAATGGTGTGTGTACTTTTCCGCTAGGCTATTCCAGTTATAGGTTACGAGTATCAGCCCTGCGAAAATTTTGATGGTTTCTCAACAATTCCTTAACTTCAAACTCCCATATCTCGCGAACGGATTGACGAACTCGAGATATTCCTGTTGCATCTGAATGTAGAAACTCGTCCGATTACAATGGTGTGTGTACTTTTCCCCTAGGGCATTCCAGTTATTGGTTTCGAGTATCAGACTTGCGAAAGTTTTGATGGTTTCTCAACCATTCCTTAACTTCAAACTCCCATATCTCGCGAACGGATTGACGAACTCGAGAAAATCCTGTTGCATCTGAAAGCAGATACTCGCCCGATTACAACGGTCTGTGTATTTTTCCCCTAGGCCATAGTAGTTATTGGTTTCGAGTATCACACTTGCGAAAATTTGGATGGTTTCTCAACCATTCCTTAACTTCAAACTCCCATATCTCGCGAACGGATTGACCAACTCGAGAAATTCCTGTTGCATCTGAAAGCAGATACTCGCCCGATTACAACGTTCTGGGTATTTTTCCCCTGGGCCATAGTAGTTATTGGTTTCGAGTATCTAACTTTCGAAAATTTTGAGGGTTTCTCAACCATTCCTTAATTTCAAACTCCCATATCCCGCGAACGGATTGACGAACTCGAGAAATTCCTGTTGCATCTGAAAGCAGAAACTCGCCCGATTACAACGGTATGTGTATTTCTGCCCTAGGAAATAGTAGTTATTGGTTTCGAGTATCAGACTAGCGAAAATTTTGATGGTTTCTCAACAATTCCTTAACTTCAAACTCCCATATCTCGCGAACGGATTGACGAACTCGAGAAATTCCAGTTGCATCTGAAAGTAGAAACTCGCCCGATTATAACGGAATGTGCATTTTTGCCCCAGGCCAAAGTAGTTATTGGTTTCGAGTGTCAGACTTGCGAAAATTTTGATGGTTCCTCAACCATTCCTTAACTTCAAACTCCCATATCTCGCGAACGGATTAACGAGCTCGAGAAATTCCTGTTGCATCTGAAAGCAGAAACTCGCCCCATTACAACGGTATGTGTATTTTTGCACTAGGCCATAGTAGTTATAGGTTTCGAGTATCAAATTGCGAAAATTTTGATGGTACCTCAACCGTTGCTTACCTTCAAACTCCCATATCTCGCGAAAGGATTGACGAACTCGAGAAATTTCTGTTGCATCTGAAAGTAGAAACTCGCCCGATTACAACGGTGTGTGTATTTTTCCCCTACGCAATTCCAGTTATTGGTTTCGAGTATCAGAGCAGCGAAAATTTTGATGGTTTCTCAACCATTCCTTAACTTCAAACTCCCATATCTGGCGAACGGATTGACGAACTCGAGAAATTCCTGTCGCATCTGAAAGTGGAAACTCGCCCGATTACAACGGTATGTGTATTTTTCCCCTAAGCGTTTGTAGTTATTGGTTTCGAGTAACCGACTTGCGAAAATTTTGATGGTTTCTCAACCATTCCTTAACTTCAAACTCCCATATCTCGCGAACGGATTAACGAACTCGAGAAATTCCTGTTGCATCTGAAATCAGAAACTCGCCCGATTACAATGTTGTGTGAACTTTTCCCCTAGGCTATTCCCGTTATTGGTTTCGAGTATCAGACCTGCTAACATTTTGATGGTTTCTCAAACATTCCTTAACTTCAAACTCCCATATCTCGCGAACGGATTGACGAACTCGAGAAATTCCTGTTGCATATGAAAGTAGAAACTCTCCCGATTACAACGGTATGTGTGTTTTTCCCCTAGGCCTTTGTAGTTATTGGTTTCGTGTAACAGGCTTGCGAAAATTTTGATAGTTTCTCAACCATTCCTTAACTTCAAACTCCCATATCTCGCGAACGGATTGACGAACTCGAGAAATTCCTGTTGCATCTGAAAGCAGAAACTCGCCCGATTACAACGGTGTGTGTGTTTTTGCCCTAGGCAATAGTAGTTATTGGTTTAGAGTATCAGACTTGCGAAAATTTTGATGGTTTCTCAACCATTCCTTAACTTCCAACTCCCATATCTCGCGAACGGATTGATGAACTCGAGAAATTCCTGTTGCATCTGAAAGCAGAAACTCGCCCGATTACAACGGTGTGTGTGTTTCTGCCCCAGGCAATAGTAGTTATTGGTTTAGAGTATCAGACCTGCGAAAATTTTGATGGTTTCTCAACCATTCCTTAACTTCAAACTCCCATATCTCGCGAACGGATTGACGAACTCGAGAAATTCCTGTTGCATCTGAAAGCAGAAACTCGCCCGATTACAACGGTGTGTGTGTTTCTGCCCCAGGCAATAGTAGTTATTGGTTTAGAGTATCAGACTTGCGAAAATTTTGATGGTTTCTCAACCATTCCTTAACTTCAAACTCCCATATCTCGCGAACGGATTGACGAACTCGAGAAATTCCTGTTGCATCTGAAAGCAGGAACTCGCCCGATTACAACGGTGTGTGTGTTTCTTCCCCAGGCAATAGTAGTTATTGTGTTAGAGTATCAGACTTGCGAAAATTTTGATGGTTTCTCAACCATTCCTTAACTTCAAACTCCCGTATCTCGCGAACGGATTGACGAACTCGAGAAATTCCTGTTGCATCTGAAAGCAGAAACTCGCCCGATTACAACGGTGTGTGTGTTTTTGGCCTAGGCAATAGTAGTTCTTGGTTTCGAGTATCAGACTTGCGAAAATTTTGATGGTTTCTCAACCATTCCTTAACTTCAAACTCCCATACCTCGCGAACGGATTGACGAACTCGAGAAATTCCTGTTGCATCTGAAAGCAGAAACTCGCCCGATTACAACGGTGTGTGTGTTTCTGCCCCAGGCAATAGTAGTTATTGGTTTAGAGTATCAGACTTGCGAAAATTTTGATGGTTTCTCAACCATTCCTTAACTTCAAACTCCCATATCTCGCGAACGGATTGACGAACTCGAGAAATTCCTGTTGCATCTGAAAGCAGAAACTCGCCCGATTACAACGGTGTGTGTGTTTCTGCCCCAGGCAATAGTAGTTATTGGTTTAGAGTATCAGACTTGCGAAAATTTTGATGGTTTCTCAACCATTCCTTAACTTCAAACTCCCATATCTCGCGAACGGATTGACGAACTCGAGAAATTCCTGTTGCATCTGAAAGCAGAAACTCGCCCGATTACAACGGTGTGTGTGTTTCTTCCCCAGGCAATAGTAGTTATTGTGTTAGAGTATCAGACTTGCGAAAATTTTGATGGTTTCTCAACCATTCCTTAACTTCAAACTCCCATATCTCGCGAACGGATTGACGAACTCGAGAAATTCCTGTTGCATCTGAAAGCAGAAACTCGCCCGATTACAACGGTGTGTGTGTTTTTGGCCTAGGCAATAGTAGTTCTTGGTTTCGAGTATCAGACTTGCGAAAATTTTGATGGTTTCTCAACCATTCCTTAACTTCAAACTCCCATACCTCGCGAACGGATTGACGAACTCGAGAAATTCCTGTTGCATCTGAAAGCAGAAACTCGCCCGATTACAACGGTGTGTGTGTTTCTGCCCCAGGCAATAGTAGTTATTGGTTTAGAGTATCAGACTTGCGAAAATTTTGATGGTTTCTCAACCATTCCTTAACTTCAAACTCCCATATCTCGCGAACGGATTGACGAACTCGAGAAATTCCTGTTGCATCTGAAAGCAGAAACTCGCCCGATTACAACGGTGTGTGTGTTTCTGCCCCAGGCAATAGTAGTTACTGGTTTAGAGTATCAGACTTGCGAAAATTTTGATGGTTTCTCAACCATTCCTTAACTTCAAACTCCCATATCTCGCGAACGGATTGACGAACTCGAGAAATTCCTGTTGCATCTGAAAGCAGAAACTCGCCCGATTACAACGGTGTGTGTGTTTCTTCCCCAGGCAATAGTAGTTATTGTGTTAGAGTATCAGACTTGCGAAAATTTTGATGGTTTCTCAACCATTCCTTAACTTCAAACTCCCATATCTCGCGAACGGATTGACGAACTCGAGAAATTCCTGTTGCATCTGAAAGCAGAAACTCGCCCGATTACAACGGTGTGTGTGTTTTTGGCCTAGGCAATAGTAGTTCTTGGTTTCGAGTATCAGACTTGCGAAAATTTTGATGGTTTCTCAACCATTCCTTAACTTCAAACTCCCATACCTCGCGAACGGATTGACGAACTCGAGAAATTCCTGTTGCATCTGAAAGCAGAAACTCGCCCGATTACAACGGTGTGTGTGTTTCTGCCCCAGGCAATAGTAGTTATTGGTTTAGAGTATCAGACTTGCGAAAATTTTGATGGTTTCTCAACCATTCCTTAACTTCAAACTCCCATATCTCGCGAACGGATTGACGAACTCGAGAAATTCCTGTTGCATCTGAAAGCAGAAACTCGCCCGATTACAACGGTGTGTGTGTTTCTGCCCCAGGCAATAGTAGTTATTGGTTTCGAGTATCAGACTTGCGAAAATTTTGATTGTTTCTCAACCATTCCTTAACTTCAAACTCCCATATGTCGCGAACGGATTGACGAACTCCAGAAATTCCTGTTGCTTCTGAAAGTGGAAACTCGCCCGTTTACAACGGTATGTGTATTTTTCCCCTAGGCCTTTGTAGTTATTGGTTTCGAGTATCAGACTTGCGAAAATTTTGATAGTTTCTCAACCATTCCTTAACTTCAAACTCCCATATCTCGCGAACGGATTGACGAACTCGAGAAATTCCTGTTGCATCTGAAAGCAGAAACTCGCCCGATTACAACGGTGTGTGTGTTTTTGGCCTAGGCAATAGTAGTTCTTGGTTTCGAGTATCAGACTTGCGAAAATTTTGATGGTTTCTCAACCATTCCTTAACTTCAAACTCCCATATCTCGCGAACGGATTGACGAACTCGAGAAATTCCTGTTGCATCTGAAAGCAGAAACTCGCCCGATTACAACGGTGTGTGTGTTTCTGCCCCAGGCAATAGTAGTTATTGGTTTCGAGTATCAGACTTGCGAAAATTTTGATTGTTTCTCAACCATTCCTTAACTTCAAACTCCCATATGTCGCGAACGGATTGACGAACTCCAGAAATTCCTGTTGCTTCTGAAAGTGGAAACTCGCCCGATTACAACGGTATGTGTATTTTTCCCCTAGGCCTTTGTAGTTATTGGTTTCGAGTATCAGACTTGCGAAAATTTTGATAGTTTCTCAACCATTCCTTAACTTCAAACTCCCATATCTCGCGAACGGATTGACGAACTCGTGAAATTCCTCTTGCATCTGAAAGCAGAAACTCGCCCGATTACAACGGTGTGTGTGTTTTTGCCCTAGGCAATAGTAGTTATTGGTTTAGAGTATCAGACTTGCGAAAATTTTGATGGTTTCTCAACCATTCCTTAACTTCAAACTCCCATATCTCGCGAACGGATTGACGAACTCGAGAAATTCCTGTTGCATCTGAAAGCAGAAACTCGCCCGATTACAACGGTGTGTGTGTTTCTTCCCCAGGCAATAGTAGTTATTGGTTTAGAGTATCAGACTTGCGAAAATTTTGATGGTTTCTCAACCATTCCTTAACTTCAAACTCCCATATCTCGCGAACGGATTGACGAACTCGTGAAATTCCTGTTGCATCTGAAAGCAGAAACCTGTCCGGTTACAACGCCATGTGTATTTTTCCCCTAGGCCATTGTAGTTATTGGTTTCGAGTATCAGACTTGCGAAAATTTTGATGGTTTCTCAAACATTCCTTAAGTGCAAGGTCCCATATCTCGCGAACGGATTGACGAACTCGGGAAATTCCTGTTGCATCTGAAAGCAGATACTCCCCCGATTACAACGATATGTGTATTTTTCCACTAGGCTTTTGTAGTTATTGGTTTCGAGTGTCAGACTTGCGAAAATTTTGATAGTTTCTCTACCATTCCTTAACTTCAAACTCCCATATCTCGCGAACGGATTGACGAACTCGTGAAATTCCTGTTGCATCTGAAAGCAGAAACTCGCCCGATTACAACGGAGTGTGTGTTTTTGCCCTAGGCAATAGTAGTTATTGGTTTAGAGTATCAGACTTGCGAAAATTTTGATGGTTTCTCAACCATTCCTTAACTTCAAACTCCCATATCTCGCGAACGTATTGACGAACTAGAGAAATTCATGTTGCATTTGAAGCAGAAACCCGCCCGATTACAATGCTTTGTGTATTTTTGCCCTAGGCCATAGTAGTTATTGTTTTCGAGTATCAGACTTGCGAAAAATTTGATAGTTTTTCAACCATTCCTTAACTTCAAACTCGCATATCTCGCGAACGGATTGACGAAATCGCAAAATTCCTGTTGCATCTGAAAGCAGAAACTCGCCCGATTACAACGGTATGTGTATTTTTGCCCTAGGCCATAGTAGTTATTGGTTTCGAGTATCATACTTGCGAAAATTTTGATGGATCCTCAACCATTCCTTACCTTCAAACTCCCATATCTCGCGAACGGATTGACGAACTCGGGAATTTCCTGTTGCATCTGAAAGCAGATACTCCCCCGATTACAACGCTATGTGTATTTTTGCCCTAGGCCATACTAGTTATTGGTCTCGAGTATCAGACTTGCGAAGATTTTGATGGTTTCTTAACCATTCCTTAAATTCAAACACCCATATCTCGCGAACGGATTGACGAACTCCAGAAATTCCTGTTGCATCTGAAAGTAGAAACGCGCCCGATTACAACGGTATGTATATTTTTCCCTTAGGCCATTGTAGTGATTGGTTTCGAGTATCAGACTTGCGAAAATTTTGATAGTTTCTCAACTATTCCTTAACTTCAAACTCCCATATCTCGCGAACGGATTGACGAACTCGAGAAATTCCTGTTGCATCTGAAAGCAGAAACTCGCCCGATTACACCGGTATGTGTATTTTTGCCCTAGGCCATATTAGTTATTGGTCTCGAGTATCAGACTAGCGAAGATTTTGATGGTTCCTCAACCATTCCTTACCTTCGAACTCCCATATCTGGCGAACGGGTTGACGAACTCGAGAAATTCCTGCTGCATCTGAAAGTGGAAACTAGCCCGATTACAACGGTATGTATATTTTTCCCTTAGGCCATTGTAGTGATTGGTTTCGAGTATCAGACTTGCGAAAATTTTGATAGTTTCTCTACTATTCCTTAACTTCAAACTCCCATATCTCGCGAACGGATTGACGAACTCGAGAAATTCCTGTTGCATCTGAAAGCAGAAACTCGCCCGATTACACCGGTATGTGTATTTTTGCCCTAGGCCATATTAGTTATTGGTCTCGAGTATCAGACTTGCGAAAATTTTGATGGTTTCTCAACCATTCCTTAACTTCAAACTCCCATATCTCGCGAACGGATTGACGAACTCGTGAAATTCCTGTTGCATCTGAAAGCAGAAACCTGTCCGGTTACAACGCCATGTGTATTTTTCCCCTAGGCCATTGTAGTTATTGGTTTCGAGTATCAGACTTGCGAAAATTTTGATGGTTTCTCAAACATTCCTTAAGTGCAAGGTCCCATATCTCGCGAACGGATTGACGAACTCGGGAAATTCCTGTTGCATCTGAAAGCAGATACTCCCCCGATTACAACGATATGTGTATTTTTCCACTAGGCTTTTGTAGTTATTGGTTTCGAGTGTCAGACTTGCGAAAATTTTGATAGTTTCTCTACCATTCCTTAACTTCAAACTCCCATATCTCGCGAACGGATTGACGAACTCGTGAAATTCCTGTTGCATCTGAAAGCAGAAACTCGCCCGATTACAACGGAGTGTGTGTTTTTGCCCTAGGCAATAGTAGTTATTGGTTTAGAGTATCAGACTTGCGAAAATTTTGATGGTTTCTCAACCATTCCTTAACTTCAAACTCCCATATCTCGCGAACGTATTGACGAACTAGAGAAATTCATGTTGCATTTGAAGCAGAAACCCGCCCGATTACAATGCTTTGTGTATTTTTGCCCTAGGCCATAGTAGTTATTGTTTTCGAGTATCAGACTTGCGAAAAATTTGATAGTTTCTCAACCATTCCTTAACTTCAAACTCGCATATCTCGCGAACGGATTGACGAACTCGCAAAATTCCTGTTGCATCTGAAAGCAGAAACTCGCCCGATTACAACGGTATGTGTATTTTTGCCCTAGGCCATAGTAGTTATTGGTTTCGAGTATCATACTTGCGAAAATTTTGATGGATCCTCAACCATTCCTTACCTTCAAACTCCCATATCTCGCGAACGGATTGACGAACTCGGGAATTTCCTGTTGCATCTGAAAGCAGATACTCCCCCGATTACAACGCTATGTGTATTTTTGCCCTAGGCCATACTAGTTATTGGTCTCGAGTATCAGACTTGCGAAGATTTTGATGGTTTCTTAACCATTCCTTAAATTCAAACACCCATATCTCGCGAACGGATTGACGAACTCCAGAAATTCCTGTTGCATCTGAAAGTAGAAACGCGCCCGATTACAACGGTATGTATATTTTTCCCTTAGGCCATTGTAGTGATTGGTTTCGAGTATCAGACTTGCGAAAATTTTGATAGTTTCTCAACTATTCCTTAACTTCAAACTCCCATATCTCGCGAACGGATTGACGAACTCGAGAAATTCCTGTTGCATCTGAAAGCAGAAACTCGCCCGATTACACCGGTATGTGTATTTTTGCCCTAGGCCATATTAGTTATTGGTCTCGAGTATCAGACTAGCGAAGATTTTGATGGTTTCTCAACCATTCCTTACCTTCGAACTCCCATATCTGGCGAACGGGTTGACGAACTCGAGAAATTCCTGCTGCATCTGAAAGTGGAAACTAGCCCGATTACAACGGTATGTATATTTTTCCCTTAGGCCATTGTAGTGATTGGTTTCGAGTATCAGACTTGCGAAAATTTTGATAGTTTCTCTACTATTCCTTAACTTCAAACTCCCATATCTCGCGAACGGATTGACGAACTCGAGAAATTCCTGTTGCATCTGAAAGCAGAAACTCGCCCGATTACACCGGTATGTGTATTTTTGCCCTAGGCCATAGTAGTTATTGGTTTCGAGTATCAGACTTGCGAAAATTTTGATGGTTTCTCAACCATTCCTTAATTTCAAACTCCCATATCTCGCGAACGGATTGACGAACTCGGGAAATTCCTGTTGCATCTGAAAGCAGATACTCCCCCGATTACAACGCTATGTGTATTTTGGCCCTAGGCCATACTAGTTATTGGTCTCGAGTAACAGACTTGCGAAGATTTTGATGGTTTCTTAACCATTCCTTAAATTCAAACACCCATATCCCGCGAACGGATTGACGAACTCCAGAAATTCTTGTTGCATCTGAAAGTAGAAACGCGCCCGATTACAGCGGTATGTGTATTTTTCCCTTAGGCCATTGTAGTTATTGGTTTCGAGTATCAGACTTGCGAAAATTTTGGTGGTTTCTCAACCATTCCTTAACTTCAAACTCCCATATCTCGCGAACGGATTGACGAACTCGAGAAATTCCTGTTGCATCTGAAAGCAGAAACTCGTCCGATTACACCGGTATGTGTATTTTTGCCCTAGGCCATAATAGTTATTGGTCTCGAGTATCAGACTAGCGAAGATTTTGATGGTTTCTAATCCTTTCCTTAACTTCAAACTCCCTCATCTCGCGTACGGATTGACGAACTCGAGAAGTTTCTGTTGCATCTGAAAGTAGAAACGCGTCCGATTACAACGGTATGTGTATTTTTCCCCTAGGCCATTGTAGTTATTGGTTTCGAGTATCAGACTTTCGAAAAATTTGATGGTTTCTCAAACATTCCTTAAGTGCAAGGTCCCATATCTCGCGAACGGATTGACGAACTCGGGAAATTCCTGTTGCATCTGAAAGCAGATACTCCCCCGATTACAACGATATGTGTATTTTTCCACTAGGCTTTTGTAGTTATTGGTTTCGAGTGTCAGACTTGCGAAAATTTTGATAGTTTCTCTACCATTCCTTAACTTCAAACTCCCATATCTCGCGAACGGATTGACGAACTCGTGAAATTCCTGTTGCATCTGAAAGCAGAAACTCGCCCGATTACAACGGTGTGTGTGTTTTTGCCCTAGGCAATAGTAGTTATTGGTTTAGAGTATCAGACTTGCGAAAATTTTGATGGTTTCTCAACCATTCCTTAACTTCAAACTCCCATATCTCGCGAACGTATTGACGAACTAGAGAAATTCATGTTGCATTTGAAGCAGAAACCCGCCCGATTACAATGCTTTGTGTATTTTTGCCCTAGGCCATAGTAGTTATTGTTTTCGAGTATCAGACTTGCGAAAATTTTGATAGTTTCTCAACCATTCCTTAACTTCAAACTCGCATATCTCGCGAACGGATTGACGAACTCGCAAAATTCCTGTTGCATCTGAAAGCAGAAACTCGCCCGATTACAACGGTATGTGTATTTTTGCCCTAGGCCATAGTAGTTATTGGTTTCGAGTATCATACTTGCGAAAATTTTGATGGATCCTCAACCATTCCTTACCTTCAAACTCCCATATCTCGCGAACGGATTGACGAACTCGGGAATTTCCTGTTGCATCTGAAAGCAGATACTCCCCCGATTACAACGCTATGTGTATTTTTGCCCTAGGCCATACTAGTTATTGGTCTCGAGTATCAGACTTGCGAAGATTTTGATGGTTTCTTAACCATTCCTTAAATTCAAACACCCATATCTCGCGAACGGATTGACGAACTCCAGAAATTCCTGTTGCATCTGAAAGTAGAAACGCGCCCGATTACAACGGTATGTATATTTTTCCCTTAGGCCATTGTAGTGATTGGTTTCGAGTATCAGACTTGCGAAAATTTTGATGGTTTCTCAACCATTCCTTAATTTCAAACTCCCATATCTCGCGAACGGATTGACGAACTCGGGAAATTCCTGTTGCATCTGAAAGCAGATACTCCCCCGATTACAACGCTATGTGTATTTTGGCCCTAGGCCATACTAGTTATTGGTCTCGAGTAACAGACTTGCGAAGATTTTGATGGTTTCTTAACCATTCCTTAAATTCAAACACCCATATCCCGCGAACGGATTGACGAACTCCAGAAATTCTTGTTGCATCTGAAAGTAGAAACGCGCCCGATTACAGCGGTATGTGTATTTTTCCCTTAGGCCATTGTAGTTATTGGTTTCGAGTATCAGACTTGCGAAAATTTTGGTGGTTTCTCAACCATTCCTTAACTTCAAACTCCCATATCTCGCGAACGGATTGACGAACTCGAGAAATTCCTGTTGCATCTGAAAGCAGAAACTCGTCCGATTACACCGGTATGTGTATTTTTGCCCTAGGCCATAATAGTTATTGGTCTCGAGTATCAGACTAGCGAAGATTTTGATGGTTTCTAATCCTTTCCTTAACTTCAAACTCCCTCATCTCGCGTACGGATTGACGAACTCGAGAAGTTTCTGTTGCATCTGAAAGTAGAAACGCGTCCGATTACAACGGTATGTGTATTTTTCCCCTAGGCCATTGTAGTTATTGGTTTCGAGTATCAGACTTTCGAAAAATTTGATGGTTTCTCAAACATTCCTTAGTGCAAGGTCCCATATCTCGCGAACGGATTGACGAACTCGGGAAATTCCTGTTGCATCTGAAAGCAGATACTCCCCCGATTACAACGATATGTGTATTTTTCCACTAGGCTTTTGTAGTTATGGTTTCGAGTGTCAGACTTGCGAAAATTTTGATAGTTTCTCTACCATTCCTTAACTTCAAACTCCCATATCTCGCGAACGGATTGACGAACTCGTGAAATTCCTGTTGCATCTGAAAGCAGAAACTCGCCCGATTACAACGGTGTGTGTGTTTTTGCCCTAGGCAATAGTAGTTATTGGTTTAGAGTATCAGACTTGCGAAAATTTTGATGGTTTCTCAACCATTCCTTAACTTCAAACTCCCATATCTCGCGAACGTATTGACGAACTAGAGAAATTCATGTTGCATTTGAAGCAGAAACCCGCCCGATTACAATGCTTTGTGTATTTTTGCCCTAGGGCCATAGTAGTTATTGTTTTCGAGTATCAGACTTGCGAAAATTTTGATAGTTTCTCAACCATTCCTTAACTTCAAACTCGCATATCTCGCGAACGGATTGACGAACTCGCAAAATTCCTGTTGCATCTGAAAGCAGAAACTCGCCCGATTACAACGGTATGTGTATTTTTGCCCTAGGCCATAGTAGTTATTGGTTTCGAGTATCATACTTGCGAAAATTTTGATGGATCCTCAACCATTCCTTACCTTCAAACTCCCATATCTCGCGAACGGATTGACGAACTCGGGAATTTCCTGTTGCATCTGAAAGCAGATACTCCCCCGATTACAACGCTATGTGTATTTTTGCCCTAGGCCATACTAGTTATTGGTCTCGAGTATCAGACTTGCGAAGATTTTGATGGTTTCTTAACCATTCCTTAAATTCAAACACCCATATCTCGCGAACGGATTGACGAACTCCAGAAATTCCTGTTGCATCTGAAAGTAGAAACGCGCCCGATTACAACGGTATGTATATTTTTCCCTTAGGCCATTGTAGTGATTGGTTTCGAGTATCAGACTTGCGAAAATTTTGATAGTTTCTCAACTATTCCTTAACTTCAAACTCCCATATCTCGCGAACGGATTGACGAACTCGAGAAATTCCTGTTGCATCTGAAAGCAGAAACTCGCCCGATTACACCGGTAAGTGTATTTTTGCCCTAGGCCATATTAGTTATTGGTCTCGAGTATCAGACTAGCGAAGATTTTGATGGTTTCTCAACCATTCCTTACCTTCGAACTCCCATATCTGGCGAACGGGTTGACGAACTCGAGAAATTCCTGCTGCATCTGAAAGTGGAAACTAGCCCGATTACAACGGTATGTATATTTTTTCCCTTAGGCCATTGTAGTGATTGGTTTCGAGTATCAGACTTGCGAAAATTTTGATAGTTTCTCTACTATTCCTTAACTTCAAACTCCCCTATCTCGCGAACGGATTGACGAACTCGAGAAATTCCTGTTGCATCTGAAAGCAGAACTCGCCCGATTACACCGGTATGTGTATTTTTGCCCTAGGCCATAGTAGTTATTGGTTTCGAGTATCAGACTTGCGAAAATTTTGATGGTTTCTCAACCATTCCTTAATTTCAAACTCCCATATCTCGCGAACGGATTGACGAACTCGGGAAATTCCTGTTGCATCTGAAAGCAGATACTCCCCCGATTACAACGCTATGTGTATATTTGGCCCTAGGCCATACTAGTTATTGGTCTCGAGTAACAGACTTGCGAGATTTTGATGGTTTCTTAACCATTCCCTTAAATTCAAACACCCATATCCCGCGAACGGATTGACGAACTCCAGAAATTCTTGTTGCATCTGAAAGTAGAAACGCGCCCGATTACAGCGGTATGTGTATTTTTCCCTTAGGCCATTGTAGTTATTGGTTTCGAGTATCAGACTTGCGAAAATTTTGGTGGTTTCTCAACCATTCTTAACTTCAAACTCCCATATCTCGCGAACGGATTGACCGAACTCGAGAAATTCCTGTTGCATCTGAAAGCAGAACTCGTCCGATTACACCGGTATGTGTATTTTTGCCCTAGGCCATAATAGTTATTGGTCTCGAGTATCAGACTAGCGAAGATTTTGATGGTTTCTAATCCTTTCCTTAACTTCAAACTCCCTCATCTCGCGTACGGATTGACGAACTCGAGAAGTTTCTGTTGCATCTGAAAGTAGAAACGCGTCCGATTACAACGGTATGTGTATTTTTCCCTAGGCCATTGTAGTTATTGGTTTCGAGTATCAGACTTTCGAAAAATTTGATGGTTTCTCAACATTCCTTAACTTCAAGGTCCCATATCTCGCGAACGGATTGACGAACTCGGGAATTCCTGTTGCATCTGAAAGCAGATACTCCCCCGATTACAACGGTGTGTGTGTTTTTGCCCTAGGCAATAGTAGTTATTGGTTTAGAGTAACAGACTTGCGAAAATTTTGATGGTTTCTCAACGATTCCTTAACTTGAAACTCCCATATCTCGCGAACGTATTGACGAACTAGAGAAATTCCTGTTGCATTTGAAGCAGAAACCCGCCCGATTACAATGCTTCGTGTATTTTTGCCCTAGGCCATAGTAGTTATTGTTTTCGAGTATCAGACTTGCGAAAATTTTGATAGTTTCTCAACCATTCCTTAACTTCAAACTCCCATATCTCGCGAACGGATTGACGAACTCGCAAAATTCCTGTTGCATCTGAAAGCAGAAACTCGCCCGATTACAGCGGTATGTGTATTTTTGCCCTAGGCCATAGTAGTTATTGGTTTCGAGTGTCAGACTTGCGAAAATTTTGATAGTTTCTCTACCATTCCTTAACTTCAAACTCCCATATCTCGCGAACGGATTGACGAACTCGTGAAATTCCTGTTGCATCTGAAAGCAGAAACTCGCCCGATTACAACGGTGTGTGTGTTTTTGCCCTAGGCAATAGTAGTTATTGGTTTAGAGTATCAGACTTGCGAAAATTTTGATGGTTTCTCAACCATTCCTTAACTTCAAACTCCCATATCTCGCGAACGTATTGACGAACTAGAGAAATTCATGTTGCATTTGAAGCAGAAACCCGCCCGATTACAATGCTTTGTGTATTTTTGCCCTAGGCCATAGTAGTTATTGTTTTCGAGTATCAGACTTGCGAAAATTTTGATAGTTTCTCAACCATTCCTTAACTTCAAACTCGCATATCTCGCGAACGGATTGACGAACTCGCAAAATTCCTGTTGCATCTGAAAGCAGAAACTCGCCCGATTAGAACGGTATGTGTATTTTTGCCCTAGGCCATAGTAGTTATTGGTTTCGAGTATCATACTTGCGAAAATTTTGATGGATCCTCAACCATTCCTTACCTTCAAACTCCCATATATCGCGAACGGATTGACGAACTCGGGAATTTCCTGTTGCATCTGAAAGCAGATACTCCCCCGATTACAACGCTATGTGTATTTTTGCCCTAGGCCATACTAGTTATTGGTCTCGAGTATCAGACTTGGGAAGATTTTGATGGTTTCTTAACCATTCCTTAACTTCAAACTCCCATATCTCGCGAACGGATTGACGAACTCGAGAAATTCCTGTTGCATCTGAAAGCAGAAACTCGCCCGATTACACCGGTATGTGTATTTTTGCCCTAGGCCATATTAGTTATTGGTCTCGAGTATCAGACTAGCGAAGATTTTGATGGTTTCTCAACTATTCCTTACCTTCGAACTCCCATATCTGGCGAACGGGTTGACGAACTCGAGAAATTCCTGCTGCATCTGAAAGTGGAAACTAGCCCGATTACAACGGTATGTATATTTTTCCCTTAGGCCATTGTAGTGATTGGTTTCGAGTATCAGACTTGCGAAAATTTTGATAGTTTCTCTACTATTCCTTAACTTCAAACTCCCATATCTCGCGAACGGATTGACGAACTCGAGAAATTCCTGTTGCATCTGAAAGCAGAAACTCGCCCGATTACACCGGTATGTGTATTTTTGCCCTAGGCCATAGTAGTTATTGGTTTCGAGTATCAGACTTGCGAAAATTTTGATGGTTTCTCAACCATTCCTTAATTTCAAACTCCCATATCTCGCGAACGGATTGACGAACTCGGGAAATTCCTGTTGCATCTGAAAGCAGATACTCCCCCGATTACAACGCTATGTGTATTTTGGCCCTAGGCCATACTAGTTATTGGTCTCGAGTAACAGACTTGCGAAGATTTTGATGGTTTCTTAACCATTCCTTAAATTCAAACACCCATATCCCGCGAACGGATTGACGAACTCCAGAAATTCTTGTTGCATCTGAAAGTAGAAACGCGCCCGATTACAGCGGTATGTGTATTTTTCCCTTAGGCCATTGTAGTTATTGGTTTCGAGTATCAGACTTGCGAAAATTTTGGTGGTTTCTCAACCATTCCTTAACTTCAAACTCCCATATCTCGCGAACGGATTGACGAACTCGTGAAATTCCTGTTGCATCTGAAAGCAGAAACTCGTCCGATTACACCGGTATGTGTATTTTTGCCCTAGGCCATAATAGTTATTAGTCTCGAGTATCAGACTAGCGAAGATTTTGATGGTTTCTAATCCATTCCTTAACTTCAAACTCCCTCATCTCGCGTACGGATTGACGAACTCGAGAAGTTTCTGTTGCATCTGAAAGTAGAAACGCGTCCGATTACAACGGTATGTGTATTTTTCCCCTAGGCCATTGTAGTTATTGGTTTCGAGTATCAGACTTTCGAAAAATTTGATGGTTTCTCAAACATTCCTTAACTTCAAGGTCCCATATCTCGCGAACGGATTGACGAACTCGGGAAATTCCTGTTGCATCTGAAAGCAGATACTCCCCCGATTACAACGCTATGTGTACGTTTCCCCTAGGCCATCCCAGTTATTGGTTTCGAGTAATAGAATTGCGAAAATTTTGATGGTTTCTCAACCATTCTTTAACTTCAAACTCTCATATCTCGCGAACGGATTGACGAACTCGTGAAATTCCTGTTGCATCTGAAAGCAGAAACTCGCCCGATTACAACGGTGTGTGTGTTTTTGCCCTAGGCAATAGTAGTTATTGGTTTAGAGTATCAGACTTGCGAAAATTTTGATGGTTTCTCAACCTTTCCTTAACTTCAAACTCCCATATCTCGCGAACGTATTGACGAACTAGAGAAATTCCTGTTGCATTTGAAGCAGAAACCCGCCCGATTACAACGGTATGTGTATTTTTGACCTAGGCCATAGTAGTTATTGGTTTCGAGTATCATACTTGCGAAAATTTTGATGGATCCTCAACCATTCCTTACATTCAAACTCCCATATCTCGCGAACGGATTGACGAACTCGGGAATTTCCTGTTGCATCTGAAAGCAGATACTCCCCCGATTACAACGCTATGTGTATTTTTGCCCTAGGCCATACTAGTTATTGGTCTCGAGTATCAGACTTGCGAAGATTTTGATGGTTTCTTAACCATTCCTTAAATTCAAACACCCATATCCCGCGAACGGATTGACGAACTCCAGAAATTCCTGTTGCATCTGAAAGTAGAAACGCGCCCGATTACAACAGTATGTATATTTTTCCCTTAGGCCATTGTAGTGATTGTTTTCGAGTATCAGACTTGCGAAAATTTTGATAGTTTCTCAACCATTCCTTAACTTCAAACTCCCATATCTCGCGAACGGATTGACGAACTCGCAAAATTCCTGTTGCATCTGAAAGCAGAAACTCGCCCGATTACAACGGTATGTGTATTTTTGCCCTAGGCCATAGTAGTTATTGGTTTCGAGTATCATACTTGCGAAAATTTTGATGGATCCTCAACCATTCCTTACCTTCAAACTCCCATATCTCGCGAACGGATTGACGAACTCGGGAACTTCCTGTTGCATCTGAAAGAAGATACTTCCCCGATTACAACGCTATGTGTATTTTTGCCCTAGGCAATAGTAGTTATTGGTTTAGAGTATCAGACTTGCGAAAATTTTGATGGTTTCTCAACCATTCCTTAACTTCAAACTCCCATATCTCGCGAACGTATTGACGAACTAGAGAAATTCCTGTTGCATTTGAAGCAGAAACCCGCCCGATTACAATGCTTTGTGTATTTTTGCCCTAGGCCATAGTAGTTATTGGTTTCGAGTATCAGACTTTCGAAAAATTTGATGGTTTCTCAAACATTCCTTAACTTCAAGGTCCCATATCTCGCGAACGGATTGACGAACTCGGGAAATTCCTGTTGCATCTGAAAGCAGATACTCCCCCGATTACAACGCTATGTGTACTTTTCCCCTAGGCCATTACAGTTATTGGTTTCGAGTAATAGAATTGCGAAAATTTTGATGGTTTCTCAACCATTCTTTAACTTCAAACTCTCATATCTCGCGAACGGATTGACGAACTCGTGAAATTCCTGTTGCATCTGAAAGCAGAAACCTGTCCGGTTACAACGCCATGTGTATTTTTCCCCTAGGCCATTGTAGTTATTGGTTTCGAGTATCAGACTTGCGAAAATTTTGATGGTTTCTCAAACATTCCTTAACTGCAAGGTCCCATATCTCGCGAACGGATTGACGAACTCGGGAAATTCCTGTTGCATCTGAAAGCAGATACTCCCCCGATTACAACGATATGTGTATTTTTCCACTAGGCTTTTGTAGTTATTGGTTTCGAGTATCATACTTGCGAAAATTTTGATGGATCCTCAACCATTCCTTACCTTCAAACTCCCATATCTCGCGAACGGATTGACGAACTCGGGAATTTCCTGTTGTATCTGAAAGCAGATACTCCCCCGATTACAACGCTATGTGTATTTTTGCCCTAGGCCATACTAGTTATTGGTCTCGAGTATCAGACTTGCGAAGATTTTGATGGTTTCTTAACCATTCCTTAAATTCAAACACCCATATCCCGCGAACGGATTGACGAACTCCAGAAATTCCTGTTGCATCTGAAAGTAGAAACGCGCCCGATTACAACAGTATGTATATTTTTCCCTTAGGCCATTGTAGTGATTGTTTTCGAGTATCAGACTTGCGAAAATTTTGATAGTTTCTCAACCATTCCTTAACTTCAAACTCCCATATCTCGCGAACGGATTGACGAACTCGCAAAATTCCTGTTGCATCTGAAAGCAGAAACTCGCCCGATTACAACGGTATGTGTATTTTTGCCCTAGGCCATAGTAGTTATTGGTTTCGAGTATCATACTTGCGAAAATTTTGATGGATCCTCAACCATTCCTTACCTTCAAACTCCCATATCTCGCGAACGGATTGACGAACTCGGGAATTTCCTGTTGCATCTGAAAGCAGATACTTCCCCGATTACAACGCTATGTGTATTTTTGCCCTAGGCCATACTAGTTATTGGTCTCGAGTATCAGACTTGCGAAGATTTTGATGGTTTCTTAACCATTCCTTAAATTCAAACACCCATATCCCGCGAACAGATTGACGAACTCCAGAAATTCCTGTTGCATCTGAAAGTAGAAACGCGCCCGATTACAACGGTATGTATATTTTTCCCTTAGGCCATTGTAGTGATTGGTTTCGAGTATCAGACTTGCGAAAATTTTGATAGTTTCTCAACCATTCCTTAACTTCAAACTCCCATATCTCGCGAACGGATTGACGAACTCGAGAAATTCCTGTTGCATCTGAAAGCAGAAACTCGCCCGATTACACAGGTATGTGTATTTTTGCCCTAGGCCATATTAGTTATTGGTCTCGAGTATCAGACTAGCGAAGATTTTGATGGTTTCTCAACCATTCCTTAACTTCGAACTCCCATATCTGGCGAACGGGTTGACGAACTCGAGAAATTCTTGCTGCATCTGAAAGTGGAAACTAGCCCGATTACAACGGTATGTGTATTTTTGCCCTAGGCCATAGTAGTTATTGGTTTCGAGTATCAGACCAGCGAAAATTTTGATGGTTTCTCAACCATTCCTTAACTTCGAACTCCCATATCTGGCGAACGGGTTGACGAACTCGAGAAATTCCTGCTGCATCTGAAAGTGGAAACTAGCCCGATTACAACGGTATGTGTATTTTTGCCCTAGGCCATAGTAGTTATTGGTTTCGAGCATCAGACTTGCGAAAATTTTGATGGTTTCTCAACCATTCCTTAATTTCAAACTCCCGTATCTCGCGAACGGATTGACGAACTCGGGAAATTCCTGTTGCATCTGAAAGCAGATACTCCCCCGATTACAACGCTATGTGTATTTTTGCCCTAGGCCATACTAGTTATTGGTCTCGAGTATCAGACTTGCGAAGATTTTGATGGTTTCTTAACCATTCCTTAAATTCAAACACCCATGTCCCGCGAACGGATTGACGAACTCCAGAAATTCCTGTTGCATCTGAAAGTAGAAACGCGCCCGATTACAACGGTATGTATATTTTTCCCTTAGGCCATTGTAGTGATTGTTTTCGAGTATCAGACTTGCGAAAATTTTGATAGTTTCTCAACCATTCCTTAACTTCAAACTCCCATATCTCGCGAACGGATTGACGAACTCGCAAAATTCCTGTTGCATCTGAAAGCAGAAACTCGCCCGATTACAACGGTATGTGTATTTTTGCCCTAGGCCATAGTAGTTATTGGTTTCGAGTATCATACTTGCGAAAATTTTGATGGATCCTCAACCATTCCTTACCTTCAAACTCCCATATCTCGCGAACGGATTGACGAACTCGGGAACTTCCTGTTGCATCTGAAAGAAGATACTTCCCCGATTACAACGCTATGTGTATTTTTGCCCTAGGCAATAGTAGTTATTGGTTTAGAGTATCAGACTTGCGAAAATTTTGATGGTTTCTCAACCATTCCTTAACTTCAAACTCCCATATCTCGCGAACGTATTGACGAACTAGAGAAATTCCTGTTGCATTTGAAGCAGAAACCCGCCCGATTACAATGCTTTGTGTATTTTTGCCCTAGGCCATAGTAGTTATTGGTTTCGAGTATCAGACTTTCGAAAAATTTGATGGTTTCTCAACCATTCCTTAACTTCAAACTCGCATATCTCGCGAACGGATTGACGAACTCGCAAAATTCCTGTTGCATCTGAAAGCAGAAACTCGCCCGATTACAACGGTATGTGTATTTTTGCCCTAGGCCATAGTAGTTATTGGTTTCGAGTATCATACTTGCGAAAATTTTGATGGATCCTCAACCATTCCTTACCTTCAAACTCCCATATCTCGCGAACGGATTGACGAACTCGGGAATTTCCTGTTGCATCTGAAAGCAGATACTCCCCCGATTACAACGCTATGTGTATTTTTGCCCTAGGCCATACTAGTTATTGGTCTCGAGTATCAGACTTGCGAAGATTTTGATGGTTTCTTAACCATTCCTTAAATTCAAACACCCATATCTCGCGAACGGATTGACGAACTCCAGAAATTCCTGTTGCATCTGAAAGTAGAAACGCGCCCGATTACAACGGTATGTATATTTTTCCCTTAGGCCATTGTAGTGATTGGTTTCGAGTATCAGACTTGCGAAAATTTTGATAGTTTCTCAACCATTCCTTAACTTCAAACTCCCATATCTCGCGAACGGATTGACGAACTCGAGAAATTCCTGTTGCATCTGAAAGCAGAAACTCGCCCGATTACACAGGTATGTGTATTTTTGCCCTAGGCCATATTAGTTATTGGTCTCGAGTATCAGACTAGCGAAGATTTTGATGGTTTCTCAACCATTCCTTAACTTCGAACTCCCATATCTGGCGAACGGGTTGACGAACTCGAGAAATTCTTGCTGCATCTGAAAGTGGAAACTAGCCCGATTACAACGGTATGTGTATTTTTGCCCTAGGCCATAGTAGTTATTGGTTTCGAGTATCAGACCAGCGAAAATTTTGATGGTTTCTCAACCATTCCTTAACTTCGAACTCCCATATCTGGCGAACGGGTTGACGAACTCGAGAAATTCCTGCTGCATCTGAAAGTGGAAACTAGCCCGATTACAACGGTATGTGTATTTTTGCCCTAGGCCATAGTAGTTATTGGTTTCGAGCATCAGACTTGCGAAAATTTTGATGGTTTCTCAACCATTCCTTAATTTCAAACTCCCGTATCTCGCGAACGGATTGACGAACTCGGGAAATTCCTGTTGCATCTGAAAGCAGAAACTCCCCCGATTACAACGCTATGTGTATTTTTGCCCTAGGCCATACTAGTTATTGGTCTCGAGTATCAGACTTGCGAAGATTTTGATGGTTTCTTAACCATTCCTTAAATTCAAACACCCATGTCCCGCGAACGGATTGACGAACTCCAGAAATTCCTGTTGCATCTGAAAGTAGAAACGCGCCCGATTACAACGGTATGTATATTTTTCCCTTAGGCCATTGTAGTGATTGTTTTCGAGTATCAGACTTGCGAAAATTTTGATAGTTTCTCAACCATTCCTTAACTTCAAACTCCCATATCTCGCGAACGGATTGACGAACTCGCAAAATTCCTGTTGCATCTGAAAGCAGAAACTCGCCCGATTACAACGGTATGTGTATTTTTGCCCTAGGCCATAGTAGTTATTGGTTTCGAGTATCATACTTGCGAAAATTTTGATGGATCCTCAACCATTCCTTACCTTCAAACTCCCATATCTCGCGAACGGATTGACGAACTCGGGAACTTCCTGTTGCATCTGAAAGAAGATACTTCCCCGATTACAACGCTATGTGTATTTTTGCCCTAGGCAATAGTAGTTATTGGTTTAGAGTATCAGACTTGCGAAAATTTTGATGGTTTCTCAACCATTCCTTAACTTCAAACTCCCATATCTCGCGAACGTATTGACGAACTAGAGAAATTCCTGTTGCATTTGAAGCAGAAACCCGCCCGATTACAATGCTTTGTGTATTTTTGCCCTAGGCCATAGTAGTTATTGGTTTCGAGTATCAGACTTTCGAAAAATTTGATGGTTTCTCAACCATTCCTTAACTTCAAACTCGCATATCTCGCGAACGGATTGACGAACTCGCAAAATTCCTGTTGCATCTGAAAGCAGAAACTCGCCCGATTACAACGGTATGTGTATTTTTGCCCTAGGCCATAGTAGTTATTGGTTTCGAGTATCATACTTGCGAAAATTTTGATGGATCCTCAACCATTCCTTACCTTCAAACTCCCATATCTCGCGAACGGATTGACGAACTCGGGAATTTCCTGTTGCATCTGAAAGCAGATACTCCCCCGATTACAACGCTATGTGTATTTTTGCCCTAGGCCATACTAGTTATTGGTCTCGAGTATCAGACTTGCGAAGATTTTGATGGTTTCTTAACCATTCCTTAAATTCAAACACCCATATCTCGCGAACGGATTGACGAACTCCAGAAATTCCTGTTGCATCTGAAAGTAGAAACGCGCCCGATTACAACGGTATGTATATTTTTCCCTTAGGCCATTGTAGTGATTGGTTTCGAGTATCAGACTTGCGAAAATTTTGATAGTTTCTCAACTATTCCTTAACTTCAAACTCCCCTATCTCGCGAACGGATTGACGAACTCGAGAAATTCCTGTTGCATCTGAAAGCAGAAACTCGCCCGATTACACCGGTATGTGTATTTTTGCCCTAGGCCATAGTAGTTATTGGTTTCGAGTATCAGACTTGCGAAAATTTTGATGGTTTCTCAACCATTCCTTAATTTCAAACTCCCATATCTCGCGAACGGATTGACGAACTCGGGAAATTCCTGTTGCATCTGAAAGCAGATACTCCCCCGATTACAACGCTATGTGTATTTTGGCCCTAGGCCATACTAGTTATTGGTCTCGAGTAACAGACTTGCGAAGATTTTGATGGTTTCTTAACCATTCCTTAAATTCAAACACCCATATCCCGCGAACGGATTGACGAACTCCAGAAATTCTTGTTGCATCTGAAAGTAGAAACGCGCCCGATTACAGCGGTATGTGTATTTTTCCCTTAGGCCATTGTAGTTATTGGTTTCGAGTATCAGACTTGCGAAAATTTTGGTGGTTTCTCAACCATTCCTTAACTTCAAACTCCCATATCTCGCGAACGGATTGACGAACTCGAGAAATTCCTGTTGCATCTGAAAGCAGAAACTCGTCCGATTACACCGGTATGTGTATTTTTGCCCTAGGCCATAATAGTTATTGGTCTCGAGTATCAGACTAGCGAAGATTTTGATGGTTTCTAATCCTTTCCTTAACTTCAAACTCCCTCATCTCGCGTACGGATTGACGAACTCGAGAAGTTTCTGTTGCATCTGAAAGTAGAAACGCGTCCGATTACAACGGTATGTGTATTTTTCCCCTAGGCCATTGTAGTTATTGGTTTCGAGTATCAGACTTTCGAAAAATTTGATGGTTTCTCAAACATTCCTTAACTTCAAGGTCCCATATCTCGCGAACGGATTGACGAACTCGGGAAATTCCTGTTGCATCTGAAAGCAGATACTCCCCCGATTACAACGGTGTGTGTGTTTTTGCCCTAGGCAATAGTAGTTATTGGTTTAGAGTAACAGACTTGCGAAAATTTTGATGGTTTCTCAACGATTCCTTAACTTGAAACTCCCATATCTCGCGAACGTATTGACGAACTAGAGAAATTCCTGTTGCATTTGAAGCAGAAACCCGCCCGATTACAATGCTTCGTGTATTTTTGCCCTAGGCCATAGTAGTTATTGTTTTCGAGTATCAGACTTGCGAAAATTTTGATAGTTTCTCAACCATTCCTTAACTTCAAACTCCCATATCTCGCGAACGGATTGACGAACTCGCAAAATTCCTGTTGCATCTGAAAGCAGAAACTCGCCCGATTACAACGGTATGTGTATTTTTGCCCTAGGCCATAGTAGTTATTGGTTTCGAGTGTCAGACTTGCGAAAATTTTGATAGTTTCTCTACTATTCCTTAACTTCAAACTCCCATATCTCGCGAACGGATTGACGAACTCGAGAAATTCCTGTTGCATCTGAAAGCAGAAACTCGCCCGATTACACCGGTATGTGTATTTTTGCCCTAGGCCATATTAGTTATTGGTCTCGAGTAACAGACTTGCGAAGATTTTGATGGTTTCTTAACCATTCCTTAAATTCAAACACCCATATCCCGCGAACGGATTGACGAACTCCAGAAATTCTTGTTGCATCTGAAAGTAGAAACGCGCCCGATTACAGCGGTATGTGTATTTTTCCCTTAGGCCATTGTAGTTATTGGTTTCGAGTATCAGACTTGCGAAAATTTTGGTGGTTTCTCAACCATTCCTTAACTTCAAACTCCCATATCTCGCGAACGGATTGACGAACTCGTGAAATTCCTGTTGCATCTGAAAGCAGAAACTCGTCCGATTACACCGGTATGTGTATTTTTGCCCTAGGCCATAATAGTTATTAGTCTCGAGTATCAGACTAGCGAAGATTTTGATGGTTTCTAATCCATTCCTTAACTTCAAACTCCCTCATCTCGCGTACGGATTGACGAACTCGAGAAGTTTCTGTTGCATCTGAAAGTAGAAACGCGTCCGATTACAACGGTATGTGTATTTTTCCCCTAGGCCATTGTAGTTATTGGTTTCGAGTATCAGACTTTCGAAAAATTTGATGGTTTCTCAAACATTCCTTAACTTCAAGGTCCCATATCTCGCGAACGGATTGACGAACTCGGGAAATTCCTGTTGCATCTGAAAGCAGATACTCCCCCGATTACAACGCTATGTGTACGTTTCCCCTAGGCCATCCCAGTTATTGGTTTCGAGTAATAGAATTGCGAAAATTTTGATGGTTTCTCAACCATTCTTTAACTTCAAACTCTCATATCTCGCGAACGGATTGACGAACTCGTGAAATTCCTGTTGCATCTGAAAGCAGAAACTCGCCCGATTACAACGGTTTGTGTGTTTTTGCCCTAGGCCATAGTAGTTATTGGTTTCGAGTATCATACTTGCGAAAATTTTGATGGATCCTCAACCATTCCTTACATTCAAACTCCCATATCTCGCGAACGGATTGACGAACTCGGGAATTTCCTGTTGCATCTGAAAGCAGATACTCCCCCGATTACAACGCTATGTGTATTTTTGCCCTAGGCCATACTAGTTATTGGTCTCGAGTATCAGACTTGCGAAGATTTTGATGGTTTCTTAACCATTCCTTAAATTCAAACACCCATATCCCGCGAACGGATTGACGAACTCCAGAAATTCCTGTTGCATCTGAAAGTAGAAACGCGCCCGATTACAACAGTATGTATATTTTTCCCTTAGGCCATTGTAGTGATTGTTTTCGAGTATCAGACTTGCGAAAATTTTGATAGTTTCTCAACCATTCCTTAACTTCAAACTCCCATATCTCGCGAACGGATTGACGAACTCGCAAAATTCCTGTTGCATCTGAAAGCAGAAACTCGCCCGATTACAACGGTATGTGTATTTTTGCCCTAGGCCATAGTAGTTATTGGTTTCGAGTATCATACTTGCGAAAATTTTGATGGATCCTCAACCATTCCTTACCTTCAAACTCCCATATCTCGCGAACGGATTGACGAACTCGGGAACTTCCTGTTGCATCTGAAAGAAGATACTTCCCCGATTACAACGCTATGTGTATTTTTGCCCTAGGCAATAGTAGTTATTGGTTTAGAGTATCAGACTTGCGAAAATTTTGATGGTTTCTCAACCATTCCTTAACTTCAAACTCCCATATCTCGCGAACGTATTGACGAACTAGAGAAATTCCTGTAGCATTTGAAGCAGAAACCCGCCCGATTACAAAGCTTTGTGTATTTTTGCCCTAGGCCATAGTAGTTATTGGTTTCGAGTATCAGACTTTCGAAAAATTTGATGGTTTCTCAAACATTCCTTAACTTCAAGGTCCCATATCTCGCGAACGGATTGACGAACTCGGGAAATTCCTGTTGCATCTGAAAGCAGATACTCCCCCGATTACAACGCTATGTGTACTTTTCCCCTAGGCCATTACAGTTATTGGTTTCGAGTAATAGAATTGCGAAAATTTTGATGGTTTCTCAACCATTCTTTAACTTCAAACTCTCATATCTCGCGAACGGATTGACGAACTCGTGAAATTCCTGTTGCATCTGAAAGCAGAAACCTGTCCGGTTACAACGCCATGTGTATTTTTCCCCTAGGCCACTGTAGTTATTGGTTTCGAGTATCAGACTTGCGAAAATTTTGATGGTTTCTCAAACATTCCTTAACTGCAAGGTCCCATATCTCGCGAACGGATTGACGAACTCGGGAAATTCCTGTTGCATCTGAAAGCAGATACTCCCCCGATTACAACGATATGTGTATTTTTCCACTAGGCTTTTGTAGTTATTGGTTTAGAGTATCAGACTTGCGAAAATTTTGATGGTTTCTCAACCTTTCCTTAACTTCAAACTCCCATATCTCGCGAACGTATTGACGAACTTGAGAAATTCCTGTTGCATTTGAAGCAGAAACCCGCCCGATTACAATGCTTTGTGTATTTTTGCCCTAGGCCATAGTAGTTATTGTTTTCGAGTATCAGACTTGCGAAAATTTTGATAGTTTCTCAACCATTCCTTAACTTCAAACTCCCATATCTCGCGAACGGATTGACGAACTCGCAAAATTCCTGTTGCATCTGAAAGCAGAAACTCGCCCGATTACAACGGTATGTGTGTTTTTGCCCTAGGCCATAGTAGTTATTGGTTTCGAGTATCATACTTGCGAAAATTTTGATGGATCCTCAACCATTCCTTACCTTCAAACTCCCATATCTCGCGAACGGATTGACGAACTCGGGAATTTCCTGTTGTATCTGAAAGCAGATACTCCCCCGATTACAACGCTATGTGTATTTTTGCCCTAGGCCATACTAGTTATTGGTCTCGAGTATCAGACTTGCGAAGATTTTGATGGTTTCTTAACCATTCCTTAAATTCAAACACCCATATCCCGCGAACGGATTGACGAACTCCAGAAATTCCTGTTGCATCTGAAAGTAGAAACGCGCCCGATTACAACAGTATGTATATTTTTCCCTTAGGCCATTGTAGTGATTGTTTTCGAGTATCAGACTTGCGAAAATTTTGATAGTTTCTCAACCATTCCTTAACTTCAAACTCCCATATCTCGCGAACGGATTGACGAACTCGCAAAATTCCTGTTGCATCCGAAAGCAGAAACTCGCCCGATTACAACGGTATGTGTATTTTTGCCCTAGGCCATAGTAGTTATTGGTTTCGAGTATCATACTTGCGAAAATTTTGATGGATCCTCAACCATTCCTTACCTTCAAACTCCCATATCTCGCGAACGGATTGACGAACTCGGGAATTTCCTGTTGCATCTGAAAGCAGATACTTCCCCGATTACAACGCTATGTGTATTTTTGCCCTAGGCCATACTAGTTATTGGTCTCGAGTATCAGACTTGCGAAGATTTTGATGGTTTCTTAACCATTCCTTAAATTCAAACACCCATATCCCGCGAACAGATTGACGAACTCCAGAAATTCCTGTTGCATCTGAAAGTAGAAACGCGCCCGATTACAACGGTATGTATATTTTTCCCTTAGGCCATTGTAGTGATTGGTTTCGAGTATCAGACTTGCGAAAATTTTGATAGTTTCTCAACCATTCCTTAACTTCAAACTCCCATATCTCGCGAACGGATTGACGAACTCGAGAAATTCCTGTTGCATCTGAAAGCAGAAACTCGCCCGATTACACAGGTATGTGTATTTTTGCCCTAGGCCATATTAGTTATTGGTCTCGAGTATCAGACTAGCGAAGATTTTGATGGTTTCTCAACCATTCCTTAACTTCGAACTCCCATATCTGGCGAACGGGTTGACGAACTCGAGAAATTCCTGCTGCATCTGAAAGTGGAAACTAGCCCGATTACAACGGTATGTGTATTTTTGCCCTAGGCCATAGTAGTTATTGGTTTCGAGTATCAGACCAGCGAAAATTTTGATGGTTTCTCAACCATTCCTTAACTTCGAACTCCCATATCTGGCGAACGGGTTGACGAACTCGAGAAATTCCTGCTGCATCTGAAAGTGGAAACTAGCCCGATTACAACGGTATGTGTATTTTTGCCCTAGGCCATAGTAGTTATTGGTTTCGAGCATCAGACTTGCGAAAATTTTGATGGTTTCTCAACCATTCCTTAATTTCAAACTCCCGTATCTCGCGAACGGATTGACGAACTCGGGAAATTCCTGTTGCATCTGAAAGCAGATACTCCCCCGATTACAACGCTATGTGTATTTTTGCCCTAGGCCATACTAGTTATTGGTCTCGAGTATCAGACTTGCGAAGATTTTGATGGTTTCTTAACCATTCCTTAAATTCAAACTCCCATGTCCCGCGAACGGATTGACGAACTCCAGAAATTCCTGTTGCATCTGAAAGTAGAAACGCGCCCGATTACAACGGTATGTATATTTTTCCCTTAGGCCATTGTAGTGATTGTTTTCGAGTATCAGACTTGCGAAAATTTTGATAGTTTCTCAACCATTCCTTAACTTCAAACTCCCATATCTCGCGAACGGATTGACGAACTCGCAAAATTCCTGTTGCATCTGAAAGCAGAAACTCGCCCGATTACAACGGTATGTGTATTTTTGCCCTAGGCCATAGTAGTTATTGGTTTCGAGTATCATACTTACGAAAATTTTGATGGATCCTCAACCATTCCTTACCTTCAAACTCCCATATCTCGCGAACGGATTGACGAACTCGGGAACTTCCTGTTGCATCTGAAAGAAGATACTTCCCCGATTACAACGCTATGTGTATTTTTGCCCTAGGCAATAGTAGTTATTGGTTTAGAGTATCAGACTTGCGAAAATTTTGATGGTTTCTCAACCATTCCTTAACTTCAAACTCCCATATCTCGCGAACGTATTGACGAACTAGAGAAATTCCTGTTGCATTTGAAGCAGAAACCCGCCCGATTACAATGCTTTGTGTATTTTTGCCCTAGGCCATAGTAGTTATTGGTTTCGAGTATCAGACTTTCGAAAAATTTGATGGTTTCTCAAACATTCCTTAACTTCAAGGTCCCATATCTCGCGAACGGATTGACGAACTCGGGAAATTCCTGTTGCATCTGAAAGCAGATACTCCCCCGATTACAACGCTATGTGTACTTTTCCCCTAGGCCATTACAGTTATTGGTTTCGAGTAATAGAATTGCGAAAATTTTGATGGTTTCTCAACCATTCTTTAACTTCAAACTCTCATATCTCGCGAACGGATTGACGAACTCGTGAAATTCCTGTTGCATCTGAAAGCAGAAACCTGTCCGGTTACAACGCCATGTGTATTTTTCCCCTAGGCCATTGTAGTTATTGGTTTCGAGTATCAGACTTGCGAAAATTTTGATGGTTTCTCAAACATTCCTTAACTGCAAGGTCCCATATCTCGCGAACGGATTGACGAACTCGGGAAATTCCTGTTGCATCTGAAAGCAGATACTCCCCCGATTACAACGATATGTGTATTTTTCCACTAGGCTTTTGTAGTTATTGGTTTAGAGTATCAGACTTGCGAAAATTTTGATGGTTTCTCAACCTTTCCTTAACTACAAACTCCCATATCTCGCGAACGTATTGACGAACTTGAGAAATTCCTGTTGCATTTGAAGCAGAAACCCGCCCGATTACAATGCTTTGTGTATTTTTGCCCTAGGCCATAGTAGTTATTGTTTTCGAGTATCAGACTTGCGAAAATTTTGATAGTTTCTCAACCATTCCTTAACTTCAAACTCCCATATCTCGCGAACGGATTGACGAACTCGCAAAATTCCTGTTGCATCTGAAAGCAGAAACTCGCCCGATTACAACGGTATGTGTATTTTTGCCCTAGGCCATACTAGTTATTGGTCTCGAGTATCAGACTTGCGAAGATTTTGATGGTTTCTTAACCATTCCTTAAATTCAAACACCCATATCCCGCGAACGGATTGACGAACTCCAGAAATTCCTGTTGCATCTGAAAGTAGAAACGCGCCCGATTACAACAGTATGTATATTTTTCCCTTAGGCCATTGTAGTGATTGTTTTCGAGTATCAGACTTGCGAAAATTTTGATAGTTTCTCAACCATTCCTTAACTTCAAACTCCCATATCTCGCGAACGGATTGACGAACTCGCAAAATTCCTGTTGCATCTGAAAGCAGAAACTCGCCCGATTACAACGGTATGTGTATTTTTGCCCTAGTCCATAGTAGTTATTGGTTTCGAGTATCATACTTGCGAAAATTTTGATGGATCCTCAACCATTCCTTACCTTCAAACTCCCATATCTCGCGAACGGATTGACGAACTCGGGAATTTCCTGTTGCATCTGAAAGCAGATACTTCCCCGATTACAACGCTATGTGTATTTTTGCCCTAGGCCATACTAGTTATTGGTCTCGAGTATCAGACTTGCGAAGATTTTGATGGTTTCTTAACCATTCCTTAAATTCAAACACCCATATCCCGCGAACAGATTGACGAACTCCAGAAATTCCTGTTGCATCTGAAAGTAGAAACGCGCCCGATTACAACGGTATGTATATTTTTCCCTTAGGCCATTGTAGTGATTGGTTTCGAGTATCAGACTTGCGAAAATTTTGATAGTTTCTCAACCATTCCTTAACTTCAAACTCCCATATCTCGCGAACGGATTGACGAACTCGAGAAATTCCTGTTGCATCTGAAAGCAGAAACTCGCCCGATTACACAGGTATGTGTATTTTTGCCCTAGGCCATATTAGTTATTGGTCTCGAGTATCAGACTAGCGAAGATTTTGATGGTTTCTCAACCATTCCTTAACTTCGAACTCCCATATCTGGCGAACGGGTTGACGAACTCGAGAAATTCCTGCTGCATCTGAAAGTGGAAACTAGCCCGATTACAACGGTATGTGTATTTTTGCCCTAGGCCATAGTAGTTATTGGTTTCGAGTATCAGACTTGCGAAAATTTTGATGGTTTCTCAAACATTCCTTAACTGCAAGGTCCCATATCTCGCGAACGGATTGACGAACTCGGGAAATTCCTGTTGCATCTGAAAGCAGATACTCCCCCGATTACAACGATATGTGTATTTTTCCACTAGGCTTTTGTAGTTATTGGTTTAGAGTATCAGACTTGCGAAAATTTTGATGGTTTCTCAACCTTTCCTTAACTTCAAACTCCCATATCTCGCGAACGTATTGACGAACTTGAGAAATTCCTGTTGCATTTGAAGCAGAAACCCGCCCGATTACAATGCTTTGTGTATTTTTGCCCTAGGCCATAGTAGTTATTGTTTTCGAGTATCAGACTTGCGAAAATTTTGATAGTTTCTCAACCATTCCTTAACTTCAAACTCCCATATCTCGCGAACGGATTGACGAACTCGCAAAATTCCTGTTGCATCTGAAAGCAGAAACTCGCCCGATTACAACGGTATGTGTATTTTTGCCCTAGGCCATAGTAGTTATTGGTTTCGAGTATCATACTTGCGAAAATTTTGATGGATCCTCAACCATTCCTTACCTTCAAACTCCCATATCTCGCGAACGGATTGACGAACTCGGGAATTTCCTGTTGTATCTGAAAGCAGATACTCCCCCGATTACAACGCTATGTGTATTTTTGCCCTAGGCCATACTAGTTATTGGTCTCGAGTATCAGACTTGCGAAGATTTTGATGGTTTCTTAACCATTCCTTAAATTCAAACACCCATATCCCGCGAACGGATTGACGAACTCCAGAAATTCCTGTTGCATCTGAAAGTAGAAACGCGCCCGATTACAACAGTATGTATATTTTTCCCTTAGGCCATTGTAGTGATTGTTTTCGAGTATCAGACTTGCGAAAATTTTGATAGTTTCTCAACCATTCCTTAACTTCAAACTCCCATATCTCGCGAACGGATTGACGAACTCGCAAAATTCCTGTTGCATCTGAAAGCAGAAACTCGCCCGATTACAACGGTATGTGTATTTTTGCCCTAGTCCATAGTAGTTATTGGTTTCGAGTATCATACTTGCGAAAATTTTGATGGATCCTCAACCATTCCTTACCTTCAAACTCCCATATCTCGCGAACGGATTGACGAACTCGGGAATTTCCTGTTGCATCTGAAAGCAGATACTTCCCCGATTACAACGCTATGTGTATTTTTGCCCTAGGCCATACTAGTTATTGGTCTCGAGTATCAGACTTGCGAAGATTTTGATGGTTTCTTAACCATTCCTTAAATTCAAACACCCATATCCCGCGAACAGATTGACGAACTCCAGAAATTCCTGTTGCATCTGAAAGTAGAAACGCGCCCGATTACAACGGTATGTATATTTTTCCCTTAGGCCATTGTAGTGATTGGTTTCGAGTATCAGACTTGCGAAAATTTTGATAGTTTCTCAACCATTCCTTAACTTCAAACTCCCATATCTCGCGAACGGATTGACGAACTCGAGAAATTCCTGTTGCATCTGAAAGCAGAAACTCGCCCGATTACACAGGTATGTGTATTTTTGCCCTAGGCCATATTAGTTATTGGTCTCGAGTATCAGACTAGCGAAGATTTTGATGGTTTCTCAACCATTCCTTAACTTCGAACTCCCATATCTGGCGAACGGGTTGACGAACTCGAGAAATTCCTGCTGCATCTGAAAGTGGAAACTAGCCCGATTACAACGGTATGTGTATTTTTGCCCTAGGCCATAGTAGTTATTGGTTTCGAGTATCAGACCAGCGAAAATTTTGATGGTTTCTCAACCATTCCTTAACTTCGAACTCCCATATCTGGCGAACGGGTTGACGAACTCGAGAAATTCCTGCTGCATCTGAAAGTGGAAACTAGCCCGATTACAACGGTATGTGTATTTTTGCCCTAGGCCATAGTAGTTATTGGTTTCGAGCATCAGACTTGCGAAAATTTTGATGGTTTCTCACCCATTCCTTAATTTCAAACTCCCGTATCTCGCGAACGGATTGACGAACTCGGGAAATTCCTGTTGCATCTGAAAGCAGATACTCCCCCGATTACAACGCTATGTGTATTTTTGCCCTAGGCCATACTAGTTATTGGTCTCGAGTATCAGACTTGCGAAGATTTTGATGGTTTCTTAACCATTCCTTAAATTCAAACACCCATGTCCCGCGAACGGATTGAAGAACTCCAGAAATTCCTGTTGCATCTGAAAGTAGAAACGCGCCCGATTACAACGGTATGTATATTTTTCCCTTAGGCCATTGTAGTGATTGGTTTCGAGTATCAGACATGCGAAAATTTTGATGGTTCCTCAACCATTCCTTAGCTTCAAACTCCCATATGTCGCGAACGTATTGACGAACTCGAGAAATTCCTGTTGCATCTGAAAGTGGAAACTCGCCCGATTACAATGGTGTGTGTACTTTTCCCCTAGGCCATTCCAGTTATTGGTTTCGAGTATCAGAACAGCGAAAATTTTTATGGTTTCTCAACCATTCCTTAACTTCAAACTCCCATATCTCGCGAACGGATAGACGACCCTGAGAAATTCCTGTTGCATCTGAAAGTAGATACTCGCCCGATTACGATGGTCTGTGTACTTTTCCCCTAAGCCATTCCAGTTATTGGTTTCGAGTATCAGAACAGCGAAAATTTTTATGGTTTCCCAACCATTCCTTAATTTCAAACTACCATATCTCGCGAACGGATTGACGAACCTGAGAAATTCCTGTTGCATTTGAAAGTAGAGACTCGCCGGATTACAATGGTGTGTGTACTTTTCCCCACGGCCTTTGTAGTCATTGGTTTCGAGTATCAGACTTGCTAAAATTTTGATGGTTTCTCAACCATTCCATAACTTCAAACTCCCACATCTCGCGAACGGATTGACGAACTCGAGAAATTCCTGTTGCATTGAAAGTAGAAACTCGCCCGATTACAATGCTGTGTGTACTTTTCCCCTAGGCCATTCCAGTTATTGGTTTCGAGTATCAGAACAGCTAAAATTTTGATGGTTTCTCAACCATTCCTTAACTTCAAACTCCCATATCTCGCGAACGGATTGACGAACCTGAGAAATTCCTGTTGCATCTGAAAGTAGAAACTCGCCCGATTACAATGGTGTGTGTACTTTTCCCCACGGCCTTTGTAGTCATTGGTTTCGAGTATCAGACTTGCTAAAATTTTGATGGTTTCTCAACCATTCCTTAATTTCAAACTCCCATATCTCGGGAACGGATTGCCGAACTCGAGAAATTCCTGTTGCATCTGAATGCAGAAACCCGCCCGATGACAATGGTATGTGTATTTTTGCCCTGGGCCATAGTAGTTATTGGTTTCGAGTATCAGACTTGCCAAAATTTTGATGGTTTCTCAACCATCCCTTAACTCCAAACTCCGATATTTCGCGAACGGATTGACGAACTCGAGAAATTCCTGTTGCATCTAAAAGTAGAAACTAGCCCGATTACAATGGTGTTTGTACTTTTCCCCTAAGCCATTCCAGTTATTGGTTTCGAGTATCAGAACAGCGAAAATTTTTATGGTTTCTCAACCATTCCTTAACTTCAAACTCCCATATCTCGCGAACGGATTGAGGAACTCGAGAAATTCCTGTTGCATCTAAAAGTAGAAACTAGCCCGATTACAATGGTGTTTGTACTTTTCCCCTAAGCCATTCCAGTTATTGGTTTCGAGTATCAGAACAGCGAAAATTTTTATGGTTTCTCAACCATTCCTTAACTTCAAACTCCCATATCTCGCGAACGGATTGAGGAACTCGAGAAATTCCTGTTGCATCTAAAAGTAGAAACTAGCCCGATTACAATGGTGTTTGTACTTTTCCCCTAAGCCATTCCAGTTATTGGTTTCGAGTATCAGAACAGCGAAAATTTTTATGGTTTCTCAACCATTCCTTAACTTCAAACTTCCATATCTCGCTCACGGATTGACGAACTCGAGAAATTCCTGTTGCATCTAAAAGTAGAAACTAGCCCGATTACAATGGTGTGTGTACTTTTCCCCTAAGCAATTCCAGGTATTGGTTCCAATTATCAGAACAGCGAAAATTTTGATGGTTTCTCAACCATTCCTTAACTTCAAACTCCCATATCTCGCGGACGGATTGACGAACTCGAGAAATTCCTGTTGCATCTGAAAGCAGATACTCGCCCTATTACAATGCTATACGTATTTTTCCCCTAGGCCATACCAGTTATTGATTTGGAGTATCAGAACCGCGAAAATTTTGATGGTTTCTCAACCATCCCTTAACTCCAAACTCCGATATTTCGCGAACGGATTGACGATCTCGAGAAATTCCTGTTGCATCTAAAAGTAGAAACTAGCCCGATTACAATGGTGTTTGTACTTTTCCCCTAAGCCATTCCAGTTATTGGTTTCGAGTATCAGACTTGCTAAAATTTTGATGGTTTCTCAACCATTCCTTAACTTCAAACTCCCACATCTCGCGAACGGATTGACGAACTCGAGAAATTCCTGTTGCATTGAAAGTAGAAACTCGCCCGATTACAATGCTGTGTGTACTTTTACCCTAGGCCATTCCAGTTATTGGTTTCGAGTATCAGAACCGCGAAAATTTTGATGGCTTCTCAACCATTCCTTAATTTCAAACTCCCATATCTCGCGCACGGATTGACGAACTCGAGAAATTCCTGTTGCATCTGAAAGTAGAAACACGCCCGATTACAGTGGTGTGTGAACTTTTCCCCTATGCCATTCAAGTTATTGGTTTCGAGTATCAGACTTGCCAAAATTTTGATGGCTTCTCAGCCATTCCTTAACTTCAAACTCCCACATCTCGCGAACGGATTGACGAACTCGAGAAATTCCTGTTGCATTGAAAGTAGAAACTCGCCCGATTACAATGCTGTGTGTACTTTTACCCTAGGCCATTCCAGTTATTGGTTTCGAGTATCAGACTTGCGAACATTTTGATGGTTTCTCAACCATTACTTAATTTCAAACTCCCATATCTCGCGAACAGATTGCCGAACTCGGGAAATTCCTGTTGCATCTGAAAGTAGAAACTCGCCCGATTACAATGGTGTGTGTACTTTTCCCCTAGGCCATTCCAGTTATTCGATTCTAGCATCAGAATTGCGAAAATTATGATGCTTCTCAACCATCTCTTAATTCCAAAATCCGATATTTCGCGAACGGATTGAAGAATCCGAAAAATTTCTGTTGCATCTGAAAGTAGAAGCTCTCCCGATTACAACGGTGTGTGTATTTTTCCCCTCGGCGTTTGTAGTTATTGGTTTCGAGTATCAGACTTGCGAAAACTTTGATGGTTTCTCAACCATTCCTTAACTTCAAACTCCCATACCTCGCGAACGGATTGACAAACTCGGGAAATTCCTGTTGCATCTGAAAGTAGAAACTCC
Source organism: Ptiloglossa arizonensis (assembly GCF_051014685.1). Classification (NCBI taxonomy): domain Eukaryota; kingdom Metazoa; phylum Arthropoda; class Insecta; order Hymenoptera; family Colletidae; genus Ptiloglossa; species Ptiloglossa arizonensis. Next base: position 500,236 of record NW_027478698.1, on the reverse strand, counting down.
CCCGATTGCAATGGTGTGAGTACTTTTCCCCTAGACCATTCCAGTTACTGGTTTCGAGTATCAGACCAGCGAAAATTTTCATGGTTTCTCAACCATTCCTTAAATTCAAACCCCCATATCTCGCGAACGGATTGACGAACTCGAGAAATTCCTGTTGCATCTGAAAGCAGAAACTCGCCCGATTGCAATGCTGCGTGTATTTTTCCCCTAGGCAATTTTAGTTATTGGTTTCGAGTATCAGACTTGCTAAAATTTTGATGGTTTCTCAACCATTCCTTAACTTCAAACTCCCATATATCGCGAACAGATTGACGAACACGAGAAATTCCTGTTGCATCTGAAAGAAGAAACTGGCCCGATTGCTATGGTGTGAGTACTTTTCCCCTAGACCATTCCAGTTATTGGTTTCGAGTATCAGAACAGCGAAAATTTTTATGGTTTCCCAACCATTCCTTAACTTCAAACTACCATATCTCGCGAACGGATTGACGAACCTGAGAAATTCCTGTTGCATTTGAAAGTAGAGACTCGCCGGATTACAATGTTGTGTGTACTTTTCCCCTAGGCCTTTGTAGTTATTGGTTCCGAGTATCAGACTTGCGAAAATTACGATGGTTTCTCAACCATTCCTTAACTTCACACTCCCATATCTCGCGAACGGATTGACGAATTCGAGAATATCCTGTTGCATTGAAAGTAGAAACTCGCCCGATTACAATGCTGTGTGTTCTTTTCCCCTAGGCCATTCCAGTTATTGGTTTCGAGTATCAGAACAGCGAAAATTTTGATGGTTTCTCAACCATTCCTTAACTTCAAACTCCCATATCTCGCGAACGGATTGACGAACTCGAGAAATTCCTGTTGCATCTAAAAGTAGAAACTAGCCCGATTACAATGGTGTGTGTACTTTTCCCCTAAGCCATTCCAGGTATTGGTTCCAAGTATCAGAACTGCGAAAATTTTTATGGTTTCTCAACCATTCCTTAACTTCAAACTCCCATATCTCGCGAACGGATTGTCGAACTCGAGAAATTCCTGTTGCATCTGAATGCAGAAACTCGCCCGATTACGATGCTACGTGTAGTTCTCCCCTAGGCCATTGTAGTTATTGGTTTCGAGTATCAGACTTGCGAAAATTACGATGGTTTCTCAAGCATTCCTTTACTTCAAACTCCCATATCTCGCGGACGGATTGACGAACTCGAGAAATTCCTGTTGCATCTGAAAGCAGATACTCGCCCGATTACAATGCTATACGTATTTTTCCCCTAGGCCATAGTAGTTATTGGTTTCGAGTATCAGACTTGCCAAAATTTTGATGGTTTCTCAGCCATTCCTTAATTTCAAACTCCCATATATCGCGAACGGATTGACGAACTCGAGAAATTCCTGTTGCATCTGAATGCAGAAACTCGCCCGATGACAACGGTATGTGTATTTTTGCCCAAGGCCATAGTAGTTATTTGTTTCGAGTATCAAACTTGCCAAAATTTTGATGGTTTCTCAACCACTCCTTAAATTCAAACTCCCATATCTCGCGAACGGATTGACGAACTCGAGACATTCCTGTTGCATCTGAATGTAGAAACACGCCCGATTTCAATGCTGTGTGTACTTTTCCCCTAGGCCATTCCAGTTATTGGTTTCGAGTATCAGAACAGCGAAAATTTTGATGGTTTCTCAACCATTCCTTAACTTCAAACTACCATATCTCGCGAACGGATTGACGAACTCGAGAAATTCCTGTTGCATCTGAAAGTAGAAACTCGCCCGATTACGATGCTATGTGTAGTTTTCCCCTAGGCCATTGTAGTTATTGGTTTCGAGTATCAGACTTGCGAAAATTAAGATGGTTTCTCAAGCATTCCTTAACTTCAAACTCCCATAGCTCGCGAACGGATTGACGAACTCGAGAAATTCCTGTTGCATCTGAAAGTAGAAACCCCCCCGATTACAATCGTGTGTGAACTTTTCCCCTAGGCCATTCCAGTTATTGGTTTTGAGTATCAGACTTGCGAAAATTGTGATGGTTTCTCAACCATTCCTTAACTTCAAACTCCCATATCTCGCGAACGGATTCACGAACTTGAGAAATTACTGTTGCATCTGAATGCAGAAACTCGCCCGATGACAACGGCATGTGTATTTTTGCCCCAGGCCATAGTAGTTATTGGTTTCGAGTATCAGACTTGCCAAAATTTTGATGGTTTCTCAACCATTCCTTAACTTCAAACTCCCATATCTCGCGAACGGATTGACGAACTCGAGAAATTCCTGTTGCATCTGAAAGTAGAAACTCGCCCGATTACGATGCTATGTGTAGTTTTCCCCTAGGCCATTGTAGTTATTGGTTTCGAGTATCAGACTTGCGAAAATTAAGATGGTTTTTCAAGCTTTCCTTAACTTCAAACTCCCATAGCTCGCGAACGGATTGACGAACTCGAGAAATTCCTGTTGCATCTGAAAGTAGAAACCCCCCCGATTACAGTCGTGTGTGAACTTTTCCCCTAGGCCATTCCAGTTATTGGTTTTCAGTATCAGACTTACGAAAATTTTGATGGTTTCTCAACCATTCCTTAACTTCAAACTCCCATATCTCGCGAACGGATTCACGAACTTGAGAAATTACTGTTGCATCTGAATGCAGAAACTCGCCCGATGACAACGGCATGTGTATTTTTGCCCCAGGCCATAGTAGTTATTGGTTTCGAGTATCAGGCTTGCCAAAATTTTGATGGTTTCTCAACCATTCCTTAACTTCAAACTCCCATATCTCGCGAACGGATTGACGAACTCGAGAAATTCCTGTTGCATCTGAAAGTAGAAACTCGCCCGATTACGATGCTATGTGTAGTTTTCCCCTAGGCCATTGTAGTTATTGGTTTCGAGTATCAGACTTGCGAAAATTAAGATGGTTTTTCAAGCTTTCCTTAACTTCAAACTCCCATAGCTCGCGACCGGATTGACGAACTCGAGAAATTCCTGTTGCATCTGAAAGTAGAAACCCCCCCCGATTACAATCGTGTGTGAACTTTTCCCCTAGGCCATTCCAGTTATTGGTTTTGAGTATCAGACTTGCGAAAATTTTGATGGTTTCTCAACCATTCCTTAACTTCAAACTCCCATATCTCGCGAACAGATTCACGAACTTGAGAAATTACTGTTGCATCTGAATGCAGAAACTCGCCCGATGACAACGGTATGTGTATTTTTGCCCCAGGCCATAGTAGTTATTGGTTTCGAGTATCAGACTTGCCAAAATTTTGATGGTTTCTCAACCATTCCTTAACTTCAAACTCCCATATCTCGCGAACAGATTGACGAACTCGAGAAATTCCTGTTGCATCTGAAAGTAGAAACTCGCCCGATTACAATGGTGTGTGTACTTTTCCCCTAGGCCTTTGTAGTTATTGGTTTCGAGTATCAGACTTGCTAAAGTTTTGATGGTTTCTCAACAATTCCTTCACTTCAAACTTCCATATCTCGCTAACGGATTGACGAACTCGAGAAATTCCTGTTGCATCTCAAAGTAGAAACTCGCCCGATTACAATGGTGTGCGTACTTTTCCGCTAGTCCTTTGTAGTTATTGGTTTGGAGTATCAGACTTGCTAAAATTTTGATGGTTTCTTAACCATTCCTCAATTTCAAAGTCCCATATCTTGCGAACGAATTGACGAACTCGAGAAATTCCTGTTGCATCTGAAAGTAGAAACTCGCCCGATTACAATGGTGTGTGTACTTTTCCCCTAGGCCATTCCAGTTATTCGATTCTAGCATCAGAATTGCGAAAATTATGATGCTACTCAACCATCTCTTAATTCCAAAATCCGATATTTCGCGAACGGATTGAAGAATCCGAAAAATTTCTGTTGCATCTGAAAGTAGAAGCTCTCCCGATTACAACGGTGTGTGTATTTTTCCCCTCGGCGTTTGTAGTTATTGGTTTCGAGTATCAGACTTGCGAAAACTTTGATGGTTTCTCAACCATTCCTTAACTTCAAACTCCCATACCTCGCGAACGGATTGACAAACTCGGGAAATTCCTGTTGCATCTGAAAGTAGAAACTCCCCCGATTGCAATGGTGTGAGTACTTTTCCCCTAGACCATTCCAGTTATTGGTTTCGAGTATCAGACCAGCGAAAATTTTCATGGTTTCTCAACCATTCCTTAAATTCAAACCCCCATATCTCGCGAACGGATTGACGAACTCGAGAAATTCCTGTTGCATCTGAAAGCAGAAACTCGCCCGATTGCAATGCTGCGTGTATTTTTCCCCTAGGCAATTTTAGTTATTGGTTTCGAGTATCAGACTTGCTGAAATTTTGATGGTTTCTCAACCATTCCTTAACTTCAAACTCCCATATATCGCGAACAGATTGACGAACACGAGAAATTCCTGTTGCATCTGAAAGTAGAAACTGGCCCGATTGCTATGGTGTGAGTACTTTTCCCCTAGACCATTCCAGTTATTGGTTTCGAGTATCAGAACAGCGAAAATTTTTATGGTTTCCCAACCATTCCTTAACTTCAAACTACCATATCTCGCGAACGGATTGACGAACCTGAGAAATTCCTGTTGCATTTGAAAGTAGAGACTCGCCGGATTACAATGTTGTGTGTACTTTTCCCCTAGGCCTTTGTAGTTATTGGTTCCGAGTATCAGACTTGCGAAAATTACGATGGTTTCTCAACCATTCCTTAACTTCACACTCCCATATCTCGCGAACGGATTGACGAATTCGAGAATATCCTCTTGCATTGAAAGTAGAAACTCGCCCGATTACAATGCTGTGTGTACTTTTCCCCTAGGCTATTCCAGTTATTGGTTTCGAGTATCAGAACAGCGAAAATTTTGATGGTTTCTCAACCATTCCTTAACTTCAAACTCCCATATCTCGCGAACGGATTGACGAACTCGAGAAATTCCTGTTGCATCTAAAAGTAGAAACTAGCCCGATTACAATGGTGTGTGTACTTTTCCCCTAAGCCATTCCAGGTATTGGTTCCAAGTATCAGAACTGCGAAAATTTTTATGGTTTCTCAACCATTCCTTAACTTCAAACTCCCATATCTCGCGAACGGATTGTCGAACTCGAGAAATTCCTGTTGCATCTGAATGCAGAAACTCGCCCGATTACGATGCTACGTGTAGTTCTCCCCTAGGCCATTGTAGTTATTGGTTTCGAGTATCAGACTTGCGAAAATTACGATGGTTTCTCAAGCATTCCTTAACTTCAAACTCCCATATCTCGCGGACGGATTGACGAACTCGAGAAATTCCTGTTGCATCTGAAAGCAGATACTCGCCCGATTACAATGCTATACGTATTTTTCCCCTTGGCCATAGTAGTTATTGGTTTCGAGTATCAGACTTGCCAAAATTTTGATGGTTTCTCAGCCATTCCTTAATTTCAAACTCCCATATATCGCGAACGGATTGACGAACTCGAGAAATTCCTGTTGCATCTGAATGCAGAAACTCGCCCGATGACAACGGTATGTGTATTTTTGCCCTAGGCCATAGTAGTTATTTGTTTCGAGTATCAAACTTGCCAAAATTTTGATGGTTTCTCAACCACTCCTTAAATTCAAACTCCCATATCTCGCGAACGGATTGACGAACTCGAGACATTCCTGTTGCATCTGAAAGTAGAAACACGCCCGATTTCAATGCTGTGTGTACTTTTCCCCTAGGCCTTTCCAGTTATTGGTTTCGAGTATCAGACTTGCGAAAATTACGATGGTTTCTCAAGCATTCCTTAACTTCAAACTCCCATATCTCGCGAACGGATTGACGACCTCGAGAAATTCCTATTGCATCTGAAAGTAGAAACACGCCCGATTTCAATGCTGTGTGTACTTTTCCCCTAGGCCATTCCTGTTATTGGTTTCGAGTATCAGACTTGCGAAAATTTTGATGGTTTCCCAACCATTCCTTAACATCAAACTCGCATATATCGCGAAGGGATTGACGAACTCGAGAAATTCCTATTGCACCTGAAAGTAGAATCTCGCCCGATTACAACGGTATGTGTATTTTTGCCCTAGGCGATGGTAGTTACTGGTTTCGAGTATCAGACTTGTGAAAATTTTGATGGTTTCTCAACCATTCCTTAACTTCAAACTCCCATATCTCGCGAACGGATTGACGAACTCGAGAAATTCCTGTTGCATTTGAAAGTAGAAACTCGCCCGATTAATATGGAGTGTGTACTTTTCCCCTAGGCCGTTGTAGTTATTGGTTTCGAGTATCAGACTTGCGAAAATTTTGATGGTTTCTCAACCTTTCCTTAACTTCAAACTCCCATATCCCGCGAACGGACTGACGAACTCGAGAAATTCCTGTTGCATCTGAAAGCAGAAACTCACCCGATTACAATGGTGTGTGTACTTTTCCCCTAGGCCATTCCAGTTATTGGTTTCGAGTACCAGACTTGCGAAAATTTTGATGGTTTCCCAACCAATCCTTAAATTCAAACTCCAATATCACGCGAACGCATTGACGAACTCGAGAAATTCCTGTTGCATCTGAAAGTAGAAAATCGCACGATTACAACGGTGTGTGTACACTTCCCCTAGGTCATTCCAGTTATTGGTTTCGAGTATCAGACTTGCCAAAATTTTGATGGCTTCTCAGCCATTCCTTAATTTCAAACTCCCATATGTCGCGAACGGATTGTCGAACTCGAGAAATTCCTGTTGCACCTGAATGCAGAGACTCGCCCGATTACGATGCTACGTGTAGTTTTCCTCTAGGCCATTGTAGTTATTGGTTTCGAGTATCAGACTTGCGAAAATTACGATGGTTTCTCAAGCATTCCTTAACTTCAAACTCCCATATCTCGCGAACGGATTGACGACCTCGAGAAATTCCTATTGCATCTGAAAGTAGAAACACGCCCGATTTCAATGCTGTGTGTACTTTTCCCCTAGGCCATTCCAGTTATTGGTTTCGAGTATCAGAACAGCGAAAATTTTGATGGTTTCTCAACCATTCCTTAACTTCAAACTACCATATCTCGCGAACGGATTGACGAACTCGAGAAATTCCTGTTGCATCTGAAAGTAGAAACTCGCCCGATTACGATGCTATGTGTAGTTTTCCCCTAGGCCATTGTAGTTATTGGTTTCGAGTATCAGACATGCGAAAATTAAGATGGTTTCTCAAGCATACCTTAACTTCAAACTCCCATAGCTCGCGAACGGATTGACGAACTCGAGAAATTCCTGTTGCATCTGAAAGTAGAAACCCCCCCGATTACAATCGTGTGTGAACTTTTCCCCTAGGCCATTCCAGTTATTGGTTTTGAGTATCAGACTTGCGAAAATTTTGATGGTTTCTCAGCCATTCCTTAATTTCAAACTCCCATATCTCGCGAACGGATTGTCGAACTCGAGAAATTCCTGCTGCATCTGAAAGTAGAAACTCGTCCGATTACAATGCTGTGTGTACTTTTCCCCTACGCCATTCCAGTTATTGGTTTCGAGTATCAGAACAGCGAAAATTTTGATGGTTTCTCAATCATTCCTTAACTTCAAACTCCCATATCTCGCGAACGGATTAACGAACTCGAGAAATTCCTGTTGCATCTGAAAGTAGAAGCTCGCCCGATTACAGTGGTGTGTGTACTCTTCCCCTAGGCCTTTGTAGTTATTGGTTTCGAGTATCAGACTTGCTAAAATTTTGATGGCTTCTCAACAATTCCTTCACTTCAAACTTCCATATCTCGCTAACGGATTGACGAACTCGAGAAATTCCTGTTTCATCTGAAAGTAGAAACTCGCCCGATTACATCGGTATGAATATTTTTGCCCTAAGCCATTCTAGTTATTCGTTTCAACCATCAGTATTGCGAAAATTGTGATGGTTTCTCAACCATTCCTTAACTTCAAACTCCCATTTATCGCGAACGGATTGACGAACTCGAGAAATTCCTATTGCTCCTGAAAGTAGAAACTCGTACGATTACAACGGTATGTGTATTTTTGCCCTAGGCCATAGTAGTTACTGATTTCGAGTATCAGACTTGCGAAAATTTTGATGGTTTCTCAACCATTCCTAAATTTCAAACTCCCATATCTCGCGAACGGATTGACGAACTCGAGAAATTCCTTTTGCGTCTGAAAACAGAAACTCGCCCGATTGCAATGGTGTGTGTATTTTTCCCCTAGGCCATTCCAGTTATTGGTTTCGAGTATCAGACTTGCGAAAATTTTGATGGTTTCCCAACCATTCCTTAACATCAAACTCGCATATATCGCGAAGGGATTGACGAACTCGAGAAATTCCTATTGCACCTGAAAGTAGAATCTCGCCCGATTACAACGGTATGTGTATTTTTGCCCTAGGCCATAGTAGTTACTGGTTTCGAGTATCAGACTTGTGAAAATTTTGATGGTTTCTCAACCATTCCTAAATTTCAAACTCCCATATCTCGCGAACGGATTGACGAACTCGAGAAATTCCTTTTGCGTCTGAAAACAGAAACTCGCCCGATTGCAATGGTGTGTGTATTTTTCCCCTAGGCCATTCCAGTTATTGGTTTCGAGTACCAGACTTGCGAAAATTTTGATGGTTTCCCAACCAATCCTTAAATTCAAACTCCAATATCTCGCGAACGCATTGACGAACTCGAGAAATTCCTGTTGCATCTGAAAGTAGAAAATCGCACGATTACAACGGTGTGTGTACACTTCCCCTAGGCCATTCCAGTTATTGGTTTCGAGTATCAGACTTGCGAAAATTTTGATGGCTTCCCAACTATTCCTTAACATCAAACTCCCATATCTCGCGAACGGATAGACGAACTCGAGAAATTCCGGATGCATCAGAAAGTAGAAACTCGCCCCATTAATATGGTGTGCGTATTTTTCCCCTAGGCCGTTCCAGTTATTGGTTTCGAGTAACAGACTTGCGAAAAGTTCGATGGTTTCTCAACCATTCCTTAACTTCAAACTCCCATATTTCGCGAACGGATAGATAAACTCGAGAAATTCCTGTTGCATCTGAAAGTAGAAACTCGCCCGATTATTATGGTGTGTGTATTTTTCCCCTAGGCCGTTCCAGTTATTGGTTTCGAGTAACAGACCTGCGAAAATTTTGATGGTTTCTCAACCATTCCTTGACTTCAAACCCCCATATTTCGTTAACGGATTGACGAACTCGAGAAATTCCTGTTGCATCTGAAAGTTGAAACTCGCCCGATTAATATGGCGTGTGTACTTTTCCCCAAGGCCATTGTAGTTATTGATTTCGAGTATCAGACTTGCGAAAGTTTTGATGGTTTCTCAACCATACCTTAACTTCCAACTCCCATATTTCGCGAACGGATAGACGAACTCGAGAGATTCCTGTTGCATCTGAAAGTAGAAACTCGCCCGATTAATATGGCTTGTGTACTTTTCCCCTAGGCCGTTTCAGTTATTGGTTTCGAGTAACAGACTTGCGAAAACTTTGATGGTTTCTCAACCATTCCTTAACTTCGAACTCCCATATCTCGCGAACGGATTGACGAACTCGAGAAATTCCTGTTGCAAATTAAAGTAGAATCTCGCCCGATTAATATGCTGTGTGTACTTTTCCCCTAGGCCATTGTAGTTATTTGTTTCGAGTATCACACTTGCGGAAAGTTTGATGGTTTCTAAACCATATCTTAACTTCAAACTCCGATATCTCGCGAACGGATTGACGTACTCGAGAAATTCCTGTTGCATCTGAAAGTAGAAACTCGCCCGATTAATATGGTGTGTGTACTTTTCCCCTAGGCCATTGTAGTTATTGGTTTCGAGTATCAGACTTGCGAAAATTTTGTTGGTTTCTCAACCATTCCTTAACTTCAAACTCCCATATCCCGCGAACGGATTGACGTACTCGAGAAATTCCTGTTGCATCTGAAAGTAGAAACTTGCCCGATTACAATGGTTTGTGTACTTTTCCCCTGGGCCATTGTAGTTAATGGTTTCGAGTATCAGACTTGCGAAACTTTTGATGGTTTCTCAACCATTCCTTAACTTCAAACTCCCATATCCCGCGAACGCGTTGACGAACTCGAGAAATTCCTGTTGCATCTGAAAGCAGAAACTCGCCCGCTTACAACGCTATGGGTATTTTTCCCGTAGGCCGTATCAGTTATAGGTTTCGAGTAATAGACTTGCGAAAACTTTGATGGTTTCTCAACCATTCCTTCACTTCAAACTCCCATGTCTCGCGAACGTATAGACGAACTTGAGAAATTCCTGTTGCATCTGAAAGTAGAAACTCGCCCGATTAATATGGTGTGTGTACTTTTCCCCTAGGCCATTGTACTTATTGGTTTCGAGTATCAGACTTGCGAAAAGTTTGATGGTTTCTCAACCATTCCTTAACTTCAAACTGCCATATCTCGCGAACGGATTGACGAACTCGAGAAATTCCTGTTGCATCTGAAAGTAGAAACTCGCCCGCTCACAACACTATGGGTATTTTTCCCCTAGGCCGTTTCAGTTATTGGTTTCGAGTAACAGACTTGCGAAAACTTTGATGGTTTCTCAACCATTCCTTAACTTCGAACTCCCATATCTCGCGAACGGATAGACGAACTCGAGAAATTCCTGTTGCATCTGAAAATAGAAACTCGCCCGATTAATATGGTGTGTACTTTTCCCCTAGGCCATTGTAGTTATTGGTTTCGAGTATCAGACTTGCGAAACTTTTGATGGTTTCTCAACCATTCCTTAACTTCAAACTCCCATATCCCGCGAACGCGTTGACGAACTCGAGAAATTCCTGTTGCATCTGAAAGCAGAAACTCGCCCGCTTACAACGCTATGGGTATTTTTCCCCTAGGCCGTTTCAGTTATAGGTTTCGAGTAATAGACTTGCGAAAACTTTGATGGTTTCTCAACCATTCCTTCACTTCAAACTCCCATGTCTCGCGAACGTATAGACGAACTTGAGAAATTCCTGTTGCATCTGAAAGTAGAAACTCGCCCGATTAATATGGTGTGTGTACTTTTCCCCTAGGCCATTGTACTTATTGGTTTCGAGTATCAGACTTACGAAAAGTTTGATGGTTTCTCAACCATTCCTTAACTTCAAACTCCCATATCTCGCGAACGGATTGACGAACTCGAGAAATTCCTGTAGCATCTGAAAGTAGAAACTCGCCCGCTCACAACACTATGGGTATTTTTCCCCTAGTCCGTTTCAGTTATTGGTTTCGAGTAACAGACTTGCGAAAACTTTGATGGTTTCTCAACCATTCCTTAACTTCGAACTCCCATATCTCGCGAACGGATTGACGAACTCGAAAAATTCCTGTTGCAAATGAAAGTAGAAACTCGCCCGATTAATATGCTGTATGTACTTTTCCCCTAGGACATTGTAGTTTTTTGTTTCGAGTATCACACTTGCGGAAAGTTTGATGGTTTCTAAACCATATCTTAACTTCGAACTCCGATATCTCGCGAACGGATGGACGTACTCGAGAAATTCCTGTTGCATCTGAAAGTAGAAACTCGCCCGCTTACAACACTATTGGTATTTTTCCCCTAGGCCGTTTCAGTTATTGGTTTCGAGTAACAGACTTGCGAAAATTTTGATGGCTTCTCAACCATTCCTCAACTTCAAAACCCCATATTTCGCGAACGCATTGACGAACTCGAGAAATTCCTGTTGCATCTGAAAGTAGAAACTCGCCCGATTAATATGGTTTGTGTACTTTTCCCCTAGGCCATTGTAGTTATTGGTTTCGAGTATCAGACTTGCGAAAAGTTTGATGGTTTCTCAACCATTCCTTAACTTCAAACCCCCATATCTCGCGAACGAATTGAGGAACTCGAGAAATTTCTGTTGCATCTGAAAGTAGAAACTCGCCCGATTACAAAGGTATGGGTATTTTTCCCCTAGGCCGTTTCAGTTGATGGTTTCGGGTAACAGACTTGCGAAAACTTTGATGGTTTCTCAACCATTCCTTAACTTCAAACTCCCATATCTCGCGAACGGATAGACGAACTCGAGAAATTCCTGCTGCATCTAAAAGTAGAAACTCGCCCGACTAATACGATGTGTGTACTTTTCCCCTAGAGCATTGTTGTTATTGGTTTCGAGTTTCAGACTTGCGAAAACATTGATGGTTTCTCAACCATTCCTTAACTTCAAACTCCCATATCCAGCGAACGGATTGACGAACTCGAGAATTTCCTGTTGCATCTGAAAGTAGAAACTCGCTCGTTTACAATGGTGTGTGTACTTTTCCCTAGGCCATTCCACTTATTGGTTTCGAGTACTAGACTTGCGAAAATTTTGATGGTTTCCCACCAATCCTTAACATGAAACTCCCATATCTCGCGAACGGTTAGACGAACTCGAGAAATTCCTGTTGCATCTGAAAGTAGAAACTCGCCCGATTAATATGATGTGTATACTTTTCCCCTAGGCCATTGTTGTTATTGGTTTGGAGTATCAGACTTGCGAAAATTTTGATGGTTTCTCAACCATTCCTTAACTTCAAACTCCCATATAGCGCGAACGGATTGACGAACTCGAGAAATTCCTGTTGCACCTGAAAGTAGAGACTCGCCCGATTAATATGGTGTGTGTACTTTTCCCCTAGGCCATTGTAGTTAATGGTTTCGAGTAACAGACTTGCGAAAAGTTCGATGGTTTCTCAACCATTCGTTAACTTCAAACTCCCATATCTCGCGAACGGATAGACGAACTCGAGAAATTCCTGTTGCATGTGAAAGTAGAAACTCGCCCGATTATTATGGTGTGTGTACTTTTCCCCTAGGCCATTGTAGTTATTGGTTTCGAGTATCAGACTTGCGAAAATTTTGATGGTTTCTCAACCATTCCTTAACTTCAAACTCCCATATCTCGCGAACGGTTAGACGAACTCGAGAAATTCCTGTTGCATCTGAAAGTAGAAACTCGCCCGATTACAATTGTTTGTGTACTTTTCCCCTAGGCCATTCCAGTTATTGGTTTCGAGTACCAGACATGCGAAAATTTTGATGGTTTCCCAACCATTTCTTAACTTCAAACTCCCATATCTCGCGAACGGATAGACGAACTCGAGAAATTCCTGTTGCATCTGAAAGTAGAAACTCGCCCGATTAATATGGTATGTGTACTTTTCCCCTCGGCCATTGTAGTTAATGGTTTCGAGTATCAGACTTGCGAAATTTTTGATGGTTTCCCAACCATTTCTCAACTTCAAACACCCATATCTCGCGAACGGGTAGACGAACTCGAGAAATTCCTGTTGCATCTGAAAGTAGAAACTCGCCCGATTAATATGGTGTGTGCACTTTCCCGCTCGGCCATTGTAGTTACTGGTTTCGAGTATCAGAATTGCAAAATTTTGATGGTTTCTCAACCAGTCCTTAACTTCAAACTCCAATATCTCGCGAACGGATTGACGAACTCGAGAAATTCCTGTAGCATCTGAAAGTAGAAACTCGCACGATTAATATGATGTGTGTACATTTCCCCTAGGCCATTGTTGTTATTGGTTTCGAGTATCAGACTTGCGAAAATTTTGATGGTTTCTCAACCATTCCTTAACTTCAAACTCCCATATCCCGCGAACGGATTGACGAACTCGAGAAATTACTGTTGCATCTGAAAGTAGAAACTCGCCCGATTAATATGGTGTGTGTACTTTTCCCCTAGGACATTGTAGTTAATGGTTTCGAATATCAGACTTGCGAAAAGTTTGATGGTTGCTCAACCATTCCTTGACTTCGAACTCCCATATCTCGCGAAAGGATTGAGGAACTCGAGAAATTCCTGTTGCATCTGAAAGTAGAAACTCGCCCGCTTACAACGCTACGGGTATTTTTCCCCTGGGCCGTATCAGTTATTGGTTTCGAGTAGCAGACTTGCGAAAACTTTGATGGTTTCTCAACCGTTCCTTAACTTCAAACTCCCATATCTCGCGAACGGAGTGACGAACTCGAGAAACTCCTGTTGCAAATGAAAGTAGAAACTCGCCCGATTAATATGCTGTGTGTACTTTTCCCCTAGGCCATTGTTGTTATTGGTTTCGAGTTTCAGACTTGCGAAAATTTTGATGGTTTCTCAACCATTCCTTAACTTCAAACTCCCATATCCCGCGAACGGATTGACGAACTCGAGAATTTCCTGTTGCATATGTAAGTAGAAACTCGCCCGATTACAATGGTGTGTGTACTTTTCTCCTAGGCCATTCCAGTTATTGGTTTCGAGTACCAGACTTGCGAAAATTTTGATGGTTTCCCAACCAATCGTTAACATCAAACTCCCATATCTCGCGAACGGATAGACGAACTCGAGAAATTACTGTTGCATCTGAAAGTAGAAACTCGCCCGATTACAATGGTGTGTGTACTTTTCCCCTAGGCTATTCCAGTTATTGGTTTCGAGTATCAGACTTGCGAAAATTTTGATGGCTTCCCAACCAATCCTTAACATCAAACTCCCATATCTCGCGAACGGATAGACGAACTCGAGAAATTCCTGTTGCATCTAAAAGTAGAAACTCGCCCGATTAATATGATGTGTGTACTTTTCCCCTAGGCCATTGTCGTTATTGGTTTCGAGTATCAGACGTGCGAAAGTTTTGATGGTTTCTCAACCATTCCTTAACTTCAAACTCCCATATAGCGCGAACGGATTGACGAACTCGAGAAATTCCTGTTGCACCTGAAAGTAGAAACTCGCCCGATTAACATGTTGTGTGTACTTTTCCCCTTAGACATTGTAGTTAATGGTTTCGAATATCAGACTTTCGAAAATTTTGATGTTTCCCAACCATTTCTTAACTTCAAACTCCCATATATCTCGAAGGGATTGACGAACTCGAGAAATACCTGTTGCACCTGAAAGTAGAAACTCGCCCGATTAATATGGCGTGTGTACTTTTCCCCTAGGCCATTGTAGTTATTGGTTTCGAGTATCAGACTTGCGAAAATTTTGATGGTTTCTCAACCATTCCTTCACTTCAAACTCCATATCCCGCGAACGGATTGACGAACTCGAGAATTTCCTGTTGCATCTGAAAGTAGAAACTCGCCCGATTACAATGGTTTGTGTACTTTTCTCCTAGGCCATTCCAGTTATTGGTTTCGAGTACCAGACTTGCGAAAATTTTGATGGTTTCCCAACCAATCGTTAACATCAAACTCCCATATCTCGCGAACGGATAGACGAACTCGAGAAATTACTGTTGCATCTGAAAGTAGAAACTCGCCCGATTACAATGGTGTGTGTACTTTTCCCCTAGGCTATTCCAGTTATTGGTTTCGAGTATCAGACTTGCGAAAATTTTGATTGCTTCCCAACCAATCCCTAACATCAAACTCCCATGTCTCGCGAACGGATAGACGAACTCGAGAAATTCCTGTTGCATCTGAAAGTAGAAGCTCGCCCATTACAATGGTGTGTGTACTATTCCCCTAGGCCATTGCAGTTATTGGTTTCGAGTATCAGGCTTGCGAAAGTTTTGATGGTTTCTCAACCATTCCTTAATTTCAAACTCCCATATCTCGCGATTGGATAGACGAACTCGAGAAATTCCTGATGCATCTGAAAGTAGAAACGCGCCCCATTAATATGGTGTGTGTACTTTTCCCCAAGGCCATTGTAATTAATGGTTTCGAGTATCAGACTTGCGAAAAGTGTGATGGTTTCTAAACCATTGCTTAACTTCAAACTCCCATATCTCGCGAACGGATTGGCGAACACGAGAAATTCCTCTTGCATCCGAAAGTAGAAACTCGCCCGATTAATATGGTGTGTGTACTTTTCCCCTAGGCCACTGTAGTTATTGGTTTCGAGTATCAGACTTGCGAAAATTTTGATGGTTTCTCAACCATTCCTTAACTTCAAACTCCCATATCTCGCGAACAGATTGACGAACTCGAGAAATTCCTGTTGCAAATGAAAGTAGAAACTCGCCCGATTAATATGCTGTGTGTACTTTTCCCCTAGGCCATTGTAGTTATTGGTTTCGAGTATCACACTTGCGAAAAGTGTGATGGTTTCTAAACCATTCCTTAATTTCAAACTCCCATATCTCGCGAACGGATTGGCGAACACGAGAAATTCCTCTTGCATCCGAAAGTAGAAACTCGCCCGATTAATATGGTGTGTGTACTTTTCCCCTAGGCCACTGTAGTTATTGGTTTCGAGTATCAGACTTGCGAAAATTTTGATGATTTCTCAACCATTCCTTAATTTCAAACTCCCATATCTCGCGAATGGATAGACGAACTCGAGAAATTCCTGATGCATCTGAAAGTAGAAACGCGCCCCATTAATACGGTGTGTGTACTTTTCCCCAAGGCCATTGTAATTAATGGTTTCGAGTATCAGACTTGCGAAAAGTGTGATGGTTTCTAAACCATTGCTTAACTTCAAACTCCCATATCTCGCGAACGGATTGGCGAACACGAGAAATTCCTCTTGCATCCGAAAGTAGAAACTCGCCCGATTAATATGGTGTGTGTACTTTCCCCCTAGGCCACTGTAGTTATTGGTTTCGAGTATCAGACTTGCGAAAATTTTGATGGTTTCTCAACCATTCCTTAACTTCAAACTCCCATATCTCGCGAACGGATTGGCGAACACGAGAAATTCCTGTTGCATCTGAAAGTAGAAGCTCGCCCGATTACAATGGTGTGTGAACTTTTCCCCTAGGCCATTGTAGTTATTGGTTTCGAGTATCAGACTTGCGAAAACTTTGATGGTTTCTCAACCATTCCTTAACTTCAAACTCCCATATCTCGCGAACGGATAGACGAACTCTCGAAATTCCTGATGCATCTGAAAGTAGAAACTCGCCCCATTAATATGGTGTGTGTACTTTTCCCCTAGGCCATTGTGGTTAATGGTTTCGAGTATCAGAATTGCGAAAAGTTTGATGGTTTCTCAACCATTCCTTGACTTCGAACTCCCATATCTCGCGAACGGATTGAGGAACTCGAGAAATTCCTGTTGCACCTGAAAGTAGAAACTAGCCCGATTAATATGGCGTGCGTACTTTTTCCCTAGGCCATTGTAGTTATTGGTTTCGAGTATCAGACTTGCGAAAACTTTGATGGTTTCTCAACCATTCCTTAACTTCAAACTCCCATATCTCGCGAACGGATTGACGAACTCGAGAAATTCCTGTTGCAAATGAAAGTAGAAACTCGCCCGATTAATATGCTGTGTGTACTTTTCCCCTAGGCCATTGTAGTTATTGGTTTCGAGTATCACACTTGCGAAAAGTGTGATGGTTTCTAAACCATTCCTTAATTTCAAACTCACATATCTCGCGAACGGATAGACGAACTCGAGAAATTCCTGATGCATCTGAAAGTAGAAACTCGCCCCATTAATATGGTGTGTGTACTTTTCCCCTAGGCCATTGTAATTAATGGTTTCGAGTATCAGACTTGCGAAAAGTTTGATGGTTTCTCAACCATTCCTTGACTTCGAACTCCCATATCTCGCGAACGGATAGAGGAACTCGAGAAATTCCTGTTGCACCTGAAAGTGGAAACTCGCCCGATTAATATGGCGTGTGTACTTTTCCCCTAGGCCATTGTAGATATTGGTTTCGAGTATCAGACTTGCGAAAACTTTGATGGTTTCTCAACCATTCCTTAACTTCAAACTCCCATATCTCGCGAACGGATTGACGAACTCGAGAAATTCCTGTTGCAAATGAAAGTAGAAACCCGCCCGATTAATATGCTGTGTGTACTTTTCCCCTAGGCCATTGTAGTTATTGGTTTCGAGTATCACACTTGCGAAAAGTGTGATGGTTTCTAAACCATTCCTTAACTTCAAACTCCCATATCTCGCGAACGGATTGGCGAACACGAGAAATTCCTGTTGCATCTGAAAGTAGAAGCTCGCCCATTACAATGGTGTGTGTACTTTTCCCCTAGGCCATTATAGTTATTGGTTTCGAGTATCAGGCTTGCGAAAGTTTTGATGGTTTCTCAACCATTCCTTAATTTCAAACTCCCATATCTCGCGAATGGATAGACGAACTCGAGAAATTCCTGATGCATCTGAAAGTAGAAACGCGCCCCATTAATATGGTG
The DNA here is from genome assembly GCF_051014685.1 of Ptiloglossa arizonensis. NCBI lineage: Eukaryota > Metazoa > Arthropoda > Insecta > Hymenoptera > Colletidae > Ptiloglossa > Ptiloglossa arizonensis. Next base: position 482,177 of record NW_027478698.1, on the reverse strand, counting down.
TGTGTACTTTTCCCCAAGGCCATTGTAATTAATGGTTTCGAGTATCAGACTTGCGAAAAGTGTGATGGTTTCTAAACCATTGCTTAACTTCAAACTCCCATATCTCGCGAACGGATTGGCGAACACGAGAAATTCCTCTTGCATCCGAAAGTAGAAACTCGCCCGATTAATATGCTGTGTGTACTTTTCCCCTAGGCCATTGTAGTTATTGGTTTCGAGTATCACACTTGCGAAAAGTGTGACGGTTTCTAAACCATTCCTTAATTTCAAACTCCCATATCTCGCGAACGGATTGGCGAACACGAGAAATTCCTCTTGCATCCGAAAGTAGAAACTCGCCCGATTAATATGGTGTGTGTACTTTTCCCCTAGGCCACTGTAGTTATTGGTTTCGAGTATCAGACTTGCGAAAATTTTGATGATTTCTCAACAATTCCTTAACTTCAAACTCCAATTCCTCGCGAACGGATTAACGAACTCGAGAAATTTCTGTTGCATCTCAAAGTAGATACTCGCCCGATTACAGCGGTATGTGTATTTTTCCCCTAGGCCGTTCCAGTTATTGGTTTCGAGTATCAGACTTGCGAAAATTTTGATGGTTTCTCAACCATTCCTTAACTTCAAACTCCCATATCTCGCGAACGGATTGACGAACTCGAGAAATTCCTCTTGCATCCGAAAGTAGAAACTCTTCCGATTACAACTGTATGTGTATTTTTCCCCTAGGCCGTTCCAGTTATTGGTTTCGAATAACAGACTTGCGAAAATTTTGATGGTTTCTCAACCATTCCTTAATTTCAAAATCCCATATCTCGCAAACGGATTGACGAACTCGAGAAATTCCTGTTGCATCTGAAAGTAGAAACTCGCCCGATTACAATGGTATGTGTATTTTTCCCCTAGGCCGTTCCAGTTATTGGTTTCGAGTAACAGACTAGCGAGAATTTAGATGGTTTCTCAACCATTCCTTAACTTCAAACTCCCATATCTCGCGAACGGATAGACGAACTCGAGAAATTCCTGTTGCATCTGAAAATAGAAACTCGCCCGATTAATATGGTGTGTACTTTTCCCCTAGGCCATTGTAGTTATTGTTTTCAAGTATCAGACTTGCGAAAATTTTGATGGTTTCTCAACCATTCCTGAACTTCAAACTCCCATATCTCGCGAACGGATTGACGAACTGGAGAAATTCCTGTTGCTTCTGAAAGTAGAAACTCGCCCGCTTACAATGGTATGTGTGTTTTTCCCCTAGGCTTTTGTAGTTATTGGTTTCGAGTATCAGACTTGCGAAAATTTTGATGGTTTCTCAACCATTCCTTAACTTCAAAATCCCATATCTCCCGAACGGATTGACGAACTCGAGAAATTCCTGTTGCATTTGAAAGTAGAAGCTCTCTCGATTACAATGGTGTGTGTACATTTCCCCGAGGCCATTCTAGTTATTGGTTTCGAGTATCAGACTTGCGAAAATTTTGATGATTTCTCAACCATTCCTTAACTTCAAACTCCCATATCTCGCGAACGGATTGACGAACTCGAGAAATTCCTCTTGGATCCGAAAGTAGAAACTCTTCCGATTACAACGGTATGTGTATTTTTACCCTAGGCCTTTGTAGTTATTGGTTTCGAGTATCAGACTTGCGAAAATTTTGATGGTTTCTCAACCATTCCTTAACTTCAGACCCCCATTATCTCGCGAACGCGATTGACGAACTCGAGAAATTCCTGTTGCATCTGAAAATAGAAACTCGCCCGATTAATATGGTGTGTACTTTTCCCCTAGGCCATTGTAGTTATTGTTTTCAAGTATCAGACTTGCGAAAATTTTGATGGTTTCTCAACCATTCCTTAACTTCAGACCCCCATATCTCGCGAACGGATTTACGAACTCGAGAAATTCCTGTTGCATCCGAAAGTAGAAACTCTTCCGATTACAACGGTATGTGTATTTTTCCCCTAGGACTATGTAGTTATTGGTTTCGAGTAACAGACTTGCGAAAATTTTGATGGTTTCTCAACCATTCCTTAATTTCAAAATCCCGTATCTCGCGAACGGATTGACGAACTCGAGAAATTCCTGTTGCATATGAAAGTAGAAACTCGCCCGATTACAATGGTATGTGTATTTTTCCCCTAGGCCGTTCCAGTTATTGGTTTCGAGTAACAGACTAGCGAGAATTTAGATGGTTTCTCAACCATTCCTTAACTTCAAACTCCCATATCTCGCGAACGGATAGACGAACTCGAGAAATTCCTGTTGCATCTGAAAATAGAAACTCGCCCGATTAATATGGTGTGTACTTTTCCCCTAGGCCATTGTAGTTATTGTTTTCAAGTATCAGACTTGCGAAAATTTTGATGGTTTCTCAACCATTCCTGAACTTCAAGCTCCCATATCTCGCGAACGGATTGACGAACTGGAGAAATTCCTGTTGCTTCTGAAAGTAGAAACTCGCCCGATTACAATGGTATGTGTGTTTTTCCCCTAGGCTTTTGTAGTTATTGGTTTCGAGTATCAGACTTGCGAAAATTTTGATGGTTTCTCAACCATTCCTTAACTTCAAAATCCCATATCTCCCGAACGGATTGACGAACTCGAGAAATTCCTGTTGCATTTGAAAGTAGAAGCTCTCCCGATTACAATGGTGTGTGTACATTTCCCCGAGGCCATTCTAGTTATTGGTTTCGAGTATCAGACTTGCGAAAATTTTGATGATTTCTCAACCATTCCTTAACTTCAAACTCCCATATCTCGCGAACGGATTGACGAACTCGAGAAATTCCTCTTGGATCCGAAAGTAGAAACTCTTCCGATTACAACGGTATGTGTATTTTTACCCTAGGCCTTTGTAGTTATTGGTTTCGAGTATCAGACTTGCGAAAATTTTGATGGTTTCTCAACCATTCCTTAACTTCAGACCCCCATTATCTCGCGAACGCGATTGACGAACTCGAGAAATTCCTGTTGCATCTGAAAATAGAAACTCGCCCGATTAATATGGTGTGTACTTTTCCCCTAGGCCATTGTAGTTATTGTTTTCAAGTATCAGACTTGCGAAAATTTTGATGGTTTCTCAACCATTCCTTAACTTCAGACCCCCATATCTCGCGAACGGATTTACGAACTCGAGAAATTCCTGTTGCATCCGAAAGTAGAAACTCTTCCGATTACAACGGTATGTGTATTTTTCCCCTAGGACTATGTAGTTATTGGTTTCGAGTAACAGACTTGCGAAAATTTTGATGGTTTCTCAACCATTCCTTAATTTCAAAATCCCATATCTCGCGAACGGATTGACGAACTCGAGAAATTCCTGTTGCATATGAAAGTAGAAACTCGCCCGATTACAATGGTATGTGTATTTTTCCCCTAGGCCGTTCCAGTTATTGGTTTCGAGTAACAGACTAGCGAGAATTTAGATGGTTTCTCAACCATTCCTTAACTTCAAACTCCCATATCTCGCGAACGGATAGACGAACTCGAGAAATTCCTGTTGCATCTGAAAATAGAAACTCGCCCGATTAATATGGTGTGTACTTTTCCCCTAGGCCATTGTAGTTATTGTTTTCAAGTATCAGACTTGCGAAAATTTTGATGGTTTCTCAACCATTCCTGAACTTCAAGCTCCCATATCTCGCGAACGGATTGACGAACTGGAGAAATTCCTGTTGCTTCTGAAAGTAGAAACTCGCCCGATTACAATGGTATGTGTGTTTTTCCCCTAGGCTTTTGTAGTTATTGGTTTCGAGTATCAGACTTGCGAAAATTTTGATGGTTTCTCAACCATTCCTTAACTTCAAAATCCCATATCTCCCGAACGGATTGACGAACTCGAGAAATTCCAGTTGCATTTGAAAGTAGAAGCTCTCCCGATTACAATGGTGTGTGTACATTTCCCCGAGGCCATTCTAGTTATTGGTTTCGAGTATCAGACTTGCGAAAATTTTGATGATTTCTCAACCATTCCTTAACTTCAAACTCCCATATCTCGCGAACGGATTGACGAACTCGAGAAATTCCTCTTGGATCCGAAAGTAGAAACTCTTCCGATTACAACGGTATGTGTATTTTTACCCTAGGCCTTTGTAGTTATTGGTTTCGAGTATCAGACTTGCGAAAATTTTGATGGTTCCTCAACCATTCCTTAACTTCAGACCCCCATTATCTCGCGAACGGATTGACGAACTCGAGAAATTCCTGTTGCATCTGAAAATAGAAACTCGCCCGATTAATATGGTGTGTACTTTTCCCCTAGGCCATTGTAGTTATTGTTTTCAAGTATCAGACTTGCGAAAATTTTGATGGTTTCTCAACCATTCCTTAACTTCAAACTCCCATATCTCGCGAACGGATAGACGAACTCGAGAAATTCCTGTTGCATCTGAAAATAGAAACTCGCCCGATTAATATGGTGTGTACTTTTCCCCTAGGCCATTGTAGTTATTGTTTTCAAGTATCAGACTTGCGAAAATTTTGATGGTTTCTCAACCATTCCTGAACTTCAAACTCCCATATCTCGCGAACGGATTGACGAACTGGAGAAATTCCTGTTGCTTCTGAAAGTAGAAACTCGCCCGCTTACAATGGTATGTGTGTTTTTCCCCTAGGCTTTTGTAGTTATTGGTTTCGAGTATCAGACTTGCGAAAATTTTGATGGTTTCTCAACCATTCCTTAACTTCAAAATCCCATATCTCCCGAACGGATTGACGAACTCGAGAAATTCCTGTTGCATTTGAAAGTAGAAGCTCTCCCGATTACAATGGTGTGTGTACATTTCCCCGAGGCCATTCTAGTTATTGGTTTCGAGTATCAGACTTGCGAAAATTTTGATGATTTCTCAACCATTCCTTAACTTCAAACTCCCATATCTCGCGAACGGATTGACGAACTCGAGAAATTCCTCTTGGATCCGAAAGTAGAAACTCTTCCGATTACAACGGTATGTGTATTTTTACCCTAGGCCTTTGTAGTTATTGGTTTCGAGTATCAGACTTGCGAAAATTTTGATGGTTTCTCAACCATTCCTTAACTTCAGACCCCCATTATCTCGCGAACGGATTGACGAACTCGAGAAATTCCTGTTGCATCTGAAAATAGAAACTCGCCCGATTAATATGGTGTGTACTTTTCCCCTAGGCCATTGTAGTTATTGTTTTCAAGTATCAGACTTGCGAAAATTTTGATGGTTTCTCAACCATTCCTTAACTTCAGACCCCCATATCTCGCGAACGGATTTACGAACTCGAGAAATTCCTGTTGCATCCGAAAGTAGAAACTCTTCCGATTACAACGGTATGTGTATTTTTCCCCTAGGACTATGTAGTTATTGGTTTCGAGTAACAGACTTGCGAAAATTTTGATGGTTTCTCAACCATTCCTTAATTTCAAAATCCCATATCTCGCGAACGGATTGACGAACTCGAGAAATTCCTGTTGCATATGAAAGTAGAAACTCGCCCGATTACAATGGTATGTGTATTTTTCCCCTAGGCCGTTCCAGTTATTGGTTTCGAGTAACAGACTAGCGAGAATTTAGATGGTTTCTCAACCATTCCTTAACTTCAAACTCCCATATCTCGCGAACGGATAGACGAACTCGAGAAATTCCTGTTGCATCTGAAAATAGAAACTCGCCCGATTAATATGGTGTGTACTTTTCCCCTAGGCCATTGTAGTTATTGTTTTCAAGTATCAGACTTGCGAAAATTTTGATGGTTTCTCAACCATTCCTGAACTTCAAGCTCCCATATCTCGCGAACGGATTGACGAACTGGAGAAATTCCTGTTGCTTCTGAAAGTAGAAACTCGCCCGATTACAATGGTATGTGTGTTTTTCCCCTAGGCTTTTGTAGTTATTGGTTTCGAGTATCAGACTTGCGAAAATTTTGATGGTTTCTCAACCATTCCTTAACTTCAAAATCCCATATCTCCCGAACGGATTGACGAACTCGAGAAATTCCTGTTGCATTTGAAAGTAGAAGCTCTCCCGATTACAATGGTGTGTGTACATTTCCCCGAGGCCATTCTAGTTATTGGTTTCGAGTATCAGACTTGCGAAAATTTTGATGATTTCTCAACCATTCCTTAACTTCAAACTCCCATATCTCGCGAACGGATTGACGAACTCGAGAAATTCCTCTTGGATCCGAAAGTAGAAACTCTTCCGATTACAACGGTATGTGTATTTTTACCCTAGGCCTTTGTAGTTATTGGTTTCGAGTATCAGACTTGCGAAAATTTTGATGGTTTCTCAACCATTCCTTAACTTCAGACCCCCATTATCTCGCGAACGGATTGACGAACTCGAGAAATTCCTGTTGCATCTGAAAATAGAAACTCGCCCGATTAATATGGTGTGTACTTTTCCCCTAGGCCATTGTAGTTATTGTTTTCAAGTATCAGACTTGCGAAAATTTTGATGGTTTCTCAACCATTCCTTAACTTCAAACTCCCATATCTCGCGAACGGATAGACGAACTCGAGAAATTCCTGTTGCATCTGAAAATAGAAACTCGCCCGATTACAATGGTATGTGTATTTTTCCCCTAGGCCGTTCCAGTTATTGGTTTCGAGTAACAGACTAGCGAGAATTTAGATGGTTTCTCAACCATTCCTTAACTTCAAACTCCCATATCTCGCGAACGGATAGACGAACTCGAGAAATTCCTGTTGCATCTGAAAATAGAAACTCGCCCGATTAATATGGTGTGTACTTTTCCCCTAGGCCATTGTAGTTATTGTTTTCAAGTATCAGACTTGCGAAAATTTTGATGGTTTCTCAACCATTCCTGAACTTCAAACTCCCATATCTCGCGAACGGATTGACGAACTGGAGAAATTCCTGTTGCTTCTGAAAGTAGAAACTCGCCCGCTTACAATGGTATGTGTGTTTTTCCCCTAGGCTTTTGTAGTTATTGGTTTCGAGTATCAGACTTGCGAAAATTTTGATGGTTTCTCAACCATTCCTTAACTTCAAAATCCCATATCTCCCGAACGGATTGACGAACTCGAGAAATTCCTGTTGCATTTGAAAGTAGAAGCTCTCCCGATTACAATGGTGTGTGTACATTTCCCCGAGGCCATTCTAGTTATTGGTTTCGAGTATCAGACTTGCGAAAATTTTGATGATTTCTCAACCATTCCTTAACTTCAAACTCCCATATCTCGCGAACGGATTGACGAACTCGAGAAATTCCTCTTGGATCCGAAAGTAGAAACTCTTCCGATTACAACGGTATGTGTATTTTTACCCTAGGCCTTTGTAGTTATTGGTTTCGAGTATCAGACTTGCGAAAATTTTGATGGTTTCTCAACCATTCCTTAACTTCAGACCCCCATTATCTCGCGAACGGATTGACGAACTTGAGAAATTCCTGTTGCATGTGAAAATAGAAACTCGCCCGATTAATATGGTGTGTACTTTTCCCCTAGGCCATTGTAGTTATTGTTTTCAAGTATCAGACTTGCGAAAATTTTGATGGTTTCTCAACCATTCCTTAACTTCAGACCCCCATATCTCGCGAACGGATTTACGAACTCGAGAAATTCCTGTTGCATCCGAAAGTAGAAACTCTTCCGATTACAACGGTATGTGTATTTTTCCCCTAGGACTATGTAGTTATTGGTTTCGAGTAACAGACTTGCGAAAATTTTGATGGTTTCTCAACCATTCCTTAATTTCAAAATCCCATATCTCGCGAACGGATTGACGAACTCGAGAAATTCCTGTTGCATATGAAAGTAGAAACTCGCCCGATTACAATGGTATGTGTATTTTTCCCCTAGGCCGTTCCAGTTATTGGTTTCGAGTAACAGACTAGCGAGAATTTAGATGGTTTCTCAACCATTCCTTAACTTCAAACTCCCATATCTCGCGAACGGATAGACGAACTCGAGAAATTCCTGTTGCATCTGAAAATAGAAACTCGCCCGATTAATATGGTGTGTACTTTTCCCCTAGGCCATTGTAGTTATTGTTTTCAAGTATCAGACTTGCGAAAATTTTGATGGTTTCTCAACCATTCCTGAACTTCAAACTCCCATATCTCGCGAACGGATTGACGAACTGGAGAAATTCCTGTTGCTTCTGAAAGTAGAAACTCGCCCGCTTACAATGGTATGTGTGTTTTTCCCCTAGGCTTTTGTAGTTATTGGTTTCGAGTATCAGACTTGCGAAAATTTTGATGGTTTCTCAACCATTCCTTAACTTCAAAATCCCATATCTCCCGAACGGATTGACGAACTCGAGAAATTCCTGTTGCATTTGAAAGTAGAAGCTCTCCCGATTACAATGGTGTGTGTACATTTCCCCGAGGCCATTCTAGTTATTGGTTTCGAGTATCAGACTTGCGAAAATTTTGATGATTTCTCAACCATTCCTTAACTTCAAACTCCCATATCTCGCGAACGGATTGACGAACTCGAGAAATTCCTCTTGGATCCGAAAGTAGAAACTCTTCCGATTACAACGGTATGTGTATTTTTACCCTAGGCCTTTGTAGTTATTGGTTTCGAGTATCAGACTTGCGAAAATTTTGATGGTTTCTCAACCATTCCTTAACTTCAGACCCCCATTATCTCGCGAACGGATTGACGAACTTGAGAAATTCCTGTTGCATGTGAAAATAGAAACTCGCCCGATTAATATGGTGTGTACTTCTCCCCTAGGCCATTGTAGTTATTGTTTTCAAGTATCAGACTTGCGAAAATTTTGATGGTTTCTCAACCATTCCTTAACTTCAGACCACCATATCTCGCGAACGGATTTACGAACTCGAGAAATTCCTGTTGCATCCGAAAGTAGAAACTCTTCCGATTACAACGGTATGTGTATTTTTCCCCTAGGACTATGTAGTTATTGGTTTCGAGTAACAGACTTGCGAAAATTTTGATGGTTTCTCAACCATTCCTTAATTTCAAAATCCCATATCTCGCGAACGGATTGACGAACTCGAGAAATTCCTGTTGCATATGAAAGTAGAAACTCGCCCGATTACAATGGTATGTGTATTTTTCCCCTAGGCCGTTCCAGTTATTGGTTTCGAGTAACAGACTAGCGAGAATTTAGATGGTTTCTCAACCATTCCTTAACTTCAAACTCCCATATCTCGCGAACGGATAGACGAACTCGAGAAATTCCTGTTGCATCTGAAAATAGAAACTCGCCCGATTAATATGGTGTGTACTTTTCCCCTAGGCCATTGTAGTTATTGTTTTCAAGTATCAGACTTGCGAAAATTTTGATGGTTTCTCAACCATTCCTGAACTTCAAGCTCCCATATCTCGCGAACGGATTGACGAACTGGAGAAATTCCTGTTGCTTCTGAAAGTAGAAACTCGCCCGATTACAATGGTATGTGTGTTTTTCCCCTAGGCTTTTGTAGTTATTGGTTTCGAGTATCAGACTTGCGAAAATTTTGATGGTTTCTCAACCATTCCTTAACTTCAAAATCCCATATCTCCCGAACGGATTGACGAACTCGAGAAATTCCTGTTGCATTTGAAAGTAGAAGCTCTCCCGATTACAATGGTGTGTGTACATTTCCCCGAGGCCATTCTAGTTATTGGTTTCGAGTATCAGACTTGCGAAAATTTTGATGATTTCTCAACCATTCCTTAACTTCAAACTCCCATATCTCGCGAACGGATTGACGAACTCGAGAAATTCCTCTTGGATCCGAAAGTAGAAACTCTTCCGATTACAACGGTATGTGTATTTTTCCCCTAGGCCGTTCCAGTTATTGGTTTCGAGTAACAGACTAGCGAGAATTTAGATGGTTTCTCAACCATTCCTTAACTTCAAACACCCATATCTCGCGAACGGATAGACGAACTCGAGAAATTCCTGTTGCATCTGAAAATAGAAACTCGCCCGATTAATATGGTGTGTACTTTTCCCCTAGGCCATTGTAGTTATTGTTTTCAAGTATCAGACTTGCGAAAATTTTGATGGTTTCTCAACCATTCCTGAACTTCAAACTCCCATATCTCGCGAACGGATTGACGAACTGGAGAAATTCCTGTTGCTTCTGAAAGTAGAAACTCGCCCGATTACAACGGTATGTGTATTTTTCCCCTAGGCCGTTCCAGTTATTGGTTTCGAGTATCAGACTTGCGAAAATTTTGATGGTTTCTCAACCATTCCTTAACTTCAAAATCCCATATCTCCCGAACGGATTGACGAACTCGAGAAATTCCTGTTGCATTTGAAAGTAGAAGCTCTCTTGATTACAATGGTGTGTGTACATTTCCCCGAGGCCATTCTAGTTATTGGTTTCGAGTATCAGACTTGCGAAAATTTTGATGATTTCTCAACCATTCCTTAACTTCAAACTCCCATATCTCGCGAACGGATTGACGAACTCGAGAAATTCCTCTTGGATCCGAAAGTAGAAACTCTTCCGATTACAACGGTATGTGTATTTTTCCCCTAGGCCTTTGTAGTTATTGGTTTCGAGTATCAGACTTGCGAAAATTTTGATGGTTTCTCAACCATTCCTTACCTTCAAACTCCCATATCTCGCGAACGGATTTACGAACTCGAGAAATTCCTGTTGCATCCGAAAGTAGAAACTCTTCCGATTACAACGGTATGTGTACTTTTCCCCTAGGACTATGTAGTTATTGGTTTCGAGTATCAGACTTGCGAAAATTTTGATGGTTTCTCAACCATTCCTTACCTTCAAAATCCCATATCTCGCGAACGGATTGACGAACTCGAGAAATTCCTGTTGCATCTGAAAGTAGAAACTCGCCCGATTACAACGGTATGTGTATTTTTCCCCTAGGCCGTTCCAGTTATTGGTTTCGAGTATCAGACTTGCGAAAATTTTGATGGTTTCTCAACCATTCCTTAACTTCAAAATCCCATATCTCCCGAACGGATTGACGAACTCGAGAAATTCCTGTCGCATTTGAAAGTAGAAGCTCTCCCGATTACAATGGTGTGTGTACATTTCCCCGAGGCCATTCTAGTTATTGGTTTCGAGTATCAGACTTGCGAAAATTTTGATGGTTTCTCAACCATTCCTTAACTTCAGACCCCCATTATCTCGCGAACGGATTGACGAACTCGAGAAATTCCTGTTGCATGTGAAAATAGAAACTCGCCCGATTAATATGGTGTGTACTTTTCCCCTAGGCCATTGTAGTTATTGTTTTCAAGTATCAGACTTGCGAAAATTTTGATGGTTTCTCAACCATTCCTTAACTTCAGACCCCCATATCTCGCGAACGGATTTACGAACTCGAGAAATTCCTGTTGCATCCGAAAGTAGAAACTCTTCCGATTACAACGGTATGTGTATTTTTCCCCTAGGACTATGTAGTTATTGGTTTCGAGTAACAGACTTGCGAAAATTTTGATGGTTTCTCAACCATTCCTTAATTTCAAAATCCCATATCTCGCGAACGGATTGACGAACTCGAGAAATTCCTGTTGCATATGAAAGTAGAAACTCGCCCGATTACAATGGTATGTGTATTTTTCCCCTAGGCCGTTCCAGTTATTGGTTTCGAGTAACAGACTAGCGAGAATTTAGATGGTTTCTCAACCATTCCTTAACTTCAAACTCCCATATCTCGCGAACGGATAGACGAACTCGAGAAATTCCTGTTGCATCTGAAAATAGAAACTCGCCCGATTAATATGGTGTGTACTTTTCCCCTAGGCCATTGTAGTTATTGTTTTCAAGTATCAGACTTGCGAAAATTTTGATGGTTTCTCAACCATTCCTGAACTTCAAGCTCCCATATCTCGCGAACGGATTGACGAACTGGAGAAATTCCTGTTGCTTCTGAAAGTAGAAACTCGCCCGATTACAATGGTATGTGTGTTTTTCCCCTAGGCTTTTGTAGTTATTGGTTTCGAGTATCAGACTTGCGAAAATTTTGATGGTTTCTCAACCATTCCTTAACTTCAAAATCCCATATCTCCCGAACGGATTGACGAACTCGAGAAATTCCTGTTGCATTTGAAAGTAGAAGCTCTCCCGATTACAATGGTGTGTGTACATTTCCCCGAGGCCATTCTAGTTATTGGTTTCGAGTATCAGACTTGCGAAAATTTTGATGATTTCTCAACCATTCCTTAACTTCAAACTCCCATATCTCGCGAACGGATTGACGAACTCGAGAAATTCCTCTTGGATCCGAAAGTAGAAACTCTTCCGATTACAACGGTATGTGTATTTTTACCCTAGGCCTTTGTAGTTATTGGTTTCGAGTATCAGACTTGCGAAAATTTTGATGGTTTCTCAACCATTCCTTAACTTCAGACCCCCATTATCTCGCGAACGGATTGACGAACTCGAGAAATTCCTGTTGCATCTGAAAATAGAAACTCGCCCGATTAATATGGTGTGTACTTTTCCCCTAGGCCATTGTAGTTATTGTTTTCAAGTATCAGACTTGCGAAAATTTTGATGGTTTCTCAACCATTCCTTAACTTCAAACTCCCATATCTCGCGAACGGATAGACGAACTCGAGAAATTCCTGTTGCATCTGAAAATAGAAACTCGCCCGATTAATATGGTGTGTACTTTTCCCCTAGGCCATTGTAGTTATTGTTTTCAAGTATCAGACTTGCGAAAATTTTGATGGTTTCTCAACCATTCCTGAACTTCAAACTCCCATATCTCGCGAACGGATTGACGAACTGGAGAAATTCCTGTTGCTTCTGAAAGTAGAAACTCGCCCGCTTACAATGGTATGTGTGTTTTTCCCCTAGGCTTTTGTAGTTATTGGTTTCGAGTATCAGACTTGCGAAAATTTTGATGGTTTCTCAACCATTCCTTAACTTCAAAATCCCATATCTCCCGAACGGATTGACGAACTCGAGAAATTCCTGTTGCATTTGAAAGTAGAAGCTCTCCCGATTACAATGGTGTGTGTACATTTCCCCGAGGCCATTCTAGTTATTGGTTTCGAGTATCAGACTTGCGAAAATTTTGATGGTTTCTCAACCATTCCTTAACTTCAGACCCCCATATCTCGCGAACGGATTTACGAACTCGAGAAATTCCTGTTGCATCCGAAAGTAGAAACTCTTCCCATTACAACGGTATGTGTATTTTTCCCCTAGGACTATGTAGTTATTGGTTTCGAGTAACAGACTTGCGAAAATTTTGATGGTTTCTCAACCATTCCTTAATTTCAAAATCCCATATCTCGCGAACGGATTGACGAACTCGAGAAATTCCTGTTGCATCTGAAAGTAGAAACTCGCCCGATTACAATGGTATGTGTATTTTTCCCCTAGGCCGTTCCAGTTATTGGTTTCGAGTAACAGACTAGCGAGAATTTAGATGGTTTCTCAACCATTCCTTAACTTCAAACACCCATATCTCGCGAACGGATAGACGAACTCGAGAAATTCCTGTTGCATCTGAAAATAGAAACTCGCCCGATTAATATGGTGTGTACTTTTCCCCTAGGCCATTGTAGTTATTGTTTTCAAGTATCAGACTTGCGAAAATTTTGATGGTTTCTCAACCATTCCTGAACTTCAAACTCCCATATCTCGCGAACGGATTGACGAACTGGAGAAATTCCTGTTGCTTCTGAAAGTAGAAACTCGCCCGATTACAACGGTATGTGTATTTTTCCCCTAGGCCGTTCCAGTTATTGGTTTCGAGTATCAGACTTGCGAAAATTTTGATGGTTTCTCAACCATTCCTTAACTTCAAAATCCCATATCTCCCGAACGGATTGACGAACTCGAGAAATTCCTGTTGCATTTGAAAGTAGAAGCTCTCCCGATTACAATGGTGTGTGTACATTTCCCCGAGGCCATTCTAGTTATTGGTTTCGAGTATCAGACTTGCGAAAATTTTGATGATTTCTCAACCATTCCTTAACTTCAAACTCCCATATCTCGCGAACGGATTGACGAACTCGAGAAATTCCTCTTGGATCCGAAAGTAGAAACTCTTCCGATTACAACGGTATGTGTATTTTTCCCCTAGGCCTTTGTAGTTATTGGTTTCGAGTATCAGACTTGCGAAAATTTTGATGGTTTCTCAACCATTCCTTACCTTCAAACTCCCATATCTCGCGAACGGATTTACGAACTCGAGAAATTCCTGTTGCATCCGAAAGTAGAAACTCTTCCGATTACAACGGTATGTGTACTTTTCCCCTAGGACTATGTAGTTATTGGTTTCGAGTATCAGACTTGCGAAAATTTTGATGGTTTCTCAACCATTCCTTACCTTCAAAATCCCATATCTCGCGAACGGATTGACGAACTCGAGAAATTCCTGTTGCATCTGAAAGTAGAAACTCGCCCGATTACAACGGTATGTGTATTTTTCCCCTAGGCCGTTCCAGTTATTGGTTTCGAGTATCAGACTTGCGAAAATTTTGATGGTTTCTCAACCATTCCTTAACTTCAAAATCCCATATCTCCCGAACGGATTGACGAACTCGAGAAATTCCTGTCGCATTTGAAAGTAGAAGCTCTCCCGATTACAATGGTGTGTGTACATTTCCCCGAGGCCATTCTAGTTATTGGTTTCGAGTATCAGACTTGCGAAAATTTTGATGATTTCTCAACCATTCCTTAACTTCAAACTCCCATATCTCGCGAACGGATTGACGAACTCGAGAAATTCCTGTTGCATCTGAAAGTAGAAACTCGCCCGATTACAACGGTATGTGTATTTTTCCCCTAGGCCGTTTCAGTTATTGGTTTCGAGTATCAGACTTGCGAAAATTTTGATGGTTTCTCAACCATTCCTTAACTCCACACTCCGATATTTCGCGATCGGTTTGACGAATCCGAAAAATTTCTGTTGCATCTGAATGTAGAAACTCTCCCAATTACAAGGGTATGTGTATTTTTCCCCTAGGCCATTCCAGTTATTGGTTTCGAGTATCAGACTTGCGAAAATTTTGATGGTTTCTCAACCATTCCCTAACTTCAAACTCCCATATCTCGCGAACGGATGACGAACTCGAGAAATTCCTATTGCATCTGAAAGCAGAAACTCGCCTGATTACCACGGTATGTGTATTTTTGCCCTAGGCCATTGTAGTTATTGGTTTCGTGTATCAGACTTGCGAAAATTTTGATGGTTTCTCAACCATTCCTTAACTTCAAACTCCCATATCTCGCGAAAGGATTGACGAACTCGAGAAATTCCTGTTGCATCTGAAAGCAGAAACTCGCCCTATCACAACGGTATGTGTATTTTTCCCCTAGGCCAGTGCAGTTATTGGTTTCGAGTATCAGACTTGCGAAAATTTTTATGGTTTCTCAACCATTCCTTAACTTCAAACTCCCATATCTCGCGAACGGATTGACGAACTCGAGAAATTCCTGTTGCACCTGAAAGTAGAAACTCGCCCGATGTCATCGGTATGTCTATTTTTGCCCTAGGCCATAGTAGTTATTGCTTTCGAGTATCAGACTTGCGAAAATATTGATCGTTTCTCAACCATTCCTTAACTTCAAACTCCTATATCTCGCGAACGGATTGACGAACTCGAGAAATTCCCGTTGCATGTGTAAGTAGAGACTCGCCCGATTACAATGGTGTGTGTACTTTTCCCCTAGGCCATTCCTGTTATTGGTTTCGAGTATCAGACTTGCGAAAATTTTGATGGTTTCTCAACCATTCCTTAACTCCACACTCCGATATTTCGCGATCGGTTTGACGAATCCGAAAAATTTCTGTTGCATCTGAATGTAGAAACTCTCCCAATTACAAGGGTATGTGTATTTTTCCCCTAGGCCATTCCAGTTATTGGTTTCGAGTATCAGACTTGCGAAAATTTTGATGGTTTCTCAACCATTCCCTAACTTCAAACTCCCATATCTCGCGAACTTTTTGACGAACTCGAGAAATCGATGTTGCAACTGAAAGCAGAAACTCGCCCGATTACAATGGTATGTTTACTTTTGCCCTAGGCCATAGTAGTTATTGGTTTCGAGTATCAGACTTGCGAAGATTTTGATGGTTTCTCCACCATTCCTTAACTTCAAACTCCCATATCTCGGAACGGAATGACGAACTCGAGAAATTCCTGTTGCCTCTGAATGCAGAAACTCGCTCGATTACAATGGTATGTGTACTTTTGCCCTAAGGCATAGTAGTTATTGGTTTCGAGTAACAGACTTGCGAAAATTTTGATGGTCTCTCAGCCATTCCTTAACTTCAAACTCCCATACCTCGCGAACGAGTTGACGAACTCGAGAAATCGCTGTTGCAACTGAAAGCAGAAACTCGCCCGATTACAATGGTATGTTTACTTTTGCCCTAGGCCATAGTAGTTATTGGTTTCGAGTATCAGACTTGCGAAGATTTTGATGGTTTCTCCACCATTCCTTAACTTCAAACTCCCATATCTCGAAACGGAATGACGAACTCGAGAAATTCCTGTTGCCTCTGAATGCAGTAACTCGCCCGATTACAATGGTATGTGTACTTTTGCCCTAGGGCATAGTAGTTATTGGTTTCGAGTAACAGACTTGCGAAAATTTTGATGGTCTCTCAACCATTCCTTAAGTTCAAACTCCCATACCTCGCGAACGAGTTGACGAACTCGAGAAGTCGCTGTTGCACCTGAAAGCAGAAACTCGCCCGATTACAATGGTATGTGTACTTTTCCCCAAGGCCATTCCAGTTACTGGTTTCGAGTATCAGACTTGCGAAAATTTTGATGGTTTCTCAACCATTCCTTAACTTCAAACTCCCATATCTCGCGAAAGGATTGACGAACTCGAGAAATTCCTGTTGCATCTGAAAGCAGAAACTCGCCCTATTACAACGGTATGTGTATTTTTCCCCTAGGCCAGTCCAGTTATTGGTTTCGAGTATCAGACTTGCGAAAATTTTAATGGTTTCTCAACCATTCCTTAACTTCAAACTCCCATATCTCGCGAACGGATTGACGAACTCGAGAAATTCCTATTGCATCTGAAAGCAGAAACTCGCCTGATTACCACGGTATGTGTATTTTTGCCCTAGGCCATTGTAGTTATTGGTTTCGTGTATCAGACTTGCGAAAATTTTGATGGTTTCTCAACCATTCCTTAACTTCAAACTCCCATATCTCGCGAAAGGATTGACGAACTCGAGAAATTCCTGTTGCATCTGAAAGCAGAAACTCGCCCTATCACAACGGTATGTGTATTTTTCCCCTAGGCCAGTGCAGTTATTGGTTTCGAGTATCAGACTTGCGAAAATTTTAATGGTTTCTCAACCATTCCTTAACTTCAAACTCCTATATCTCGCGAACGGATTGACGAACTCGAGAAATTCCCGTTGCATGTGTAAGTAGAGACTCGCCCGATTACAATGGTGTGTGTACTTTTCCCCTAGGCCATTCCTGTTATTGGTTTCGAGTATCAGACTTGCGAAAATTTTGATGGTTTCTCAACCATTCCTTAACTCCACACTCCGATATTTCGCGAACGGATTGACGAACTCGAGAAATTCCTGTTGCATCTGAAAGTAGAAACTCGCCCGATTACAACGGTATGTGTATTTTTCCCCTAGGCCGTTTCAGTTATTGGTTTCGAGTATCAGACTTGCGAAAATTTTGATGGTTTCTCAACCATTCCTTAACTCCACACTCCGATATTTCGCGATCGGTTTGACGAATCCGAAAAATTTCTGTTGCATCTGAATGTAGAAACTCTCCCAATTACAAGGGTATGTGTATTTTTCCCCTAGGCCATTCCAGTTATTGGTTTCGAGTATCAGACTTGCGAAAATTTTGATGGTTTCTCAACCATTCCCTAACTTCAAACTCCCATATCTCGCGAACGGATGACGAACTCGAGAAATTCCTATTGCATCTGAAAGCAGAAACTCGCCTGATTACCACGGTATGTGTATTTTTGCCCTAGGCCATTGTAGTTATTGGTTTCGTGTATCAGACTTGCGAAAATTTTGATGGTTTCTCAACCATTCCTTAACTTCAAACTCCCATATCTCGCGAAAGGATTGACGAACTCGAGAAATTCCTGTTGCATCTGAAAGCAGAAACTCGCCCTATCACAACGGTATGTGTATTTTTCCCCTAGGCCAGTGCAGTTATTGGTTTCGAGTATCAGACTTGCGAAAATTTTTATGGTTTCTCAACCATTCCTTAACTTCAAACTCCCATATCTCGCGAACGGATTGACGAACTCGAGAAATTCCTGTTGCACCTGAAAGTAGAAACTCGCCCGATGTCATCGGTATGTCTATTTTTGCCCTAGGCCATAGTAGTTATTGCTTTCGAGTATCAGACTTGCGAAAATATTGATCGTTTCTCAACCATTCCTTAACTTCAAACTCCTATATCTCGCGAACGGATTGACGAACTCGAGAAATTCCCGTTGCATGTGTAAGTAGAGACTCGCCCGATTACAATGGTGTGTGTACTTTTCCCCTAGGCCATTCCTGTTATTGGTTTCGAGTATCAGACTTGCGAAAACTTTGATGGTTTCTCAACCATTCCTTAACTCCGCACTCCGATATTTCGCGATCGGTTTGACGAATCCGAAAAATTTCTGTTGCATCTGAATGTAGAAACTCTCCCAATTACAAGGGTATGTGTATTTTTCCCCTAGGCCATTCCAGTTATTGGTTTCGAGTATCAGACTTGCGAAAATTTTGATGGTTTCTCAACCATTCCCTAACTTCAAACTCCCATATCTCGCGAACTGATTGACGAACTCGAGAAATCGATGTTGCAACTGAAAGCAGAAACTCGCCCGATTACAATGGTATGTTTACTTTTGCCCTAGGCCATAGTAGTTATTGGTTTCGAGTATCAGACTTGCGAAGATTTTGATGGTTTCTCCACCATTCCTTAACTTCAAACTCCCATATCTCGGAACGGAATGACGAACTCGAGAAATTCCTGTTGCCTCTGAATGCAGAAACTCGCCCGATTACAATGGTATGTGTACTTTAGCCCTAGGGCATAGTAGTTATTGGTTTCGAGTAACAGACTTGCGAAAATTTTGATGGTCTCTCAACCGTTCCTTAACTTCAAACTCCCATACCTCGCGAACGAGTTGACGAACTCGAGAAGTCGCTGTTGCACCTGAAAGCAGAAACTCGCCCGATTACAATGGTATGTGTACTTTTGCCCTAGGGCATAGTAGTTATTGGTTTCGAGTATCAGACTTGCGAAAATTTTGATGGTCTCTCAACCATTCCTTAACTTCAAACTCCCATATCTCGCGAACGAGGTGACGAACTCGAGAAATCGCTGTTGCATCTGAAAGCAGAAACTCGCCCGATTACAACGGTATGTGTATTTTTGCCCTAGGCCACAGTAGTTATTGGTTTCGAGTATCAGACTTGCGAAAATTTTTATGGTTTCTCAACCATTCCTTAACTTCAAACTCCCATATCTCGCGAACGGATTGACGAACTCGAGAAATTCCTATTGCATCTGAAAGCAGAAACTCGCCTGATTACCACGGTATGTGTATTTTTGCCCTAGGCCATTGTAGTTATTGGTTTCGTGTATCAGACTTGCGAAAATTTTGATGGTTTCTCAACCATTCCTTAACTTCAAACTCCCATATCTCGCGAAAGGATTGACGAACTCGAGAAATTCCTGTTGCATCTGAAAGCAGAAACTCGCCCTATCACAACGGTATGTGTATTTTTCCCCTAGGCCAGTGCAGTTATTGGTTTCGAGTATCAGACTTGCGAAAATTTTAATGGTTTCTCAACCATTCCTTAACTTCAAACTCCCATATCTGGCGAACGGAATGACGAACTCGAGAAATTCCTGTTGCATCTGAAAGCAGAAACTCGCCCGATTACAACGGTATGTGTATTTTTGCCCTAGGCCATAGTAGTTATTGCTTTCGAGTATCAGACTTGCGAAAATATTGATCGTTTCTCAACCATTCCTTAACTTCAAACTCCTATATCTCGCGAACGGATTGACGAACTCGAGAAATTCCCGTTGCATGTGTAAGTAGAGACTCGCTCGATTACAATGGTGTGTGTACTTTTCCCCTAGGCCATTCCTGTTATTGGTTTCGAGTATCAGACTTGCGAAAATTTTGATGGTTTCTCAACCATTCCTTAACTCCACACTCCGATATTTCGCGATCGGTTTGACGAATCCGAAAAATTTCTGTTGCATCTGAATGTAGAAACTCTCCCAATTACAAGGGTATGTGTATTTTTCCCCTAGGCCATTCCAGTTATTGGTTTCGAGTATCAGACTTGCGAAAATTTTGATGGTTTCTCAACCATTCCCTAACTTCAAACTCCCATATCTCGCGAACTTTTTGACGAACTCGAGAAATCGATGTTGCAACTGAAAGCAGAAACTCGCCCGATTACAATGGTATGTTTACTTTTGCCCTAGGCCATAGTAGTTATTGGTTTCGAGTATCAGACTTGCGAAGATTTTGATGGTTTCTCCACCATTCCTTAACTTCAAACTCCCATATCTCGGAACGGAATGACGAACTCGAGAAATTCCTGTTGCCTCTGAATGCAGAAACTCGCTCGATTACAATGGTATGTGTACTTTTGCCCTAAGGCATAGTAGTTATTGGTTTCGAGTAACAGACTTGCGAAAATTTTGATGGTCTCTCAGCCATTCCTTAACTTCAAACTCCCATACCTCGCGAACGAGTTGACGAACTCGAGAAATCGCTGTTGCAACTGAAAGCAGAAACTCGCCCGATTACAATGGTATGTTTACTTTTGCCCTAGGCCATAGTAGTTATTGGTTTCGAGTATCAGACTTGCGAAGATTTTGATGGTTTCTCCACCATTCCTTAACTTCAAACTCCCATATCTCGAAACGGAATGACGAACTCGAGAAATTCCTGTTGCCTCTGAATGCAGTAACTCGCCCGATTACAATGGTATGTGTACTTTTGCCCTAGGGCATAGTAGTTATTGGTTTCGAGTAACAGACTTGCGAAAATTTTGATGGTCTCTCAACCATTCCTTAACTTCAAACTCCCATACCTCGCGAACGAGTTGACGAACTCGAGAAGTCGCTGTTGCACCTGAAAGCAGAAACTCGCCCGATTACAATGGTATGTGTACTTTTCCCCAAGGCCATTCCAGTTACTGGTTTCGAGTATCAGACTTGCGAAAATTTTGATGGTTTCTCAACCATTCCTTAACTTCAAACTCCCATATCTCGCGAAAGGATTGACGAACTCGAGAAATTCCTGTTGCATCTGAAAGCAGAAACTCGCCCTATTACAACGGTATGTGTATTTTTCCCCTAGGCCAGTCCAGTTATTGGTTTCGAGTATCAGACTTGCGAAAATTTTAATGGTTTCTCAACCATTCCTTAACTTCAAACTCCCATATCTCGCGAACGGATTGACGAACTCGAGAAATTCCTATTGCATCTGAAAGCAGAAACTCGCCTGATTACCACGGTATGTGTATTTTTGCCCTAGGCCATTGTAGTTATTGGTTTCGTGTATCAGACTTGCGAAAATTTTGATGGTTTCTCAACCATTCCTTAACTTCAAACTCCCATATCTCGCGAAAGGATTGACGAACTCGAGAAATTCCTGTTGCATCTGAAAGCAGAAACTCGCCCTATCACAACGGTATGTGTATTTTTCCCCTAGGCCAGTGCAGTTATTGGTTTCGAGTATCAGACTTGCGAAAATTTTAATGGTTTCTCAACCATTCCTTAACTTCAAACTCCTATATCTCGCGAACGGATTGACGAACTCGAGAAATTCCCGTTGCATGTGTAAGTAGAGACTCGCCCGATTACAATGGTGTGTGTACTTTTCCCCTAGGCCATTCCTGTTATTGGTTTCGAGTATCAGACTTGCGAAAATTTTGATGGTTTCTCAACCATTCCTTAACTCCACACTCCGATATTTCGCGATCGGTTTGACGAATCCGAAAAATTTCTGTTGCATCTGAATGTAGAAACTCTCCCAATTACAAGGGTATGTGTATTTTTCCCCTAGGCCATACCAGTTATTGGTTTCGAGTATCAGACTTGCGAAAATTTTGATGGTTTCTCAACCATTCCCTAACTTCAAACTCCCATATCTCGCGAACTGATTGACGAACTCGAGAAATCGATATTGCAACTGAAAGCAGAAACTCGCCCGATTACAATGGTATGTTTACTTTTGCCCTAGGCCATAGTAGTTATTGGTTTCGAGTATCAGACTTGCGAAGATTTTGATGGTTTCTCCACCATTCCTTAACTTCAAACTCCCATATCTCGGAACGGAATGACGAACTCGAGAAATTCCTGTTGCCTCTGAATGCAGAAACTCGCTCGATTACAATGGTATGTGTACTTTTGCCCTAGGGCATAGTAGTTATTGGTTTCGAGTAACAGACTTGCGAAAATTTTGATGGTCTCTCAACCATTCCTTAACTTCAAACTCCCATACCTCGCGAACGAGTTGACGAACTCGAGAAATCGCTGTTGCACCTGAAAGCAGAAACTCGCCCGATTACAATGGTATGTGTACTTTTGCCCTAGGGCATAGTAGTTATTGGTTTCGAGTATCAGACTTGCGAAAATTTTGATGGTCTCTCAACCATTCCTTAACTTCAAACTCCCATATCTCGCGAACGTATTGACGAACTCGGGAAATTCCTATTGCATCTGAAAGCAGAAACTCGCCCGATTACAACGGTATGTGTATTTTTGCCCTAGGCCACAGTAGTTATTGGTTTCGAGTATCAGACTTGCGAAAATTTTTATGGTTTCTCAACCATTCCTTAACTTCAAACTCCCATATCTCGCGAACGGATTGACGAACTCGAGAAATTCCTGTTGCATATGAAAGCAGAAACTCGCCCGATTACAATGCTGTGTGTACTTTTCCCCAAGGCCATTCCAGTTACTGGTTTCGAGTATCAGACTTGCGAAAATTTTGATGGTTTCTCAACCATTCCTTAACTTCAAACTCCCATATCTCGCGAAAGGATTGACGAACTCGAGAAATTCCTGTTGCACCTGAAAGCAGAAACTCGCCCTATTACAACGGTATGTGTATTTTTCCCCTAGGCCAGTGCAGTTATTGGTTTCGAGTATCAGACTTGCGAAAATTTATTGGTTTCTCAACCATTCCTTAACTTCAAACTCCCATATCTGGCGAACGGAATGACGAACTCGAGAAATTCCTGTTGCATCTGAAAGCAGAAACTCGCACGATTACAACGGTATGTGTATTTTTGCCCTAGGCCATAGTTGTTATTGCTTTCGAGTATCAGACTTGCGAAAATATTGATCGTTTCTCAACCATTCCTTAACTGCAAACTCCTATATCTCGCGAACGGATTGACGAACTCGAGAAATTCCCGTTGCATGTGTAAGTAGAGACTCGCCCGATTACAATGGTGTGTGTACTTTTCCCCTAGGCCATTCCTGTTATTGGTTTCGAGTATCAGACTTGCGAAAATTTTGATGGTTTCTCAACCATTCCTTAACTCCACACTCCGATATTTCGCGATCGGTTTGACGAATCCGAAAAATTTCTGTTGCATCTGAATGTAGAAACTCTCCCAATTACAAGGGTATGTGTATTTTTCCCCTAGGCCATTCCAGTTATTGGTTTCGAGTATCAGACTTGCGAAAATTTTGATGGTTTCTCAACCATTCCCTAACTTCAAACTCCCATATCTCGCGAACTGATTGACGAACTCGAGAAATCGATGTTGCAACTGAAAGCAGAAACTCGCCCGATTACAATGGTATGTTTACTTTTGCCCTAGGCCATAGTAGTTATTGGTTTCGAGTATCAGACTTGCGAAGATTTTGATGGTTTCTCCACCATTCCTTAACTTCAAACTCCCATATGTCGCGAAAGGATTGACGAACTCGAGAAATTCCTGTTGCATCTGAAAGCAGAAACTCGCCCTATTACAACGGTATGTGTATTTTTTCCCTAGGCCAGTCCAGTTATTGGTTTCGAGTATCAGACTTGCGAAAATTTTAATGGTTTCTCAACCATTCCCTAACTTCAAACTCCCATATCTCGCGAACTGATTGACGAACTCGAGAAATCGATGTTGCAACTGAAAGCAGAAACTCGCCCGATTACAATGGTATGTTTACTTTTGCCCTAGGCCATAGTAGTTATTGGTTTCGAGTATCAGACTTGCGAAGATTTTGATGGTTTCTCCACCATTCCTTAACTTCAAACTCCCATATCTCGGAACGGAATGACGAACTCGAGAAATTCCTGTTGCCTCTGAATGCAGAAACTCGCTCGATTACAATGGTATGTGTACTTTTGCCCTAGGGCATAGTAGTTATTGGTTTCGAGTAACAGACTTGCGAAAATTTTGATGGTCTCTCAACCATTCCTTAACTTCAAACTCCCATACCTCGCGAACGAGTTGACGAACTCGAGAAATCGCTGTTGCACCTGAAAGCAGAAGCTCGCCCGATTACAATGGTATGTGTACTTTTGCCCTAGGGCATAGTAGTTATTGGTTTCGAGTATCAGACTTGCGAAAATTTTGATGGTCTCTCAACCATTCCTTAACTTCAAACTCCCATATCTCGCGAACGTATTGACGAACTCGGGAAATTCCTATTGCATCTGAAAGCAGAAACTCGCCCGATTACAACGGTATGTGTATTTTTGCCCTAGGCCACAGTAGTTATTGGTTTCGAGTATCAGACTTGCGAAAATTTTTATGGTTTCTCAACCATTCCTTAACTTCAAACTCCCATATCTCGCGAACGGATTGACGAACTCCAGAAATTCCTGTTGCATATGAAAGCAGAAACTCGCCCGATTACAATGCTGTGTGTACTTTTCCCCAAGGCCATTCCAGTTACTGGTTTCGAGTATCAGACTTGCGAAAATTTTGATGGTTTCTCAACCATTCCTTAACTTCAAACTCCCATATCTCGCGAAAGGATTGACGAACTCGAGAAATTCCTGTTGCATCTGAAAGCAGAAACTCGCCCTATTACAACGGTATGTGTATTTTTACCCTAGGCCAGTGCAGTTATTGGTTTCGAGTATCAGACTTGCGAAAATTTTAATGGTTTCTCAACCATTCCTTAACTTCAAACTCCCATATCTGGCGAACGGAATGACGAACTCGAGAAATTCCTGTTGCATCTGAAAGCAGAAACTCGCACGATTACAACGGTGTGTGTATTTTTGCCCTAGGCCATAGCAGTTATTGCTTTCGAGTATCAGACTTGCGAAAATATTGATCGTTTCTCAACCATTCCTTAACTTCAAACTCCTATATCTCGCGAACGGATTGACGAACTCGAGAAATTCCCGTTGCATGTGTAAGTAGAGACTCGCCCGATTACAATGGTGTGTGTACTTTTCCCCTAGGCCATTCCTGTTATTGGTTTCGAGTATCAGACTTGCGAAAATTTTGATGGTTTCTCAACCATTCCTTAACTCCACACTCCGATATTTCGCGATCGGTTTGACGAATCCGAAAAATTTCTGTTGCATCTGAATGTAGAAACTCTCCCAATTACAAGGGTATGTGTATTTTTCCCCTAGGCCATTCCAGTTATTGGTTTCGAGTATCAGACTTGCGAAAATTTTGATGGTTTCTCAACCATTCCCTAACTTCAAACTCCCATATCTCGCGAACTGATTGACGAACTCGAGAAATCGATGTTGCAACTGAAAGCAGAAACTCGCCCGATTACAATGGTATGTTTACTTTTGCCCTAGGCCATAGCAGTTATTGGTTTCGAGTATCAGACTTGCGAAGATTTTGATGGTTTCTCCACCATTCCTTAACTTCAAACTCCCATATCTCGCGAAAGGATTGACGAACTCGAGAAATTCCTGTTGCATCTGAAAGCAGAAACTCGCCCTATTACAACGGTATGTGTATTTTTGCCCTAGGCCACAGTAGTTATTGGTTTCGAGTATCAGACTTGCGAAAATTTTAATGGTTTCTCAACCATTCCTTAACTTCAAACTCCCATATCTCGCGAACGGATTGACGAACTCGAGAAATTCCTATTGCATCTGAAAGCAGAAACTCGCCTGATTACCACGGTATGTGTATTTTTGCCCTAGGCCATTGTAGTTATTGGTTTCGTCTATCAGACTTGCGAAAATTTTGATGGTTTCTCAACCATTCCTTAACTTCAAACTCCCATATCTCGCGAAAGGATTGACGAACTCGAGAAATTCCTGTTGCATCTGAAAGCAGAAACTCGCCCTATTACAACGGTATGTGTATTTTTCCCCTAGGCCAGTGCAGTTATTGGTTTCGAGTATCAGACTTGCGAAAATTTTGATGGTCTCTCAACCATTCCTTAACTTCAAACTCCCATATCTAGCGAACGCATTGACGAACTCGAGAAATTCCTGTTGCATCTGAAAGTAGAAACTCGCCCGATGACAACGGTATGTGTATGTTTCCCCTAGGCCGTTCCAGTTATTGGTTTCGAGTTACAGACTTGCGAGAATTTAGATGGTTTCTCAACCATTCCTTAACTTCAAACCCCCATATCTCGCGAACGGGTTGACGAACTCGAGAAATTCCTGTTGCATCTGAAAGTAGAAACTCGCCCGATGACAACGGTATGTGTATTTTTCCCCTAGGCCGTTCCAGTTATTGGTTTCGAGTTACAGACTTGCGAGAATTTAGATGGTTTCTCAACCATTCCTTAACTTCAAACCCCCATATCTCGCGAACGGATTGACGAACTCGAGAAATTCCTGTTGCATCTGAAAGTAGAATCTCGCCCGATTACAATGGTGTGTGTACATTTCCCCTAGGCCATTCAAGTTATTGGTTTCGAGTATCAGACTTGCGAAAATTTTGATGGATTCTCAACCATCTCTTATCTCCAAACTCCGATGTTTCGCGAACGGATTGACGAACTCGAGACATTCCTGTTGCATCTGAAAGTAGAAACTCGCCCGATTACAATGGTGTGTGTACTTTTCCCCTAGGCCATTCCAGTTATTGGTTTCGAGTATCAGACTTGCGAAAATTTTGATGGTTTCTCAACCACTCCTTAAATTCAAACTCCCATATCTCGCGAACGGATTGAAGAACTCGACAAATTCCTGTTGCATCTGAAAGTAGAAACTCGCCCGATTACAATCGGTGTGCGTACTTTTCCCCTAGGCCATTCCAGTTATTGATTTCGAGAACCAGACTTGCGAAAATTATGACGGTTCCTCAACCATCTCTTAACTCCAAACTCCGATATTTCGCTAACGGGTTGACGAATCCGAAATCTTTCTGTTGCATCTGAAAGTACATACTCTCCCGATTACAACGGTATGTGTATTTTTCCCCTAGGCCATTGTAGTTATTGGTTTCGAGTATCAGACTTGCGAAAATTTGGATGGTTTCTCAACCATTCCTTAACTTCAAACTCCCATATCTCGCGAACGGATTGACGAACTCGAGAAATTCCTGTTGCATCTGAAAGCAGAAACTCGCCTAATTACCACGGTATGTGTATTTTTGCCCTAGGCCATTGTAGTTATTGGTTTCGTCTATCAGACTTGCGAAAATTTTGATGGTTTCTCAACCATTCCTTAACTTCAAACTACCATATCTCGCGAACGGATTGATGAACTCAAGAAACTCCTGTTGCATCTGAAAGTAGAAACTCGACCGATTACAAAGGTGTTCGTGCTTTTCCCCTAGGCAATTCCAGTTATTGATTTCGAGAACCAGACTTGCGGAAATTTTGATGATTCCTCAAGCATCTCTTAACTCCAAACTCCGATATTACGCTAACGGATTGACGAATCGGAAATGTTTCTGTTGCATCTGAAAGTCGACACTCTCTCGATTACAACGGTATGTGTACTTTTCCCCTAGGCCGTTCCAGTTAATGGTTTCGAGTATCAGAATTGCGAAAATTTTGATGGATTCTCAACCATCTCTTATCTCCAAACTCCGATGTTTCGCGAACGGATTGACGAACTCGAGAAATTCCTGTTGCATCTGAAAGTGGGAACTCGCCCGATGACAACGGTATGTGTATTGTTCCCCTAGGCCGTTCCAGTTATTGGTTTCGGGTATCAGACTTGCGAAAATTTTGATGGTTTCTCAAGCATTCCTTAACTTCAAACCACCATATCTCGCGAACGGATTGATGAACTCGAGAAATTCCTGTTGCTTCTGAAAGTAGAAACTCTCCCGATTACAACGGTATGTGTATTTTTCCCCTAGGCCATTGTAGTTATTGGTTTCGAGTATCAGACTTGCGAAAATTTGGATGGTTCCTCAACCATTCCTTAACTTGAAACTCCCATATCTCGCGAACGGATTGACGAACTCGAGAAATTCCTGTTGCATCTGAAAGTAGAAACTCGCCCGATCACAATGGTGTGCGTACTTTTCCCCTAGGCCTTTACAGTTATTGACTTCGAGAACCAGACTTGCAAAAATTTTGATGGTTTCTCAACCATTCCTTAACTTCAAACTCCCATATCTCGCGAACGGATTGACGAACTCGACAAATTCCAGTTGCATCTGAAAGTAGAAACTCGCCCGATTACAATGGTTTGTGTACTTTTCCCCTAGGCTATTCCAGTTATTGGTATCGAGTAGCAGTCTTGCGAAAATTTTGATGGTTTCTCAACCATTCCTTAACTCCAAACTCCCATATCTCACGAACGGATAGACGAAGTCGAGAAATTCCTGTTGCATCTGTAAGTAGAAACTCGACCGACAACAATGGTGTGTGTACTTTTCCCTTAGGCCATTCCAGTTATTGATTTCGAGAACCAGACTTGCGAAAATTTTGACGGTTCATCAACCATCTCTTAACTCCAAACTCCGATATTTCGCTAACGGATTGGCGAATCCGAAATGTTTCTGTTGCATCTGAAAGTCGACACTCTCTCGATTACAACGGTATGTGTACTTTTCCGCTAGGCCATTGTAGTTATTGGTTTCGAGAATCAGACTTGCGAAAATTTTGATGGTTTCTCAACCATATCTTAACTCCAAACTCCGATATTTCGCGAACGGATTGACGGACTCGAGAAATTCCTCTTGCATCTGAAAGTAGAAACTCGCCCGATTACAATGGTGTGTGTACTTTTCCCCTAGGCCATTCCAGTTATTGGTTTCGTGTATCAGACTTGCGAAAATTTTGATGGAATCTCAACCATCTCTTATATCCAAACGCCGATATTTCGCAAACGGATCGACGAATCCGAAAAATTTCAGTTGCATCTGAAAGTAGAAACTCGCCCGATTGCAATGGTGTGTGTATTTTTCCCCTTGGCTATTCCAGTTATTGGTTTCGAGTATCAGGCTTGCAAAAATTTTGATGGTTTCTCAGCCATTCCTTAACTTCAAACTCCCATATCTCGCGAACGGATTGACGAACTCGACAAATTCCGGTCGCATCTGAAAGTAGAAACTCGCCCGATTACAATGGTGTGTGTACTTTTCCCCTCGGCTATTCCAGTTATTGGTTTCGAGTATCAGACTTGCGAAAATTTTGATGGTTTCTCAACCATTCCTTCACTTCAAACTCCCATATCTCGCGAACGGATTGAGGAAATCGTAAATTCCTGTTGCATCTGAAAGTAGAAACTCGCCCGATTACAATGGTGTGTGTACTTCTCCCCTAGGCTATACCAGTTTGTGGTTTCGAGTGTCAGACTTGCGAAAATTTTGATGGTTTCTCAACCTTTCCTTAATTTCAAAATTCCATATCTCGCGAACGGATAGACGGACTCGAGAAATTCCTGTCGCATCTGAAAGTAGAAACTCGCCCGATTACAATGGTATGTGTATTTTTCCCCTAGGCCATTGTAGTTATTGGTTTCGAGTATCAGACTTGCGAAAATTTTGATGGAATCTCAACCATCTCTTATCTCCAAACTCCGATATTTCGCAAACGGATTGACGAACTCGAGAAATTCCTGTTGCATTTGAAAGTAGAAACTCGCCCGATTACAATAGGTGTGTGTACTTTCCCCTAGGCCGTTCCAGTTATTCGTTTCTAGTATCAGAATTGCGAAAATTTTGATGGTATCTCATGCATTCCTTAACTTCAAACTCCTATACCTCGCGAACGGATTAACGAACTCGACAAATTCCTGTTGCATCTGAAAGTAGAAACTCGCCCGATAACATTGGTGTGTGTACTTTTCCCCTAGGCCATTCCAGTTAATGGTTTCGTGTATCAGACTTGCGAAAATTTTGATGGTTTCTCAACCATTCCTTAACTTCAGACACCCATATCTCGCGAACGGATTGACGAACTCGACAAATTCCTGTCGCATCTGAAAGTAGAAACTCGCCCGATTACAATGGTGTGTGTACTTTTCCCCTAGGCTATTCCAGTTATTGTTTTCGAGTATCAGACTTGCGAAAATTTTGATGGTTTCTCAACCATCTCTTAAATCCAAACTCCGATATTTCGCGAACGGATTGAAGAACCCGAAAAATTTCTGTTGCATCTGAAAGTAGAAACTCGCCCGATTACAATGGTGTGTGTACATTTCCCCTACGCTATTCCAGTTATTGGTTTCGAGTGTCAGACTTGCGAAAATTTTGATGGTTTCTCAACCTTTCCTTAATTTCAAAATCCCATATCTCGCGAACGGATAGACGAACTCGAGAAATTCCTGTCGCATCTGAAAGTAGAAACTCGCCCGATTACAATGGTGTGTGTACTTTTCCCCTAGGCCATTCCAGTTAATGGTTTCGAGTATCAGACTTGCGAAAATTTTGATGGTTTCTCAACCATCTCTGAACTCCAAACTCCGACATTTCGCGAACGGACTGACGAATTCGAAAAATTTCTGTTGCATCTGAAAGTAGAAACTCTCCCGATTACAATGGTGTGGGTACTTTCACGCTAGGCCATTCCAGTTATTGGTTTCGTGTATCAGACTTGCGAAAATTTTGACTGTTTTGCAATCATTCCTTAATTTCAAACTCCCATACCTCGCGAACGGATTGACTAACTCCAGAAATTCCTGTTGCATTTGAAAGTGGAAACTCGCCCGATTACAATGGTGTGCGTACTTTTCCCCTAGGCCGTTCCAGTTTTTGGTTTCGAGTATCAGACTTGCGAAAATTTTGATGGTTTCTCAACCATTCCTTAACTTCAAACTCCCATATCTCGCGAACGGATTGACGAACTCGACAAATTCCTGTTGCATCTGAAAATAGAAACTCGCCCGAATACAAGGGTGTGTGTACTTTTCCCATAGGCTATTCCAGTTATTGGTTTCGTTTATCAGACTTGCAAAAATTTTGATGGTTTCTCATCCATTCCTTAACTTCAAACTCCCATATCTCGCGAACGGATTGACGAACTCGAAAAATTCCTGTTGCATTTGAAAGTAGAAACTGGCCCGATTACAATGGTGTGTGTAATTTTTCCCTGTGCAATTCCAGTTACTGGTTTCGAGTATCAGACTTGCGAAAATTTTGATGGTTTCTCAACTAATCCTTAATTCCAAATTCCCATATCTCGCTAAAGGATTGACGAACTCGAGAAATTCCTGTTGCATCTGAATGTAGAAACTCGCCCGATTACAACGGTGTGTGTACATTTCCCCTAGGCCGTTCCAGTTAATGGTTTCGAGTATCAGACTTGCGAAAATTTTGATGGTTTCGCAACCATTCCTTAACTTCAAACTCCCATATCTCGCTAACAGATTGACGAACTCGAGAAATTCCTGCTGCATCTGAAAGTAGAAACTCTCCCGATTGCAACGGTATGTGTATTTTTCCCCTAGGCCAGTGCAGTTATTGGTTTCGAGTATCAGACTTGCGAAAATTTTGATGGTCTCTCAACCATTCCTTAACTTCAAACTCCCATATCTCGCGAACGTATTGACGAACTCGGGAAATTCCTATTGCATCTGAAAGCAGAAACTCGCCCGATTACAACGGTATGTGTATTTTTGCCCTAGGCCACAGTAGTTATTGGTTTCGAGTATCAGACTTGCGAAAATTTTTATGGTTTCTCAACCATTCTTTAACTTCAAACTCCCATATCTCGCGAACGGATTGACGAACTCGAGAAATTCCTGTTGCATATGAAAGCAGAAACTCGCCCGATTACAATGCTGTGTGTACTTTTCCCCAAGGCCATTCCAGTTACTGGTTTCGAGTATCAGACTTGCGAAAATTTTGATGGTTTCTCAACCATTCCTTAACTTCAAACCCTCATATCTCGCGAAAGGATTGACGAACTCGAGAAATTCCTGTTGCATCTGAAAGCAGAAACTCGCCCTATTACAACGGTATGTGTATTTTTCCCCTAGGCCAGTGCAGTTATTGGTTTCGAGTATCAGACTTGCGAAAATTTTGATGGTCTCTCAACCATTCCTTAACTTCAAACTCCCATATCTCGCGAACGTATTGACGAACTCGGGAAATTCCTATTGCATCTGAAAGCAGAAACTCGCCCGATTACAACGGTATGTGTATTTTTGCCCTAGGCCATAGTAGTTATTGCTTTCGAGTATCAGACTTGCGAAAATATTGATCGTTTCTCAACCATTCCTTAACTTCAAACTCCTATATCTCGCGAACGGATTGACGAACTCGAGAAATTCCCGTTGCATGTGTAAGTAGATACTCGCCCGATTACAAAGGTGTGTGTACTTTTCCCCTAGGCCATTCCTGTTATTGGTTTCGAGTATCAGACTTGCGAAAATTTTGATGGTTTCTCAACCATTCCTTAACTTCAAACTCCCATACCTCGCGAACGAGTTGACGAACTCGAGAAATCGCTGTTGCACCTGAAAGCAGAAACTCGCCCGATTACAATGGTATGTTTACTTTTGCCCTAGGCCATAGTAGTTATTGGTTTCGAGTATCAGACTTGCGAAGATTTTGATGGTTTCTCAACCATTCCTTAACTTCATACTCCCATATCTCGCGAACGGAATGACGAACTCGAGAAATTCCTGTTTCCTCTGAATGCAGAAACTCGCCCAATTACAATGGTATGTGTATTTTTTCCATAGGCCATAGTAGTTTTTGGTTTCGAGTATCAGACTTGCGAAAATTTTGATGGTTTCTCAACCATTCCTTAACTTCAAACTCCCATACCGCGCGAACGAGTTGACGAACTCGAGAAATCGATGTTGCAACTGAAAGCAGAAACTCGCCCGATTACAATGGTATGTGTACTTATCCCCAAGGCCATTCCAGGTATTGGTTTCGAGTATCAGACTTGCGAAAATTTTTATGGTTTCTCAACCATTCCTTAACTTCAAACTCCCATATCTCTCGAACGGATTGACGAACTCGAGAAATTCCTATTGCATCTGAAAGCAGAAACTCGTCCGATTACAACGGTATGTGTATTTTTGCCCTAGGCCATAGTATTTATTTGTTTCGAGTATCAGACTTGCGAAAATTGTGGTGGTTACTCAACCACTGCTTAACTTCAAACACCCATATCTCGCGAACGGATTGAAGAACTCGCGAAGTTCCTGTTGAATCTGAAAGTAGAAACTCGCCCGAATACAATGGTATGTTTACTTTTGCCCTAGGCCATAGTAGTTATTGGTTTCGAGTATCAGACTTGCGAAGATTTTGATGGTTTCTCAACCATTCCTTAACTTCAAACTCCCATATCTCGGAACGGAATGACGAACTCGAGAAATTCCTGTTGCCTCTGAATGCAGAAACTCGCCCTATTACAATGGTATGTGTACTTTTGCCCTAGGGCATAGTAGTTATTGGTTTCGAGTAACAGACTTGCGAAAATTTTGATGGTCTCTCAACCATTCCTTAACTTCAAACTCCCATACCTCGCGAACGAGTTGACGAACTCGAGAAATCGATGTTGCACCTGAAAGCAGAAACTCTCCCGATTACAACAGTATGTGTATTTTTCCCCTAGGCCATTGTAGTTATTGGTTTCGAGTATCAGACTTCCGAAAATTTTGATGGTTTCTCAACCATTCCTTAACTTCAAACTCCCATATCTCGCGAACGGATTGACGAACTCGAGAAATTCCTGTTGCATCTGAAAGTAGAAACTCGCCCGACTACAATGGTGTGCGTACTTTTCCCCTAGGCCGTTCCAGTTATTGTTTTCGAGTATCAGACTTGCGAAAATTTTGATGGATTCTCAACCATCTCTTATCTCCAAACTCCGATGTTTCGCGAACGGATTGACGAACTCGAGACATTCCTGTTGCATCTGAAAGTAGAAACTCGCCCGATTACAATGGTGTGTGTACTTTTCCCCTAGGCCATTCCAGTTATTGGTTTCGAGTATCAGACTTGCGAAAATTTTGATGGTTTCTCAACCACTCCTTAAATTCAAACTCCCATATCTCGCGAACGGATTGAAGAACTCGACAAATTCCTGTTGCATCTGAAAGTAGAAACTCGCCCGATTACAATAGGTGTGCGTACTTTTCCCCTAGGCCATTCCAGTTATTGATTTCGAGAACCAGACTTGCGAAAATTATGACGGTTCCTCAACCATCCCTTAACTCCAAACTCCGATATTTCGCTAACGGGTTGACGAATCCGAAATCTTTCTGTTGCATCTGAAAGTACATACTCTCCCGATTACAACGGTATGTGTATTTTTCCCCTAGGCCATTGTAGTTATTGGTTTCGAGTATCAGACTTGCGAAAATTTGGATGGTTTCTC
The DNA here is from genome assembly GCF_051014685.1 of Ptiloglossa arizonensis. Classification (NCBI taxonomy): domain Eukaryota; kingdom Metazoa; phylum Arthropoda; class Insecta; order Hymenoptera; family Colletidae; genus Ptiloglossa; species Ptiloglossa arizonensis. Next base: position 447,629 of record NW_027478698.1, on the reverse strand, counting down.
AACCATTCCTTAACTTCAAACTCCCATATCTCGCGAACGGATTGACGAACTCGAGAAATTCCTGTTGCATCTGAAAGCAGAAACTCGCCTGATTACCACGGTATGTGTATTTTTGCCCTAGGCCATTGTAGTTATTGGTTTCGTCTATCAGACTTGCGAAAATTTTGATGGTTTCTCAACCATTCCTTAACTTCAAACTACCATATCTCGCGAACGGATTGATGAACTCAAGAAACTCCTGTTGCATCTGAAAGTAGAAACTCGCCCGATTACAAAGGTGTTCGTGCTTTTCCCCTAGGCAATTCCAGTTATTGATTTCGAGAACCAGACTTGCGGAAATTTTGATGATTCCTCAACCATCTCTTAACTCCAAACTCCGATATTTCGCTAACGGATTGACGAATCGGAAATGTTTCTGTTGCATCTGAAAGTCGACACTCTCTCGATTACAACGGTATGTGTACTTTTCCCCTAGGCCGTTCCAGTTAATGGTTTCGAGTATCAGAATTGCGAAAATTTTGATGGATTCTCAACCATCTCTTATCTCCAAACTCCGATGTTTCGCGAACGGATTGACGAACTCGAGAAATTCCTGTTGCATCTGAAAGTGGGAACTCGCCCGATGACAACGGTATGTGTATTGTTCCCCTAGGCCGTTCCAGTTATTGGTTTCGGGTATCAGACTTGCGAAAATTTTGATGGTTTCTCAAGCATTCCTTAACTTCAAACCACCATATCTCGCGAACGGATTGATGAACTCGAGAAATTCCTGTTGCTTCTGAAAGTAGAAACTCTCCCGATTACAACGGTATGTGTATTTTTCCCCTAGGCCATTGTAGTTATTGGTTTCGAGTATCAGACTTGCGAAAATTTGGATGGTTTCTCAACCATTCCTTAACTTGAAACTCCCATATCTCGCGAACGGATTGACGAACTCGAGAAATTCCTGTTGCATCTGAAAGTAGAAACTCGCCCGATCACAATGGTGTGCGTACTTTTCCCCTAGGCCTTTACAGTTATTGACTTCGAGAACCAGACTTGCAAAAATTTTGATGGTTTCTCAACCATTCCTTAACTTCAAACTCCCATATCTCGCGAACGGATTGACGAACTCGACAAATTCCAGTTGCATCTGAAAGTAGAAACTCGCCCGATTACAATGGTTTGTGTACTTTTCCCCTAGGCTATTCCAGTTATTGGTATCGAGTAGCAGTCTTGCGAAAATTTTGATGGTTTCTCAACCATTCCTTAACTCCAAACTCCCATATCTCACGAACGGATAGACGAAGTCGAGAAATTCCTGTTGCATCTGTAAGTAGAAACTCGACCGACAACAATGGTGTGTGTACTTTTCCCTTAGGCCATTCCAGTTATTGATTTCGAGAACCAGACTTGCGAAAATTTTGACGGTTCATCAACCATCTCTTAACTCCAAACTCCGATATTTCGCTAACGGATTGGCGAATCCGAAATGTTTCTGTTGCATCTGAAAGTCGACACTCTCTCGATTACAACGGTATGTGTACTTTTCCGCTAGGCCATTGTAGTTATTGGTTTCGAGAATCAGACTTGCGAAAATTTTGATGGTTTCTCAACCATATCTTAACTCCAAACTCCGATATTTCGCGAACGGATTGACGGACTCGAGAAATTCCTCTTGCATCTGAAAGTAGAAACTCGCCCGATTACAATGGTGTGTGTACTTTTCCCCTAGGCCATTCCAGTTAATGGTTTAGAGTATCAGAATTGCGAAAATTTTGATAGTTTCTCAACCATCTCTTAACTCCAAACTCCGATATTTCGCGAACGGATTGACGAATACGAAAAATTTCTGCTGCATCTGAAAGTAGAAACCCTCCCGATTCCAACAGTATGTGTATTCTTCCCCTAGGCCATAGTAGTTATTGGTTTCGAGTATCAGACTTGCGAAAATTTTGATGGTTTCTCAACCATTCCTTAACTTCAAAGTCCCATATCTCGCGAACGGATTGACGAACTCGAGAAAATCCTGTTGCATCTGAAAGTAGAAAATCGCCCGATTACAATGGTGTGTGTACTTTTCCCCTAGGCCATTCCAGTTATTGGTTTCGTGTATCAGACTTGCGAAAATTTTGATGGAATCTCAACCATCTCTTATATCCAAACGCCGATATTTCGCAAACGGATCGACGAATCCGAAAAATTTCAGTTGCATCTGAAAGTAGAAACTCACCCGATTACAATGGTGTGTGTACTTTTGCCCTAGGCCGTTCCAGTTATTGGTTTCGAGTATCAGACATGCGAAAATTTTGATTGTTTCACAACCATTCCTTAACTTCAAACTCCCATATCTCGCGAACGGATTGACGAACTCGAGAAGTTCCTGTTGCTTCTGAAAGTAGAAACTCGCCCGATTATAATGGTGCGTGTACTATTCCCCTAGGCCATTCCAGTTAACGGTTTCGAGTATCAGACTTGCGAAAATTTTGATAGTTTCTCAGCCATTCCTTAACTTCAAACTCCCATATCTCGCGAACGGATTGACGAACTCGACAAATTCCGGTCGCATCTGAAAGTAGAAACTCGCCCGATTGCAATGGTGTGTGTATTTTTCCCCTTGGCTATTCCAGTTATTGGTTTCGAGTATCAGGCTTGCAAAAATTTTGATGGTTTCTCAGCCATTCCTTAACTTCAAACTCCCATATCTCGCGAACGGATTGAGGAAATCGTAAATTCCTGTTGCATCTGAAAGTAGAAACTCGCCCGATTACAATGGTGTGTGTACTTCTCCCCTAGGCTATACCAGTTTGTGGTTTCGAGTGTCAGACTTGCGAAAATTTTGATGGTTTCTCAACCTTTCCTTAATTTCAAAATTCCATATCTCGCGAACGGATAGACGGACTCGAGAAATTCCTGTCGCATCTGAAAGTAGAAACTCGCCCGATTACAGTGGTATGTGTATTTTTCCCCTAGGCCATTGTAGTTATTGGTTTCGAGTATCAGACTTGCGAAAATTTTGATGGAATCTCAACCATCTCTTATCTCCAAACTCCGATATTTCGCAAACGGATTGACGAACTCGAGAAATTCCTGTTGCATTTGAAAGTAGAAACTCGCCCGATTACAATAGGTGTGTGTACTTTCCCCTAGGCCGTTCCAGTTATTCGTTTCTAGTATCAGAATTGCGAAAATTTTGATGGTATCTCATGCATTCCTTAACTTCAAACTCCTATACCTCGCGAACGGATTAACGAACTCGACAAATTCCTGTTGCATCTGAAAGTAGAAACTCGCCCGATAACATTGGTGTGTGTACTTTTCCCCTAGGCCATTCCAGTTAATGGTTTCGAGTATCAGACTTGCGAAAATTTTGATGGTTTCTCAACCATTCCTTAACTTCAGACACCCATATCTCGCGAACGGATTGACGAACTCGACAAATTCCTGTCGCATCTGAAAGTAGAAACTCGCCCGATTACAATGGTGTGTGTTCTTTTCCCCTAGGCTATTCCAGTTATTGTTTTCGAGTATCAGACTTGCGAAAATTTTGATGGTTTCTCAACCATCTCTTAAATCCAAACTCCGATATTTCGCGAACGGATTGAAGAACCCGAAAAATTTCTGTTGCATCTGAAAGTAGAAACTCGCCCGATTACAATGGTGTGTGTACATTTCCCCTACGCTATTCCAGTTATTGGTTTCGAGTGTCAGACTTGCGAAAATTTTGATGGTTTCTCAACCTTTCCTTAATTTCAAAATCCCATATCTCGCGAACGGATAGACGAACTCGAGAAATTCCTGTCGCATCTGAAAGTAGAAACTCGCCCGATTACAATGGTGTGTGTACTTTTCCCCTAGGCCATTCCAGTTAATGGTTTCGAGTATCAGACTTGCGAAAATTTTGATGGTTTCTCAACCATCTCTTAACTCCAAACTCCGACATTTCGCGAACGGACTGACGAATTCGAAAAATTTCTGTTGCATCTGAAAGTAGAAACTCTCCCGATTACAATGGTGTGGGTACTTTCACGCTAGGCCATTCCAGTTATTGGTTTCGTGTATCAGACTTGCGAAAATTTTGACTGTTTTGCAATCATTCCTTAATTTCAAACTCCCATACCTCGCGAACGGATTGACTAACTCCAGAAATTCCTGTTGCATTTGAAAGTGGAAACTCGCCCGATTACAATGGTGTGCGTACTTTTCCCCTAGGCCGTTCCAGTTTTTGGTTTCGAGTATCAGACTTGCGAAAATTTTGATGGTTTCTCAACCATTCCTTAACTTCAAACTCCCATATCTCGCGAACGGATTGACGAACTCGACAAATTCCTGTTGCATCTGAAAATAGAAACTCGCCCGAATACAAGGGTGTGTGTACTTTTCCCCTAGGCCATTGCAGTTATTGGTTTCGAGTATCAGACATGCGAAAATTTTGATGGTTTCTCAACCATTCCTTAACTTCAAACTCCTATATCTCGCGAACGGATTGACGAACACGAGATATTCCTGTTGCATCTGAAAGTAGAAACTCGCCCGATTACAATGGTGTGTGTACTTTTCCCCTAGGCCATTCCAGTTATAGGTTTCGAGTATCAAACCAGCGAAAACTTTGATGGTTTCTCAAACATTCCGTAACTTCAAACTCCCATATCTCGCGAACGGATTGACGAACTCGAGAAATTCCTGTTGCATATGAACGCAGAAACACGCCCGATTACAATGCTGTGTGTACTTTTCCCCAAAGCCATTCCAGTTACTGGTTTCGAGTATCAGACTTGCGAAAATTTTGATGGTCTCTCAACCATTCCTTAACTTCAAACTCCCATATCTCGCGAACGTATTGACGAACTCGGGAAATTCCTATTGCATCTGAAAGCAGAAACTCGCCCGATTACAACGGTATGTGTATTTTTGCCCTAGGCCACAGTAGTTATTGGTTTCGAGTATCAGACTTGCGAAAATTTTTATGGTTTCTCAACCATTCCTTAACTTCAAACTCCCATATCTCGCGAACGGATTGACGAACTCGAGAAATTCCTGTTGCATATGAACGCAGAAACACGCCCGATTACAATGCTGTGTGTACTTTTCCCCAAAGCCATTCCAGTTACTGGTTTCGAGTATCAGACTTGCGAAAATTTTGATGGTTTCTCAACCATGCCTTAACTTCAAACTCCCATATCTCGCGAACGGATTGACGAACTCGAGAAATTCCTGTTGCATCTGAAAGCAGAAACTCGCCCGATTACAACGGTATGTGTATTTTTGCCCTAGGCCATAGTAGTTATTGCTCTCGAGTATCAGACTTGCGAAAATATTGATCGTTTCTCAACCATTCCTTAACTTCAAACTCCTATATCTCGCGAACGGATTGACGAACTCGAGAAATTCCCGTTGCATGTGTAAGTAGAGACTCGCCCGATTACAATGGTGTGTGTACTTTTCCCCTAGGCCATTCCTGTTATTGGTTTCGAGTATCAGACTTGCGAAAATTTTGATGGTTTCTCAACCATTCCTTAACTCCACACTCCGATATTTCGCGATCGGTTTGACGAATCCGAAAAATTTCTGTTGCATCTGAATGTAGAAACTCTCCCAATTACAAGGGTATGTGTATTTTTCCCCTAGGCCATTCCAGTTATTGGTTTCGAGTATCAGACTTGCGAAAATTTTGATGGTTTCTCAACCATTCCCTAACTTCAAACTCCCATATCTCGCGAACTGATTGACGAACTCGAGAAATCGATGTTGCAACTGAAAGCAGAAACTCGCCCGATTACAATGGTATGTTTTCTTTTGCCCTAGGCCATAGTAGTTATTGGTTTCGATTATCAGACTTGCGAAGATTTTGATGGTTTCTCCACCATTCCTTAACTTCAAACTCCCATATCTCGGAACGGAATGACGAACTCGAGAAATTCCTGTTGCCTCTGAATGCAGAAACTCGCCCGATTACAATGGTATGTGTACTTTTGCCCTAGGGCATAGTAGTTATTGGTTTCGAGTAACAGACTTGCGAAAATTTTGATGGTCTCTCAACCATTCCTTAACTTCAAACTCCCATACCTCGCGAACGAGTTGACGAACTCGAGAAGTCGCTGTTGCACCTGAAAGCAGAAACTCGCCCGATTACAATGGTATGTGTACTTTTGCCCTAGGGCATAGTAGTTATTGGTTTCGAGTATCAGACTTGCGAAAATTTTGATGGTCTCTCAACCATTCCTTAACTTCAAACTCCCATATCTCGCGAACGTATTGACGAACTCGGGAAATTCCTATTGCATCTGAAAGCAGAAACTCGCCCGATTACAACGGTATGTGTATTTTTGCCCTAGGCCACAGTAGTTATTGGTTTCGAGTATCAGACTTGCGAAAATTTTTATGGTTTCTCAACCATTCCTTAACTTCAAACTCCCATATCTCGCGAACGGATTGACGAACTCGAGAAATTCCTGTTGCATATGAACGCAGAAACACGCCCGATTACAATGCTGTGTGTACTTTTCCCCAAAGCCATTCCAGTTACTGGTTTCGAGTATCAGACTTGCGAAAATTTTGATGGTTTCTCAACCATGCCTTAACTTCAAACTCCCATATCTCGCGAACGGATTGACGAACTCGAGAAATTCCTGTTGCATCTGAAAGTAGAAACTCTCCCGATTACAATGGTGTGTGTACTTTCACGCTAGGCCATTCCAGTTATTGGTTTCGTGTATCAGACTTGCGAAAATTTTGATGGTTTCTCAACCATCTCTTAAATCCAAACTCCGATATTTCGCGATCAGACTGAAGAATCCGAAAAATTTCTGTTGCATCTGAAAGTCGAAACTCTCCCGATTACAACGGTATGTGTATTTTTCCCCTAGGCCATTCTAGTTATTCGTTTCGAGTATCAGACTTGCGAAAATTTTGATGGTTTCTCAGCCATTCCTTAACTTCAAACTCGCATACCTCGCGAACGGATTGACGAACTCGAGCAATTCCTGTTGCATCTGAAAGAAGAAACTCGCCCGATTATAATGGTGTGTGCACTTTTCCCCTAGGCCATTCCCGTTATTGGGTTCGAGTATCAGACTTGCGAAAATTTTGATGGTTTCTCAACCATTCCTTAACTTCAAACTCCCATATCTCGCGAACGGATTTACGAACTCGAGAAATTCCTGTTGCATCTGAAAGTAGAAACTCGCCCGATTACAACGGTGTGTGTCTTTTTGCCGTAGGCAATAGTAGTTACAGGTTTCGAGTATCGGACATGCGAAAATTTTGATGGTTTCTCAACCATTCCTTAACTTCAAACTCCCATATCTCGCGAACGGATTGACGAACTCGAGAAATTCCTGTTGCATCTGAAAGCAGAAACTCGCCCGATTACAACAGTGTGTGTACTTTTCCCCTAGGCCATTCCAGTTACTGGTTTCGAGTGTCAGACCAGCGAAAGTTTTGATGGTTTCTCAAACATTACTTAACTTCAAACTCCCATACCTCGCGAACGGATTGACGAACTCGAGAAATTCCTTTTGCATCTGAAAGCAGAATCTCGCCCGATTCCAAGGGTGTGTGTACTTTTCCCCTAGGCCATTCCAGTTATTGTTTTCGAGTATCAGATTTGCGAAAATTTTCTTGGTTTCTCAACCATTCCTTAACCTCAAACTCCCATATCTCGCGAACGGATTTACGAACTCAAGAAATTCCTGTTGCATCTGAAAGCAGAAACTCGCCGATTACAACGGTATGTGTATTTTGCCCCTAGGCCTTTGTAGTTAATGGTTTCGAGTATCAGACTTGCGAAAATTTTGATGGTTTCTCAACCATTCCTTAACTTCAAACTCCTATATCTCCCGAACGGATTGACGAACTCGAGAAATTCCTGTTGCATCTGAAAGCAGAAACTCGCCCGATTCCAAGGGTGTGTGTACTTTTCCCCTAGGCCATTCCAGTTATTGGTTTCGAGTATCAGATTTGCGAAAATTTTCTTGGTTTCTCAACCATTCCTTAACTTCAAACTCCCATATCTCGCGAACGGATTTACGAACTCGAGAAATTCCTGTTGCATCTGAAAGCAGAAACTCGCCGATCACAACGGTATGTGTATTTTGCCCCTAGGCCTTTGTAGTTATTGGTTTCAATTATCAGACTTACGAAAATTTTGATAGTTTCTCAACCATTCCTTAACTTCAAAGTCCCGGCGGTCGTGCGCCGGCAGCCGACGGAGACGGACGTGTGCGGCGTGTCGGGACGGCGGGACGTTGTGTTGACGCTGTGTTGTGTTGTTCGCATTGAAAAGGTAGGACCCGTACACGCGAATCGCACGCACGTGCGTACGAGGGTTTTGATTCGTTGAACAATCGAGAGATCATCGGTGAACGGTGCTGTGACACGTTAACTACGGGTGCACGCAGGTGTGTCTATAAATAGCTTCGTGTGATTCGGAGTGTCGCGTTCGATCCACGTGCTCTTTCGGAGCAGGTCACGGAGAAAAGATTGTCAACAAGAAACACGGACCGCGGGGCACGAGCGAACGGCGGAAAACAAGGACAGGAGAAGGACGGTGTGGTGCGTATCGGGACGTTGTGTTGTTCGCATTGAAAAGGTAAGACCCGTACACGCGAATCGCACGCACGTGCGTACGAGGGTTCGATTCGATTCGTTGAACAATCGAGAGTTCATCGGTGAACGGTGCTGCGACACGTTAACTACGGGTGCACGCGGGTGTGTCTATAAATAGCTGCGTGTGATTCGGAGTGTCGCGTTCGATCCACGTGCTCTTTCGGAGCAGGTCACGGAGAAAAGATTGTCAACAAGAAACACGGACCGCGGGGCACGGGCGAACGAACGGCGGAAAACAAGGACAGAGAACAGTCACCTGCTATCGGATTCGGAACGATCGTTTCGCGAACGAGTCGCGTCGATGTTGACAACAGCATCGTATACGCGCGTGTTTCCCTTCCGTCCTCGTGACATAAACGCATCGTAAACACGCGCGACGCGCGACGCGCTCGCGTATTCATTACGTATTCATTACGAAATTCCGACGAGTCCTTGTCTCGTATACTCGTCCCGGTCGTGTAAACAAAAAGCGGGACGGAACACGCTGGGCGGAAGTGCCCCGCGAATTATCGGATTATCGGATTATCGGATTATCGGATTATCGCGATACGCGGTACTTTCGACAAATTGGCGCGTTCCATTCGATCGCGGTAGCGGGAATCGATATATCGCGAGATTCTCGCCGACGTCACCGAGTAAAAAGGAACGAATACCCGAAGTGTGATCCTTGCTCGGAACGAGAATACGAAATCCTGTTAACTCGATCCGTTAATGTAACGGGCACGAAGACTGGCCGGCGACTACTCGGTGACGCGTCCGCGCGTATCATATGCGCGTATCAACGGAACGAAATCGCGCGTAAATAAAACTTGTTGTTCCGGGACGGGCGCAACAGCGGAAGAAGAGGAATCGAACACGCGGAGAAGCTTGCCGTGGTTCGTAACGGCGGACGAAGGGAAGGGGACGAGAGGCGAACGATGCTGTCCGGTCGTCGCGGTTAATTCGCACGTGTCGCGATGTCGGGCGGCACGGCGGGCGTCCGTGGCACCGGCGCCGAGTGCAGGAAGTTCGCGCCGAACATATTCAACAAGAGCAAGTGCAGCAGCTGCTTCAAGCAGAAGGAGGAGCACAGCGCGGAGGCTCTGGAATGCAACAGGGCCACGAGGAAGATTTCAAAATGCGGATACCTGTTCGTCGCCCCCGGCTGGGACTTCTCGAATCCCCTGAATCGGACCAAGAGGTGGCAGAGAAGATGGTTCGATCTGTACGACGACGGGGAGCTAACGTACTCGGTGGACGAACACACAAGGGTTAGAAGGAAGATAATGTGTTCTGGGATTGGAGGTGTTTGTAGAAGAGAAGAAGAGAAGAAGGGAATCGTAGGTGGATTTTGTTCGATGTGAGTCTAAGTTTCGAGGGGATCCCTCAGGGGCTGTAGCTTGTTGCTACAGTACGGGACTGGCAAACCCGAGGTGCCCGATGCCAAACCACACCGTAAGACTCCTGTTGGTCGTCGCAACGACCCACTCCCAATTCCTCTTTTGGCTTTGAGAGTGGTACGTGACGGCAGGAGGGACGGGGGCCTTGGCTTTACCGCCCGGGCCGCGAGGATGGTAACTCTATAAATTGCCCTCCAATCCTAAGCTACGGTGCGCGGTGATGGGATGCGTGGTTGGGGGGGAGGCCCCAATCCCAAGCGGCCAACAACTCCGGGGTACCTGCCGACCCCCCGGAGTATTTAGGCCTGCCCGGGTATGGCGGCTCTGCCCGGGTCGACTTACGTTCCGACCTACTCGTGGGATCCAAAATGGATAAAAATAATTCAAAAAAAAAAAAAGGGGGAGGGGGGACGGTGCGTGTGGCGCGAGGGGTGGCGACGGAGGGGGCACTCGTGCCCCACCCGGCGCCGTTCGAGGAGGGGGACGAGACGGCGTCGGTCTCGTCCCTGGCGTCCGCGACCAGCGCCGCGGGCGTAAAGAGGCGCAGGACGGTGGAGGGGCGGAGGACGGAGGAAGATCCGTCCACGTCCGCTGCTCCACCGTTGCTCACGGTGACCGACGGGGAGGAGGACCTCAGGGACGAGGATACGGCCCATGTATCGGCCCGTATTGCCTCGTCCCTGAGGTCTATTGAGAAGGTGGCCACCACCTCGCGAGGGCTGACTACAGCATCCGCGAGGTCGGTTGGCCAGGCCGCGACGGAGGCGCGAAGGGCTCTCCAGGAGCTGGGACGCCGTGTACCAGCTGCCTTGGAGTGCACGAACGCCCAGCTAAGGCAGCGTGTGGAGGCGCTGCAGGACGAGCTTGCGTGCTTGCGGAGGGAATCGGACGCCCTTAGGAGGCGCCCTCATCCGGGGCCGACGGGCGTATGCACGTGTGGGGGAGGGAAAGCGGGAGCTCCCCCCACACCAGCGGCGTCCACGAGGAGCATCGAGCTCCTCATGGACGCCAAGATGGCGGCCATGATGGCCGTCATCCGCGGGGAAATACGGGCGGCGCTTCGCCCCAAGGACGGAGCGCCGGCGGGACAGAGGACCGGGCCCGGGAAACAACCGAGGGGCGGGGGACCGCAGGGGGGGACCATCGCGGCTCCGGGCCCTGCGGCAAAGACGAAGGGCAAGGGTGCCGTGGTGGGGGCGACGGCGGGGGCACAAATGCCTCCGCCGCCGCCCCCATCCGGTCCCTTGTGGACGGAGGTCCTGGGCCGAAGGGCGGGAAGGACGGCGAGGAGGGCGGCCCGGGTGCCGCCGCCTCCCCCGCCGGTTGCCCCGAAGAGGGACGGAAAGGCGGGGAGGGCGAAGCCCCGTCTGGGACGCCCCCCTTCAACGGCAGCAGTCATGATGACCGTCCCGGAGGGGGGGGGGGGGGGGCGTCTCCTACGGGGAGGTGATGGCGGCGGCCAAGGAAAAGATATCCTTGGCCGCACTCGCCATCGAGTCGGTCCGCCCGAGATGGGCGGTGACGGGGGCGCTCATGCTGCGCGTGAGCGGCCCCGACAACGCAGCCAGGGCGGACCGACTGGCCGAAAAGCTGGGCGAGGCCTTGGCACCCCGGGGTGTCAGGGTCGCCCGGCCCACAAAGAGCGCGGAGCTGCGCGTTTGTGGGCTGGACGACTCGGTCACCCGGGAAGAGGTGGCCAGGTCGCTGGCCCAGGCCGGTGGCTGCTCTGAGGGGGACATCCGGACCGGGGAGGTCCGGCGGTCCTCCACCGGCCTGGGAGCGGTGTGGGCACGGTGCCCTCTTCCGGCTGCCCGGAAGTTAGAAGCAGTCGGGAGGATCGTGGTGGGGTGGGTGTCGGCGAGGATCGAGGTCCTCGCCCAACGCCCACTCCAGTGCTACCGCTGTCTGGAGACGGGCCATGTCAGGCAGCGGTGCACCTCCGCGGTGGACCGCAGCGGTACTTGTTACCGCTGCGGTGCCGAAGGCCACCGCGCGAGCCACTGCGCGGCGGCCCCCAAGTGCCCGCTGTGTGCGGACATGGGGAGACCCGCCGCGCACCCAATGGGGGGGAAGCAATGTACCCCCCCATCCCGACGAGGGCAGAGGAGGGGGGCGCCGGGGCCGCTCCCGGCGCCGGTGAGAGCGGCCCCAGCTGCGAGCGCCGCGGCGCCCGCGGACCTGGCCGCGACCGACGCGACGGCCGCAAGGAAGAGGTCGGAGGCGGCGACGGCGTTGGTGTCCGCGATGGAGGTGGACATCGGCCCCGCCGCCGTCCTCACGGAGGTGCCACCAGGAGGCGGTGAGGAGGCCATCAAATAATGGCTCCCCGCCTCCTCCTGCAGGCCAACCTCAACCACTGCCGTGCAGCGCAGGACCTGATGTGTCAGACGCTGGCGGAGTGGGGGGGTGGTCTGGCAGTCGCCGCCGAGCCGTACCTCGTCCCCGACCATCCGCATTGGATGGGGGATGCGGGCGGCTTGGTGGCGGCTGTGTGGCAGGGCGGTGACGGGTCCCCTCCGTTCTCCTTACTGGAGAACGGGGAGGGATTCGTCGCCGTCCAGTGGGGGGGAGTCGCCGTGGTGGGGTGCTACGTTTCGCCCAACTGCGGCCTTGCTGCCTTCGAGCAGTACTTGGCCGGGGTGGGGGCGTGCCTCACAAGGATTGCGCCCCGGCCGGTGCTGGTCCTGGGGGACTTCAATGCCTGGTCTGTGGCATGGGGGTCCCCCAGGACCAATCGGAGGGGCGAGGCTCTGGGCGACTGGGCGGCGGGCTTCGACCTCCGGTTGATTAACCGGGGGTCGGAGCTGACGTGAGTGCGGCGCGGGGGAGGGTCCATAGTGGATTTGACGTTTGGATCCCCCGGCGCCGCGCGTATGGTGTCCGGGTGGGACGTGGTGGTGGGGGAGGAGACATTATCGGACCACCGGTATATCCGCGTGGTCTTGACCTCCCCCGAGGCCGCCGCGGCCCCGCACCGACACCTCCGCCCGGGAGCGGGTAGCGCCCCACCACCACCACGCAGATGGGCGCTTCGGCGCCTTGACAAGGACGTCCTGGTGGCAGCCGCTCTAGCCGAAACCTGGCCTCGACGGGAGACCAGGCTGCCCGACCTGGAGGGGGCCGTGGCTCGGCTCGGGAGCGCCGTCGCGCGCATTTGCGACGCGGCGATGCCCCGGGCCGGGCCGCGGTCTCCTCGTCGGGCGGTGTACTGGTGGTCGGGCAAAATCGGGGAACTGCGGACAGCATGCGTCCGGGCCCGACGTCAGTACACCCGCGCGCGTCGTCGGGCCGGACGGAACGGCGACGACGGCGCGCGGGCTAGGGCGGCGGAACTGTACGAGTCCTATCGCGCGGGAAAGAGGGCTCTGCAGGTCGCCATCAAACGGGCCAAGGCCCAGAGCTGGAAGGAGCTCCTCGAGACCCTCGAACGGGATCCATGGGGGCGCCCATACCGGATAGTTCTGAATAAACTCCGGCCATGGGCGCCCCCGATCACCGAGGGTCTCGACCCCCAGCTCTTGAGGGACGTGGTCGACACGCTCTTCCCGATCGTGGGGGAGAGCGGGCCACGTCCCTCTGCGGACCCGACCACCTGGTCCTCGGAGCTGGGGGTCTCGGCTGGGGAGCTAGCCGCGGCCATCCGAAGACTCGGGGCGAAGGATACTGCCCCGGGTCCTTCGGGAGTGCCCGGCCGAGTCTTGGTCTTGGCCGCGGACGTCCTGGGTGATGGCCTCCGGGAGCTATTCGACCGCTGCCTGGAGGCCGGGCGATTCCCCTCCGCATGGAAGGTGGCCCGAATGGTCCTCCTCCGGAAAGAGGGTAGGCCCGCGGACTCTCCGTCCGCGTACCGGCCGATTTGCCTGCTCGACGATGTGGGCAAGCTCCTAGAAAGAGTCGTGGCGGCCCGCATCGTCGGGCACCTGTCGCGGGATGGGCCCGGGCTGGCGGAGTGCCAGTTCGGGTTCCGGGAGGGCCGGTCGACGATCGACGCGATTCGACGCGTCCGGTCCCTCTCGGCCTCGGCGGTCTCCCGGGGTGGGGTGGCATTGGCGGTGTCCTTGGACATCGCCAATGCGTTTAACACCCTACCCTGGGAGGCGATTAGGCGGGGGCTTGAGGAACATCGAGTCCCCGCCTACCTTAGGGCAGTCGTCGAGGACTACCTCCGCGACAGGTGGATCGAGTATCCGGGCCGGTGCGGGACGGAGAGGAGAGCGGTGTACTCCGGGGTTCCGCAGGGGTCGGTGTTAGGACCCCTGCTGTGGAACCTCGGGTACGACACCGTCCTGCGGGCCGAAGACCTCCCCGACGGCGTCAGTCTGACGTGTTACGCGGACGACACCTTGTTGTTGGCCGTCGGGGGGGACTGGAGGGGGGCTGTTCGGGCCGCCGAGGACGGTGCCCGGCGCGTCGTCTCCCGGATCAGGGGGATCGGTTTGGAGGTGGCTCTCCACAAAACCGAGGTACTCGGGATGTATAGACCCCGGGGAGAGCCGCCTCCCCCCCTGATCCGGGTGGGTGAGACAGACGTCGAGGTGAGGTCTCAGATGAAATATCTGGGACTTCACCTCGACAGCCACTGGCGCTTCGAGGGCCATTTCCGGGCCCTGGCCCCGCGGTTGGAGAGGATAGTTGGCGCTTTGGGCCGTATCCTCCCCAACCTGCGGGGCCCGAGTGACCGGGTTCGCCGCCTCTACGCGGGAATGGTCCACTCGGTGGCCCTATACGGGGCCCCCGTTTGGGCGGGCGACCTGGCCGCCTCCCGGCGCAGCAAGGTATTGCTGCGCCGGGTTCAAAGGCGGCTTGCACTGCGGATCGCCCGGGGGTACCGGACCGTTTCGTATGAGGCGGCGAGCGTCCTGTCAGGGCTGCCCCCGGCGGACTTGATCGCGGGCGCGCATGCGGCTTTCTACGAGGGCCGCGTGCGCGCCCGCGAGGATGGGGTGGTCCTGGCGGGATGCGAGGTGGAGGCCCTCAGGCGCCAGGCCCGGGAGTCCATGCTGCAGCTTTGGCAGCAGCGGCTGGCCGAGCCGTTGTTCGGCCAGAGGACTGTCCGGGCTATCCGGCCGGTCCTGTTTGAGTGGCTGGGTAGGCGCTTCGGCTCACTCACCTACCGGTTGGTGCAGGTGCTGTCCGGGCACGGATGCTTCGGACGGTACCTGTGCCGGATCGGTGGGGAAGAGGCGGCGCGCTGCTGGCACTGTCCAGCGGACGAGGACACGGCGCAACACACCCTCGAGGTGTGTCCGGCCTGGGGGGTGGAGCGCCGTGTCCTCACGGCCGTGATTGGGGCGGATCTATCGCTGCCGGGCGTGGTACGGGCCATGCTCGGCAGCGAGACGAAGTGGCGGGCCGTGGCCTCCTTCTGCGAGGAGGTAATCTCGCAGAAGGAGGCCGCGAGCCGCATTCGAGAGAGGGGGAGACCGCGAGCGAGGCCTCGTCCGAGGCCGGGGGCGGGTGGGCCTCCGGAAGGGCCGGGGAGGCCACCCTGAGAGCGGCGGGCGGGGGTGCGTAGCCCTTGAGGCTCGTGCCACGGCCCGTCGCCTGAGGGGGGGGAAGAATAAGGGACGGCGACGCTCTCGAGGGCGGAGAGGCCAGAGCCGCCCTCGGGAGCGTACGAGCCGGGGTGCGGCTGCGCCGACGGCACGGTCCCAGAGCCGTGCCTCCGGCGCGGCTATGGGGGCCGTGGGCGGTCGCGAGTGTGGGACTCGCGGCCGCCCTCGGGCGGCCCCCGGGAGTGGGACGTCGGAGCAGTGTGGCCCTGCTCCGACGTCGGGCGCCAGAGCGCCGAGGAGAAAACAGGGAAGGGAGGGTGAAGTACCCCCTCCCTTCCCTGGAACGGGAGGACACGGGCGCGAGAGCCCTGCACGGGGGAGCACCTGATGTTATGATGTCTTCGGTTCCAGGTGCTCCCCCTGCATAGTGCGAGGATGGCCACCGTGGTGGGTTTTAGTGGGTAGGTCCCGCGCCCGATGGGTTTCCTTCCGGGCGCGGGGAATCCCACACTCCCCCCGCCCCTCCCCAGGCGGCGGGGGGTCTTTCGAAGGTTTCCCCCACGTTAAAAAAAAAAAAAAAAAAAAAAAAAAACTTCAAAGTCCCATATCTCGCGAACGGATTGACGCACTCGTGAAATTTCTGTTGCATCTGAAAGTAGAAACTCTCCGGATTACAACAGTATGTGTATTTTTCCCCTAGGCCATAGTAGTTATTGGTTTCGAGTATCAGACCAGCGAAAATTTTGATGGATCCTCAACCATTCCTTAAATTCAAACTCCCATATCTTGCGAACCGATTGACCAATTCGAGAAATTCCTGTTCCATGTGAAAGCAGAAACTCGCCCGATTACAACAGTTTGTGTACTTTTCCCCTAGGCCATTCCTGTTATTGGTTTCGAGTATCAGACTTGCGAAAATTTTGATGGTTTCTCAACCATCTCTTAACTCCACGCTCCGATATTTCGCGAACGGATTGACGAATCCGTAAAATTACTGTTGCATCTGAATGTAGAAACTCTCCCGATTACAACGGTATGTGTATTTTTGGCCTAGGCCATAGTAGTTATTGGTTTCGAGTATCAGACTTGCGAAAATATTGATCGTTTCTCAACCATTCCTTAACTTCAGACTCCCATACCTCGCGAACGGATTGACCAATTCGAGAAATTCCTGTTCCATGTGAAAGTAGACACTCGCCCGATTACAATGGCGCGGGTACTTTTCTCCTAGGCCATTCCAGTTATTCGTTTCTAGCATCAGAATTGCGAAAATTTTGATGGTTTCTCAACTATCTCTCAACTCCAAACTCCGATATTTCGCGAACGGATTGACGAATCCGAAAAATTTCTGTTGCATCTGAAAGTAGAAACTCGCCCGATTACAATGGTGTGTGTACTTTTCCTCTAGGCCATTCCAGTTATTGGTTTCGAGTATCAGACCTGCGAAAATTTTGATGGATTCTCAAACATTCCTTAACTTCAAACTCCCATATCTCGCGAACGGATTGAGGAACTCGAGAAATTCCTGTTGCATCTGAAATTAGAAACACGCCCGATGTCATCGGTATGTGTACTTTTCCCCTAGGCCATTCCAGTTATTGCTTTCGAGTTTCAGAATTGCGAAAATTTTGATGGTTTCTCAACCATTCCTTAACTTCAAACTCCCATATCTGGCGAACGGAATGACGAACTCGAGAAATTCCTGTTGCATCTGAAAGCAGAAACACGCCCGATTACAACGGTATATGTATTTTTGCCCTAGGCCATAGTAGTTATTGGTTTCGAGTATCAGACTTGCGAAAATTTTGATGGTTTCTCAACCATTCCCTAACTTCAAACTCCCATACCTCGCGAACGAGTTGACGAACTCGAGAAATCGCTGTTGCACCTGAAAGCAGAAACTCGCCCGATTACAATGGTATGTGTACTTTTGCCCTAGGGCATAGTAGTTATTGGTTTCGAGTATCAGACTTGCGAAAATTTTGATGGTCTCTCAACCATTCCTTAACTTCAAACTCCCATATCTCGCGAACGTATTGACGAACTCGGGAAATTCCCATTGCATCTGAAAGCAGAAACTCGCCCGATTACAACGGTATGTGTATTTTTGCCCTAGGCCACAGTAGTTATTGGTTTCGAGTATCAGACTTGCGAAAATTTTTATGGTTTCTCAACCATTCCTTAACTTCAAACTCCCATATCTCGCGAACGGATTGACGAACTCGAGAAATTCCTGTTGCATATGAAAGCAGAAACTCGCCCGATTACAATGCTGTGTGTACTTTTCCCCAAGGCCATTCCAGTTACTGGTTTCGAGTATCAGACTTGCGAAAATTTTGATGGTTTCTCAACCATTCCTTAACTTCAAACTCCCATATCTCACGAAAGGATTGATGAACTCGAGAAATTCCTGTTGCATCTGAAAGCAGAAACTCGCCCTATTACAACGGTATGTGTATTTTTTCCCTAGGCCAGTCCAGTTATTGGTTTCGAGTATCAGACTTGCGAAAATTTTAATGGTTTCTCAACCATTCCTTAACTTCAAACTCCCATATCTCGCGAACGGATTGACGAACTCGAGAAATTCCTATTGCATCTGAAAGCAGAAACTCGCCTGATTACCAAGGTATGTGTATTTTTGCCCCAGGCCATTGTAGTTATTGGTTTCGTGTATCAGACTTGCGAAAATTTTGATGGTTTCTCAACCATTCCTTAACTTCAAACTCCCATATCTCGCGAAAGGATTGACGAACTCGAGAAATTCCTGTTGCATCTGAAAGCAGAAACTCGCCCTATTACAACGGTATGTGTATTTTTCCCCTAGGCCAGTGCAGTTATTGGTTTCGAGTATCCGACTTGCGAAAATTTTAATGGTTTCTCAACCATTCCTTAACTTCAAACTCCCATATCTGGCGAACGGAATGACGAACTCGAGAAATTCCTGTTGCATCTGAAAGCAGAAACTCGCCCGATTACAACGGTATGTGTATTTTTGCCCTAGGCCATTGTAGTTATTGGTTTCGTGTATCAGACTTGCGAAAGTTTTGATGGTTTCTCAAACATTCCTTAACTTCAAACTCCGATATCTCGCGAACGGATTGAGGAACTCGAGAAATTCCTGTTGCACCTGAAAGTAGAAACTCGCCCGATGTCATCGGTATGTGTATTTTTGCCCTAGGCCATAGTAGTTATTGCTTTCGGGTATCAGACTTGCGAAAATATTGATCGTTTCTCAACCATTCCTTAACTTCAAACTCCTATATCTCGCGAACGGATTGACGAACTCGAGAAATTCCTGTTGCATCTGAAAGCAGAAACTCGTCCGATTGCAACGGTATGTGTATTTTTGCCCTGGGTCGTAGCTGTTATTGGTTTCGAGTTTCAGACTTGCGAAAATTTTGATGGTTTCTCAGCCATTCCTTAAATTCAAACACCCATATCTCGCGAACGGATTGAGGAACTCGAGAAATTCCTGTTGCATCTGAAAGTAGAAACTCGCCCGATGTCATCGGTATGTGTATTTTTGCCCTAGACCATAGTATTTATTGCTTTCGAGTATCAGACTTGCGAAAATATTGATGGTTTCTCATCCATTCCTTAATTTCAAACTCCTATATCTCGCGAACGGATTGACGAACTCGAGAAATTCCCGTTGCATGTGTAAGTAGAGACTCGCCCGATTACAATGGTGTGTGTACTTTTCCCCTAGGCCATTCCTGTTATTGGTTTCGAGTAACAGACTTGCGAAAATTTTGATGGTTTCTCAACCATTCCTTAGCTTCAAACTCCCATACCTCGCGAACGAGTTGGCGAACTCGAGAAATCGATGTGGCACCTGAAAGTAGAAACTCGCCCGATTACAATGGTATGTGTACTTTTCCCCTAGGGCATAGTAGTTATTGGTTTCGAGTATCAGACTTGCGAAAATTTTGATGGTCTCTCAACCATTCCTTAACTTCAAACTCCCATATCTCGCGAACGGATTGACGAACTCGTGAAATTCCTGTTGCATCTGAAAGCAGAAACTCGCCCTATTACAACGGTATGTGTATTTTTCCCCTAGGCCAGTCCAGTTATTGGTTTCGAGTATCAGACTTGCGAAAATTTTGATGGTTTCTCAACCATTCCTTAGCTTCAAACTCCCATACCTCGCGAACGAGTTGACGAACTCGAGAAATCGATGTTGCACCTGAAAGCAGAAACTCGCCCGATTACAATGGTATGTGTACTTTTCCCCTAGGGCAAAGTAGTTATTGGTTTCGAGTATCAGACTTGCGAAAATTTTGATGGTTTCTCAACCATTCCTTAACTTCAAACTCCCATATCTCGCGAACGGAATGACGAACTCGAGAAATTCCTGTTTCCTCTGAATGCAGAAACTCGCCCAATTACAATGGTATGTGTATTTTTTCCATAGGCCATAGTAGTTTTTGGTTTCGAGTATCAGACTTGCGAAAATTTTGATGGTTTCTCAACCTTTCCTTAATTTCAAACTCCCATACCGCGCGAACGAGTTGACGAACTCGAGAAATCGATGTTGCAACTGAAAGCTGAAACTCGCCCGATTACAATGGTATGTGTACTTATCCCCAAGGCCATTCCAGTTATTGGTTTCGAGTATCAGACTTGCGAAAATTTTTATGGTTTCTCAACCATTCCTTAACTTCAAACTCCCATATCTCGCGAACGGTTTGACGAACTCGAGAAATTCCTATTGCATCTGAAAGCAGAAACTCGCCCGATTACAACGGTATGTGTATTTTTGCCCTAGGCCATAGTAGTTATTTGTTTCGAGTATCAGACTTGCGAAAATTTTGGTGGTTCCTCAACCACTGCTTAACTTCAAACACCCATATCTCGCGAACGGATTGACGAACTCGCGAAGTTCCTGTTGAATCTGAATGTAGAAACTCGCCCGATTACAATGGTATGTTTACTTTTGCCCTAGGCCATAGTAGTTATTGGTTTCGAGTATCAGACTTGCGAAGATTTTGATGGTTTCTCAACCATTCCTTAACTTCAAACTCCCATATCTCGGAACGGAATGACGAACTCGAGAAATTCCTGTTGCCTCTGAATGCAGAAACTCGCCCGATTACAATGGTATGTGTACTTTTGCCCTGGGGCATAGTAGTTATTGGTTTCGAGTAACAGACTTGCGAAAATTTTGCTGGTCTCTCAACCATTCCTTAATTTCAAACTCCCATACCTCGCGAACGAGTTGACGAACTCGAGAAATCGCTGTTGCACCTGAAAGCAGAAACTCGCCCGATTACAATGATATGTGTACTTTTGCCCTAGGGCATAGTAGTTATTGGTTTCGAGTATCAGACTTGCGAAAATTTTTATGGTTTCTCAACCATTCCTTGACTTCAAACTCCCATATCTCGCGAACGGATTGACGAACTCGAGAAATTCCTGTTGCATATGAACGCAGAAACACGCCCGATTACAATGCTGTGTGTACTTTTCCCCAAAGCCATTCCAGTTACTGGTTTCGAGTATCAGACTTGCGAAAATTTTGATGGTTTCTCAACCATGCCTTAACTTCAAACTCCCATATCTCGCGAACGGATTGACGAACTCGAGAAATTCCTGTTGCATATGAAAGCAGAAACTCGCCCGATTACAATGCTGGGTGTACTTTTCCTCTAGGCCATTCCAGTTTCTGGTTTCGAGTATCAGACTTGCGAAAATTTTGATGGTTTCTCAACCATTCCTTATCTTCAAACTACCATATCTCGCGAACGGATTGACGAACTCGAGAAATTCCTATTGCATCTGAAAGCAGAAACTCGCCCGATTACCACGGTATGTGTATTTTTGCCCTAGGCCATTGTAGTTATTGGTTTCGTGTATCAGACTTGCGAAAATTTTGATGGTTTCTCAACCATTCCTTAACTTCAAACTCCCATATCTCGCGAAAGGATTGACGAACTCGAGAAATTCCTGTTGCACCTGAAAGCAGAAACTCGCCCTATTACAACGGTATGTGTATTTTTCCCCTAGGCCAGTCCAGTTATTGGTTTCGAGTATCATACTTGCGAAAATTTTAATGGTTTCTCAACCATTCCTTAACTTCAAACTCCCATATCTCGCGAACGGATTGACGAACTCGAGAAATTCCTATTGCATCTGAAAGCAGAAACTCGCCTGATTACCGCGGTATGTGTATTTTTGCCCTAGGCCATTGTAGTTATTGGTTTCGTGTATCAGACTTGCGAAAATTTTGATGGTTTCTCAACCATTCCTTAACTTCAAACTCCCATATCTCGCGAAAGGATTGACGAACTCTAGAAATTCCTGTTGCATCTGAAAGCAGAAACTCGCCCTATTACAACGCTATGTGTAATTTTCCCCTAGGCCATTCCAGTTATTGGTTTCGAGTATCAGACTTGCGAAAATTTTTATGGTTTCTCAACCATTCCTTAACTTCAAACTCCCATATCTCGCGAACGGATTGACGAACTCGAGAAATTCCTATTGCATCTGAAAGCAGAAACTCGCCCTATTACAACGGTATGTGTATTTTTCCCCTAGGCCAGTCCAGTTATTGGTTTCGAGTATCATACTTGCGAAAATTTTAATGGTTTCTCAACCATTCCTTAACTTCAAACTCCCATATCTCGCGAACGGATCGACGAACTCGAGAAATTCCTATTGCATCTGAAAGCAGAAACTCGCGCGATTGCAACGGTATGTGTATTTTTGCCCTAGGCCATAGTAGTTATTTGTTTCGAGTATCAGACTTGCGAAGATTTTGATGTTTTCTCAACCATTCCTTAACTTCAAACTCCCATATCTCGGAACTGAATGACGAACTTGCGAAGTTCCTGTTTAATCTGAAAGTAGAAACTCGCCCGATTACAATGGTATGTTTACTTTTGCCCTAGGGCATAGTAGTTATTGGTTTCGAGTATCAGACTTGCGAAGATTTTGATGTTTTCTCAACCATTCCTTAACTTCAAACTCCCATATCTCGGAACTGAATGACGTACTCGAGAAATCGCTGTTGCACCTGAAAGCAGAAACTCGCCCGATTACAATGGTATGTGTACTTTTCCCCTAGGCCATTCCAGTTATTGGTTTCGAGTATCAGACCAGCGAAAATTTTTATGGTTTCTCAACCATTCCTTAAATTCAAACTCCCATATCTCGCGAACGAGTTGACGAACTCGAGAATTCGCTGTTGCACCTGAAAGCAGAAACTCGCCCGATTACAATGGTATGTGTACTTTTGCCCTAGGGCATAGTAGTTATCGGTTTCGAGTTATCAGACTTGCGAAAATTTTTATGGTTTCTCAACCATTCCTTAACTTCAAACTCCCATATCTCGCGAACGGATTGACGAACTCGAGAAATTCCTGTTGCATATGAAAGCAGAAACTCGCCCGATTACAATGCTGTGTGTACTTTTCCGCTAGGCCATTCCAGTTACTGGTTTCGAGTATCAGACTTGCGAAAATTTTGGTGGTTTCTCAACCATTCCTTAACTTCAAACTCCCATATCTCGGAACGGAATGACGAACTCGAGAAATTCCTGTTGCCTCTGAATGCAGAAACTCGCCCGATTACAATGGTATGTGTACTTTTGCCCTAGGGCATAGTAGTTATTGGTTTCGAGTATCAGACTTGCGAAAATTTTGATGGTCTCTCAACCATTCCTTAACTTCAAACTCCCATATCTCGCGAACAGATTGACGAACTCCAGAAATTCCTGTTGCATCTGAAAGTAGAAACTCGCCCGATTACAACGGTATGTGTACTTTTCCCCTAGGCCATTCCAGTTATTGGTTTCGAGTATCAGACCAGCGAAAATTTTTATGGTTTCTCAACCATTCCTTAAATTCAAACTCCCATATCTCGCGAACGAGTTGACGAACTCGAGAATTCGCTGTTGCACCTGAAAGCAGAAACTCGCCCGATTACAATGGTATGTGTACTTTTGCCCTAGGGCATAGTAGTTATCGGTTTCGAGTACCAGACTTGCGACAATTTTGATGGTCTCTCAAGCATTCCTTAACTTCAAACTCCCATATCTCGCGAACAGATTGACGAACTCGAGAAATTCCTGTTGCATCTGAAAGCAGAAACTCGCCCGATTACAGTGGTATGTGTATTTTTGCCCTAGGCCATAGTAGTTATTAGTTTCGATTATCAGACTTGCGAAAATTTTGGTGGTTTCTCAACCATTCCTTAAAGTCCAACTCCCATATCTCGCGAACGGATTGACGAACTCGCGAAGTTCCTGTTGCATATGAAAGTGGAAACTCGCCCGATCACAATGGTGTGTGTACTTTTCCCCTAGGCCATTGTAGTTATTGGTTTCGTGTATCAGACTTGCGAAAATTTTGATGGTTTCTCAACCATTCCTTAACTTCAAACTCCCATATCTCGCGAACGGAATGACGAACTCGAGAAATTCCTGTTGCCTCTGAATGCAGAAACTCGCCCGATTACAATGGTATGTGTACTTTTGCCCTAGGGCATAGTAGTTATTGGTTTCGAGTATCAGAATTGCGAAAATTTTGATGGTATCTCAACCATTCCTTAACTTCAAATTCCCATACCTCGCGAACGAGTTGACGAACTCGAGAATTCGCTGTTGCACCTGAAAGCAGAAACTCGCCCGATTACAATGGTATGTGTACTTTTGCCCTAGGGCATAGTAGTTATTGGTTTCGAGTATCAGACTTGCGAAAATTTTGATGGTCTCTCAACCATTCCTTAACTTCAAACTCCCATATCTCGCGAACAGATTGACGAGCTCGAGAAATTCCTGTTGCATCTGAAAGTAGAAACTCGCCCGATTACAACGGTATGTGTACTTTTCCCCTAGGCCATTCCAGTTATTGGTTTCGAGTATCAGACCAGCGAAAATTTTGATGGTTTCTCAACCATTCCTTAACTTCAAACTCCCATATCTCGCGAACGGATTGACGAACTCGAGAAATTCCTGTTGCATATGAAAGCAGAAACTCGCCCGATTACAATGCTGTGTGTACTTTTCCGCTAGGCCATTCCAGTTACTGGTTTCGAGTATCAGACTTGCGAAAATTTTGGTGGTTTCTCAACCATTCCTTAACTTGTAACTCCCATATCTCGCGAACGGATCGACGAACTCGAGAAATTCCTATTGCATCTGAAAGCAGAAACACGCGCGATTACACCGGTATGTGTATTTTTGCCCTAGGCCATAGTAGTTATTTGTTTCGAGTATCAGACTTGTGAAAATTTTGGTGGTTTCTCAACCACTGCTTAATTTCAAATACCCATATCTCGCGAACGGATTGCCGAACTCGCGAAGTTCCTGTTTAATCTGAAAGTAGAAACTCGCCCGATTACAATGGTATGTTTACTTTTGCCCTAGGGCATAGTAGTTATTGGTTTCGAGTATCAGACTTGCGAAGATTTTGATGTTTTCTCAACCATTCCTTCAATTCAAACTCCCATATCTCGCGAACAGATTGACGAACTCGAGAAATTCCAGTTGCATCTGAAAGTAGAAACTCGCCCGATTACAACGGTATGTGTACTTTTCCCCTAGGCCATTCCAGTTATTGGTTTCGAGTATCAGACCAGCGAAAATTTTGATGGTCTCTCAAGCATTCCTTAACTTCAAACTCCCATATCTCGCGAACAGATTGACGAACTCGAGAATTTCCTGTTGCATCTGAAAGCAGAAACTCGCCCGATTACAGTGGTATGTGTATTTTTGCCATAGGCCATCGTAGTTTTTGGTTTCGAGTATCAGACTTGCGAAAATTTTGATGGTTTTTCAACCATTCCTTAGCTTCAAACTCCCATACCTCGCGAACGAGTTGACGAACTCGAGAATTCGCTGTTGCACCTGAAAGCAGAAACTCGCCCGATTACAATGGTATGTGTACTTTTGCCCTAGGCCTTTCCAGTTATTGGTTTCGAGTATCAGACTTGCGAAAATTTTGATGGTTTCTCAAGCATTCCTTAATTTCAAACTCCCATATCTCGCGAACGGATTGACGAACTCGAGAAATTCCTGTTGCATATTAAAGCAGAAACTCGCCCGATTACAATGCTGTGTGTACTTTTCCGCTAGGCCATTCCAGTTACTGGTTTCGAGTATCAGACTTGCGAAAATTTTGATGGTTTCTCAACCATTCCTTAACTTCAAACTCCCATACCTCGCGAACGAGTTGACGAACTCGAGAATTCGCTGTTGCACCTGAAAGCAGAAACTCGCCCGATTACAGCGGTATGTGTATTCTTACCCTAGGCCATTGTAGTTATTGGTATCGAGTATCAGACTTGCGAAAATTTTGATGGTTTCTCAACCATTCCTTAACTTCAAACTCCCATATCTCGCCAACGGATTGACGAACTCGCGAAGTTGCTGTTGCATCTGAAAGTAGAAACTCGCCCGATTACAGTGCTGTGTGTACATTTCCCCTGGGCCATTGTAGTTATTGTTTTCAAGTATCAGACTTGCGAAAATTTTGATGGTTTCTCAACCATTCCTTAACTTGGAACTCCCATATCTCGCGAACGGATTTACGAACTCGAGAAATTCCTATTGCATCTGAAAGCAGAAACTCGCCCGATTACAATGGTATGTGTACTTTTCCCCTAGGCCATTCCAGTTATTGGTTTCGAGTATCAGACCAGCGAAAATTTTGATGGTCTCTCAAGCATTCCGTAACTTCAAACTCCCATATCTCGCGAACAGATTGACGAACTCGAGAAATTCCTGTTGCATCTGAAAGCAGAAACTCGCCCGATTACAGTAGTATGTGTATTTTTGCCCTAGGCCACAGTAGTTATTAGTTTCGATTATCAGACTTGCGAAAATTTTGATGGTTTCTCAACCATTCCTTAACTTCAAACTCCCATATCTCGCGAACGGATTGACGAACTCGAGAAATTCCTGTTGCATCTGAAAGTAGAGACGCGCCCGATTACAACGGTATGTGTACTTTTCCCCTATGCCATTCCAGTTATTGGTTTCGAGTATCAGACTTGCGAAAATTTTGATGGTTTCTCAACCATTCCTTAACTTCAAACTCCCATATCTCGCCAACGGATTGAGGAACTCTAGAAATTCCTGTTGCATCTGAAAGTAGAAAATCGTCCGATTACAATGGTGTGTGTACTTTTCCCCTAGGCCTTTCCAGTTATTGGTTTCGAATATCAGACTTGCGAAAATTTTGATGGTTTCTCAACCATTCCTTCACTTCAAACTCCCATATCTCGCGAACAGATTGACGAACTCGAGAAATTCCTGTTGCATCTGAAAGTAGAAACTCGACCGATTACAACGGTATCAGTATTTTTCCCCTAGGCCTTTGTAGTTATTGGTTTCGAGTATCAGATTTGCGAAAATTTTGATGGTTTCTCAAACATTCCTTAACTTCAAACTCCCATATCTCGCGAACGGATTGACGAACTCGAGAATTTCCTGTTGCACCTGAAAGTAGAAACTCGCCCGAATACAATGGTGTTTGTACTTTTCCGCTAGGCCATTCCAGTTATTGGTTTCGAATATCAGACTTGCGAAAATTTTGATGGTTTCTCAACCATTCCTTCACTTCAAACTCCCATATCTCGCGAACAGATTGACGAACTCGAGAAATTCCTGTTGCATCTGAAAGTAGAAACTCGCCCGATTACAATGGTGTGAGTACTTTTCCCCCAGGCCATTCGCGTTATTGGTTTCGAGTATCAGACTTGGGAAAATTGTGTTGGATTCTCAACCATTCCTTAACTTCAAACTCCCATATCTCGCGAACGGATTGACAAACTCGAGAAATTCCTGTTGCATCTGAAAGCAGAAACTCGCCCGACTACAACGGTATATGTATCTTTGCCCTAGGCCATAGTAGTTCTTGGTGTCGAGTATCAGACCAGCGAAAATTTTGATGGTTTCTCAACCATTCCTTAATTTCAAACTCCCATATCTCGCGAACGGATACACAAACTCGAGAAATTCCTGTTGCATCTGAAAGTAGAAAATCGTCCGATTACAATGGTGTGTGTACTTTTCCCCTAGGCCTTCCCAGTTATTGGTTTCGAGTATCAGACTTGCGAAAATTTTGATGGTTTCTCAACCATTCCTTAATTTCAAACTCCCATATCTCGCGAACGGATTGACGAACTCGAGAAATTCCTGTTGCATATTAAAGCAGAAACTCGCCCAATTTATATGTTGTGTGTACTTTTCCCCTAGACCATTCCAGTTATTGGTTTCGAGTATCAGACTTGCGAAAATTTTTATGGTTTCTCAACCATTCCTTAACTTCAAACTCCCATATCTCACGATCGGATTGACGAATTCGAGAAATTCCTATTGCATCTGAAAGTAGAAACTCGCCCGATTACAATGGTGTGCGTACTTTTCCCCTAGGCCATTCCAGTTAATGGTTTCGAGTATCAGACTTGCGAAAATTTTGATAGTTTCTCAACCATCTCTTAACTCCAAACTCCGATATTTCGCGAACGGATTGAAGAATACGAAAAATTTCTGCTGCATCTGAAAGTAGAAACCCTCCCGATTCCAACAGTATGTGTATTTTTCCCCTAGGCCATTGTAGTTATTGGTTTCGAGTATCAGACTTGCGAAAATTTTGATGGTTTCTCAGCCATTCCTTTACTTCAAACTCCCATATCTCGCGAACGGAATGACGAACTCGACAAATTCCTGTCGCATCTGAAAGTAGAAAGTCGCCCGATTATAATGGTGTGTGTACTTTTCCCCTAGGCTATTCCAGTTATTGGTTTCGAGTATCAGACTTTCAAAAATTATGATGGTTTCTCAACCATTCCTTAACTTCAAACTCCCATATCTCACGAACGGATTGACTGACTCGAGAAGTTCCCATTGCATCTGAAAGCGGAAACTCGCCCGATAACAACGGTATGTTTATTTTTCCCGTACGCCATTGTAGTTATTGTTTTCGAGTGTCAGACTTTCGAAAATTTTGATGGTTTCACAACCATCTCTTAAATCCAAACTCCGATATTTCGCGAACGGATTGAAGAACCCGAAAAATTTCTGTTGCTTCTGAAAGTAGAAACTCTCCCGAATACAACGGTATGTGTATTTTTCCCCTAGGCCATTGTAGTTATTGGTTTCGAGTATCAGACTTGCGAAAATTTTGATGGTTTCTCAGCCATTCCTTAACTTCAAACTCCCATATCTCGCGAACGGATTGACGAACTCGAGAAATTCCTATTGCATCTGAAAGTAGAAACTCTCCCAATTACAATGGTGTGTGTACTTTCACGCAAGGCCATTCCAGTTATTGGTTTCGTGTATCAGACTTCCGAAAATTTTGATGGTTTCTCAACCATTCCTTAACTTCAAACTCCCATATCTCGCGAACGGATTGACGAACTCGAAAAATTCCTGTTGCATCTGAAAGTAGAAACTGGCCCGATTACAATGGTGTGTGCAATTTTTCCCTAGGCAATTCCAGTTATTCGTTTCGAGTATCAGACTTGCGAAAATTTTGATGGTTTCTCAACCAATCTTTAATTCCAAATTCCCATATCTCGCTAACGGATTGACGAACTCGAGAAATTCCTGCTGCATCTGAAAGTAGAAACTCGCCCGATTACAATGGTGTGTGTACTTCTCCCCTAGGCCGTTCCAGTTAATGGTTTCGAGTATCAGACTTGCGAAAATTTTGATGGTTTCTCAAGCATTCCTTAACTTCAAACTCCCGTATCTCGCGAACGGATTGACGAACTCGAGAAATTCCTGCTGCATCTGAAAGTAGAAACTCGCCCGATTACAATGGTGTGTGGACTTTTCCCCTAGGCCGTTCCAGTTAATGGTTTCGAGTATCAGACTTGCGAAAATTTTGACGGAATCTCAACCATCTCTTATCTCCAAACTCCGATATTTCGCGAACGGATTGACGAATCCGAAAAATTTCTGCTTCATCTGAAAGTGGAAACTTTCCCGATTACAACGGTATGTGTATTTTTCTCCTAGGCCATTGTAGTTATTGGTTTCGAGTATCAGACTTCCGAAAATTTTGATGGTTTCTCAACCATTCCTTAACTTCAAACCGCCCATATCTCGCGAACGGATTGACGAACTCGAGAAATTTCTCTTGCATCTGAAAGTAGAAACTCGCCCGACTACAACGGTGTGCGTACTTTTCCCCTAGGCCATTCCAGTTATTGTTTTCGAGTATCAGACTTGCGAAAATTTTGATGGTTTCTCAACCATTCCTTAACTTCAAACTCCCATATCTCGCGAACGGATTGAAGAACTCGACAAATTCCTGTTGCATCTGAAAGTAGAAGCTCGCCCGATAACAATGGTGTGTGTACTTTTCCCCTAGGCCATTCCAGTTAATGGTTTCGAGTATCAGAATTGCCAAAATTCTGATGGTTTCTCAACCATCTCTTAACTCCAAACTCCGATATTTCGCGAACGGATTGACGAATACGAAAAATTTCTGCTGCATCTGAAAGTAGAAACCCTCCCGATTCCAACAGTATGTGTATTTCTCCCCTAGGCCATTGTAGTTATTGGTTTCGAGTATCAGACTTGCGAAAATTTTGATGGTTTCTCAGCCATTCCTTAACTTCAAACTCCCATATCTCGCGAACGGATTGACGAACTCGAGAAATTCCTCTTGCATCTGAAAGTAGAAACTCGCCCGTTTACAATGGTGTGTGTACTTTTCCCCTAGGCCGTTCCAGTTAATGGTTTCGAGTATCAGACTTGCGAAAATTTTGACGGAATCTCAACCATCTCTTATCTCCAAACTCCGATATTTCGCGAACGGATTGACGAATCCGAAAAATTTCTGCTGCATCTGAAAGTAGAAACCCTTCCGATTCCAACAGTATGTGTATTTTTCCCCTAGGCCATTGTAGTTATTGGTTTCGAGCATCAGACTTGCAAAAATTTTGATGGTTTCTCAGCCATTCCTTAACTTCAAACTCCCATATCTCGCGAACGGATTGACGAACTCGAGAAATTCCTGTTGCATCTGAAAGTAGAAACTCGCCCGATTATAATGGTGGGTGTACTTTTCCCCTAGGCCATTCCAGTTAACGGTTTCGAGTATCAGACTTGCGAAAATTTTGATGGTTTCTCAAACATCTCTTAAATCCAAACTCCGATATTTCGCGAACGGATTGAAGAACCCGAAAAATTTCTGTTGCATCTGAAAGTAAAAACTCTCCCGATTACAAAGGTATGTGTATTTTTCCCCTAGGCCATTGTAGTTATTGGTTTCGAGTATCAGACTTGCGAAAATTTTGATGGTTTCTCAGCCATTCCTTAACTTCAAACTCCCATATCTCACGAACGGATTGACGAACTCGACAAATTCCTGTCGCATCTGAAAGTAGAAACTCGCCCGATTACAATGGTGTGTGTACTTTTCCCCTAGGCTATACCAGTTATTGGTTTCGAGTGTCAGACTTGCGAAAATTTTGATGGTGTCTCAACCATTCCTTAACTTCAAACTCCCATATCTCGCGAACGGATTGACGAACTCGAGAAATTCCTGTTGCATCTGAAAGTAGAAACTCGCCCGACTACAATGGTGTGCGTACTTTTCCCCTAGGCCGTTCCAGTTATTGTTTTCGAGTATCAGACTTGCGAAAATTTTGATGGTTTCTCAACCATTCCTTAACTTCAAACTCCCATATCTCGCGAACGGATTAACGAACTCGACAAATTCCTGTTGCATCTGAAAGTAGAAACTCGCTCGATAACAATGGTGTGTGTACTTTTCCCCTAGGCCATTCCAGTTAATGGTTTCGAGTATCAGAATTGCCAAAATTTTGATGGTTTCTCAACCATCTCTTAACTCCAAACTCCGATATTTCGCGAACGGATTGACGGACTCAAGAAGTTCCTATTGCATCTGAAAGCGGAAACTTGCCCGATAACAACGGTATGTTTATTTTTCCCCTAGGCCGTTCCAGTTATTGTTTTCGAGTATCAGATTTGCGAAAATTTTGATGGTTTCTCAACCATTCCTTAACTTCAAACTACCATATCTCGCGAACGGATTGACGAACTCGACAAATTCCTGTTGCATCTGAAAGTAGAAACTCGCCCGATTATAATGGTGGGTGTACTTTTCCCCTAGGCCATTCCAGTTAACGGTTTCGTGTATCAGACTTGCGAAAATTTTGATGGTTTCTCAACCATCTCTTAAATCCAAACTCCGATATTTCGCGAACGAATTGAAGAATCCGAAAAATTTCTGTTGCGTCTGAAAGCAGAAACTCTTCCGATTACAACGGTATGTGTATTTTTCCCCTAGGCCATTGTAGTTATTGGTTTCGAGAATCAGACTTGCGAAAATTTTGATGGTTTCTCAGCCATTCCTTTACTTCAAACTCCCATATCTCGCGAACGGATTGACGAACTCGACAAATTCCTGTCGCATCTGAAAGTAGAAAGTCGCCCGATTATAATGGTGTGTGTACTTTTCCCCTAGGCTATTCCAGTTATTGGTTTCGAGTATCAGACTTTCAAAAATTATGATGGTTTCTCAACCATTCCTTAACTTCAAACTCCCATATCTCACGAACGGATTGACGGACTCGAGAAGTTCCCATTGCATCTGAAAGCGGAAACTCGCCCGATAACAACGGTATGTTTATTTTTCCCGTACGCCATTGTAGTTATTGTTTTCGAGTGTCAGACTTTCGAAAATTTTGATGGTTTCACAACCATCTCTTAAATCCAAACTCCGATATTTCGCGAACGGATTGAAGAACCCGAAAAATTTCTGTTGCTTCTGAAAGTAGAAACTCTCCCGATTACAACGGTATGTGTATTTTTCCCCTAGGCCATTGTAGTTATTGGTTTCGAGTATCAGACTTGCGAAAATTTTGATGGTTTCTCAACCATTCCTTAACTTCAAACTCCCATATCTCGCGAACGGATTAACGAACTCGACAAATTCCTGTTTCATCTGAAAGTAGAAACTCGCCCGATAACAATGGTGTGTGTACTTTTCCCCTAGGCCATTCCAGTTAATGGTGTCGAGTATCAGAATTGCCAAAATTTTGATGGTTTCTCAACCATCTCTTAATTCCAAACTCCCATATCTCACGAACGGATTGACGGACTCAAGAAGTTCCTATTGCATCTGAAAGCGGAAACTCGCCCGATAACAACGGTATGTTTATTTTTCCCCTAGGCCGTTCCAGTTATTGTTTTCGAGTGTCAGACTTGCGAAAATTTTGATGGTTTCTCAACCATTCCTTAACTTCAAACTACCATATCTCGCGAACGGATTGACGAACTCGACAAATTCCTGTTGCATCTGAAAGTAGAAACTCGCCCGATTATAATGGTGGGTGTACTTTTCCCCTAGGCCATTCCAGTTAACGGTTTCGTGTATCAGACTTGCGAAAATTTTGATGGTTTCTCAACCATCTCTTAATTCCAAACTCCCATATCTCACGAACGGATTGACGGACTCAAGAAGTTCCTATTGCATCTGAAAGCGGAAACTCGCCCGATAACAACGGTATGTTTATTTTTCCCCTAGGCCGTTCCAGTTATTGTTTTCGAGTGTCAGAGTTGCGAAAATTTTGATGGTTTCTCAACCATTCCTTAACTTCAAACTACCATATCTCGCGAACGGATTGACGAACTCGACAAATTCCTGTTGCATCTGAAAGTAGAAACTCGCCCGACTACAATGGTGTGCGTACTTTTCCCCTAGGCCGTTCCAGTTATTGTTTTCGAGTATCAGACTTGCGAAAATTTTGATGGTTTCTCAACCATTCCTTAACTTCAAACTCCCATATCTCGCGAACGGATTAACGAACTCGACAAATTCCTGTTGCATCTGAAAGTAGAAACTCGCCCGATAACAATGGTGTGTGTAATTTTTCCCTAGGCAATTCCAGTTAGTCGTTTCGAGTATCAGACTTGCGAAAATTTTGATGGTTTCGCAACCATCTCTTAACTCCAAACTCCGATATTTCGCGAACGGATTGATGAAGTCGAGAAATTCCTGTTGCATCGGAAAGCAGAAACTCGCCCGATTACAACGGTATGTGTATTTTCCCCTAGGACATTCTAGTTATTCGTTTCGAGTATCAGACTTGCGAAAATTTTGATGGTTTCTCAACCATCACTTAAATCCAAATTCCGATATTTCGCGAACGGATTGACGAATCCGAAAAATTTCTTCTGCATCTGAAAGTAGAAACTCTCCCGATTCCAACGGTATGTGTATTTTTCCCCTAGGACATTCTAGTTATTCGTTTCGAGTATCAGACTTGCGAAAATTTTGATGGTTTCGCAACCATTCCTTAACTTCAAACTCCCATATATCGCGAACGGATTGACGAACTCGACAAATTCCTGTTGCATCTGAAAGTAGAAACTCGCCCGATTACAATGGTGTGTGTACTTTTCCCCTAGGCTATTCCAGTTATTGGTTTCGAGTATCAGACTTGCGAAAATTTTGATGGTTTCTCAACCATTCCTTAACTTCAAACTCCCATATCTCGCGAACGGATTGACGAACTCGAAAAATTCCTGTTGCATCTGAAAGTAGAAACTGGCCCGAATACAATGGTGTGTGTAATTTTTCCCTAGGCAATTCCAGTTATTCGTTTCGAGTATCAGACTTGCGAAAATGTTGATGGTTTCGCAACCATCTCTTAACTCCAAACTCCGATATTTCGCGAACGGATTGATGAAGTCGAGAAATTCCTGTTGCATCGGAAAGCAGAAACTCGCCCGATTACAACGGTAAGTGTATTTTTCCCCTATGCCATTGTAGTTATGGTTTCGAGTATCAGACTTGCGAAAATTTTGATAGTTTCTCAACCACCTCTTAACTCCAAACTCCGATATTTCGCGAACGGATTGACGAATACGATAAATTTCTGTTGCATCTGAAAGTAGAAACTCTCCCGATTACAACGGTATGTGTATTTTTCCCCTAGGACATTCTAGTTATTCGTTTCGAGTATCGGACTTGCGAAAATTTTGATGGTTTCTCAACCATTCCTTAACTTCAAACTCCCATATATCGCGAACGGATTGACGAACTCGACAAATTCCTGTTGCATCTGAAGGTAGAAACTCGCCCGATTACAATGGTGTTTGTACTTTTCCCCTAGGCTACTCCAGTTATTGGTTTCGAGTATCAGACTTGCGAAACTTTCGATGGTTTCTCAACCATTCCTTAACTACAAACTCCCGTATCTCGGGAACGGATTGACTAACTCCAGAAACTCCTGTTGCATTTGAAAGTGGAAACTCGCCCGATTACAATGGTGTGCGTACTTTTCCCCTAGGCCGTTCCAGTTTTTGGTTTCGAGTATCAGAATTGCCAAAATTTTGATGGTTTCTCAACCATCTCTTAACTCCAAACTCCGATATTTCGCGAACGGATTGACGAATCCGAAAAATTTCTGCTGCGTCTGAAAGTAGAAACCCTCCCGATTCCAACAGTATGTGTATTTTTCCCCTTGGCCATTGTAGTTATTGGTTTCGAGTATCAGACTCGCGAAAATTTTGATGGTTTCTCAGCCATTCCTTAACTTCAAACTCCCATATCTCGCGAACGGATTGACGAACTCGAGAAATTCCTGTTGCATCTGAAAGTAGAAACTCGCCCGATTACAAAGGTATGTGTATTTTTCCTCTAGGCCATTGTAGTTATTGGTTTCGAGTATCAGACTTGCGAAAATTTTGATGGTTTCTCAGCCATTCCTTAACTTCAAACTCCCATATCTCGCGAACGGATTGACGAACTCGACAATTTCCTGTCGCATCTGAAAGTAGGAACTCGCCCGCTTACAATGGTGTGTGTACTTTTCCCCTAGGCTATACCAGTTATTGGTTTCGAGTGTCAGACTTGCGAAAATTTTGATGGTTTCTCAACCATTCCTTAACTTCAAACTCCCATATCTCGCGAACGGATTGACGAACTCGAGAAATTCCTATTGCATCTGAAAGTAGAAACTCGCCCGATTACAATGGTGTGTGTACTTTTCCCCTAGGCCGTTCCAGTTAATGGTTTCGAGTATCAGACTTGCGAAAATTTTGACGGAATCTCAACCATCTCTTATCTCCAAACTCCGATATTTCGCGAACGGATTGACGAATCCGAAAAATTTCTGCTGCATCTGAAAGTAGAAACCCTCCCGATTCCAACAGTATGTGTATTTTTCCCCTAGGCCATTGTAGTTATTGGTTTCGAGTATCAGACTTGCGAAAATTTTGATGGTTTCTCAGCCATTCCTTAACTTCAAACTCCCATATCTCGCGAACGGATTGACGAACTCGACAAATTGCTGTCGCATCTGAAAGTAGGAACTCGCCCGATTACAATGGTGTGTGTACTTTTCCCCTAGGCTATACCAGTTATTGGTTTCGAGTGTCAGACTAGCGAAAATTTTGATGGTTTCTCAACCATTCCTTAACTTCAAACTCCCATATCTCGCGAACGGATTGACGAACTCGAGAAATTCCTGTTGCATCTGAAAGTAGAAACTCGCCCGACTACAATGGTGTGCGTACTTTTCCCCTAGGCCGTTCCAGTTAATGGTTTCGAGTATCAGAATTGCCAAAATTTTGATGGTTTCTCAACCATCTCTTAACTCCAAACTCCGATATTTCGCGAACGGATTGACGAATCCGAAAAATTTCTGCTGCGTCTGAAAGTAGAAACCCTCCCGATTCCAACAGTATGTGTATTTTTCCCCTTGGCCATTGTAGTTATTGGTTTCGAGTATCAGACTCGCGAAAATTTTGATGGTTTCTCAGCCATTCCTTAACTTCAAACTCCCATATCTCGCGAACGGATTGACGAACTCGAGAAATTCCTGTTGCATCTGAAAGTAGAAACTCGCCCGATTACAAAGGTATGTGTATTTTTCCTCTAGGCCATTGTAGTTATTGGTTTCGAGTATCAGACTTGCGAAAATTTTGATGGTTTCTCAGCCATTCCTTAACTTCAAACTCCCATATCTCGCGAACGGATTGACGAACTCGACAATTTCCTGTCGCATCTGAAAGTAGGAACTCGCCCGCTTACAATGGTGTGTGTACTTTTCCCCTAGGCTATACCAGTTATTGGTTTCGAGTGTCAGACTTGCGAAAATTTTGATGGTTTCTCAACCATTCCTTAACTTCAAACTCCCATATCTCGCGAACGGATTGACGAACTCGAGAAATTCCTATTGCATCTGAAAGTAGAAACTCGCCCGATTACAATGGTGTGTGTACTTTTCCCCTAGGCCGTTCCAGTTAATGGTTTCGAGTATCAGACTTGCGAAAATTTTGACGGAATCTCAACCATCTCTTATCTCCAAACTCCGATATTTCGCGAACGGATTGACGAATCCGAAAAATTTCTGCTGCATCTGAAAGTAGAAACCCTCCCGATTCCAACAGTATGTGTATTTTTCCCCTAGGCCATTGTAGTTATTGGTTTCGAGTATCAGACTTGCGAAAATTTTGATGGTTTCTCAGCCATTCCTTAACTTCAAACTCCCATATCTCGCGAACGGATTGACGAACTCGACAAATTGCTGTCGCATCTGAAAGTAGGAACTCGCCCGATTACAATGGTGTGTGTACTTTTCCCCTAGGCTATACCAGTTATTGGTTTCGAGTGTCAGACTTGCGAAAATTTTGATTGTTTCTCAACCATTCCTTAACTTCAAACTCCCATATCTCGCGAACGGATTGACGAACTCGAGAAATTCCTGTTGCATCTGAAAGTAGAAACTCGCCCGACTACAATGGTGTGCGTACTTTTCCCCTAGGCCGTTCCA
The DNA here is from genome assembly GCF_051014685.1 of Ptiloglossa arizonensis. Classification (NCBI taxonomy): domain Eukaryota; kingdom Metazoa; phylum Arthropoda; class Insecta; order Hymenoptera; family Colletidae; genus Ptiloglossa; species Ptiloglossa arizonensis. The sequence goes on along the minus strand of NW_027478698.1, from coordinate 410,401 downwards.
GTTAATGGTTTCGAGTATCAGAATTGCCAAAATTTTGATGGTTTCTCAACCATCTCTTAACTCCAAACTCCGATATTTCGCGAACGGATTGACGAATCCGAAAAATTTCTGTTGCATCTGAAGGTAGAAACTCTCCCGATTCCAACGGTATGTGTGTTTTTCCTCTTGGCCATTGTAGTTATTGGTTTCGAGTATCAGACTTCCGAAAATTTTGATGGCTTCTCAACCATTCCTTAACTTCAAACTCCCATATCTCGCGAACGGATTGACGAACTCGAGAAATTCCTGTTGCATCTGAAAGTAGAAACTCGCCCGAATACAATGGTGTGCGTACTTTTCCCCTAGGCCGTTCCAGTTATTGTTTTCGAGTATCAGACTTGCGAAAATTTTGATGGTTTCTCAGCCATTCCTTAACTTCAAACTCCCATATCTCGCGAACGGATTGACGAACTCGACAAATTCCTGTCGCATCTGAAAGTAGGAACTCGCCGGATTACAATGGTGTGTGTACTTTTCCCCTAGGCTATACCAGTTATTGGTTTCGAGTGTCAGACTTTCGAAAATTTTGATGGTTTCTCAACCATTCCTTAACTTCAACTCCCATATCTCGCGAACGGATTGACGAACTCGAGAAATTACTGTTGCATCTGAAAGAAGAAACTCGCCCGATTACAATGGTGTGTGTACTTTTCCCCTAGGCCGTTCCAGTTAATGGTTTCGAGTATCAGACTTGCGAAAATTTTGACGGAATCTCAACCATCTCTTATCTCCAAACTCCGATATTTCGCGAACGGATTGACGAATCCGAAAAATTTCTGCTGCATCTGAAAGTAGAAACCCTCCCGATTCCAACAGTATGTGTATTTTTCCCCTAGGCCATTGTAGTTATTGGTTTCGAGTATCAGACTTGCGAAAATTTTGATGGTTTCTCAGCCATTCCTTAACTTCAAACTCCCATATCTCGCGAACGGATTGACGAACTCGACAAATTCCTGTCGCATCTGAAAGTAGGAACTCGCCCGATTACAACGGTGTGTGTACTTTTCCCCTAGGCTATACCAGTTATTGGTTTCGAGTGTCAGACTTGCGAAAATTTTGATGGTTTCTCAACCATTCCTTAACTCCAAACCCCGATATTTCGCGAACGGATTGAAGAATCCGAAAAATTTCTGTTGCGTCTGAAAGTAGAAACTCTCCCGATTACAACGGTATGTGTATTTTTCCCCTAGGCCATTGTAGTTATTGGTTTCGAGTATCAGACTTGCGAAAATTTTGATGGTTTCTCAGCCATTCCTTAACTTCAAACTCCCATATCTCGCGAACGGATTAACGAACTCGACAAATTCCTGTTGCATCTGAAAGTAGAAACTCGCCCGACTACAATGGTGTGCGTACTTTTCCCCTAGGCCGTTCCAGTTATTGTTTTCGAGTATCAGACTTGCGAAAATTTTGACGGAATCTCAACCATCTCTTATCTCCAAACTCCGATATTTCGCGAACGGATTGACGAATCCGAAAAATTTCTGTTGCATCTGAAAGTAGAAACTCGCCCGATTATAATGGTGGGTGTACTTTTCCCCTAGGCCATTCCAGTTAACGGTTTCGAGTATCAGACTTTCAAAAATTTTGATGGTTTCTCAACCATTCCTTAACTTCAAACTCCCATATCTCACGAACGGATTGACGGACTCGAGAAATTCCTATTGCATCTGAAAGCGGAAACTCGCCCGATAACAACGGTATGGGTATTTTTCCCATAGGCCATTGTAGTTATTGGTTTCGAGTGTCAGACTTTCGAAAAGTTTGATGGTTTCACAACCATCTCTTAAATCCAAACGCCGATATTTCGCGAACGGATTGAAGAACCCGAAAAATTTCTGTTGCATCTGAAAGTAGAAACTCTCCCGATTACAACGGTATGTGTATTTTTCCCCTAGGCCATTGTAGTTATTGGTTTCGAGTATCAGACTTGCGAAAATTTTGATGGTTTCTCAGCCATTCCTTAACTTCAAACTCCCATATCTCGCGAACGGATTGACGAACTCGAGAAATTCCTGTTGCATCTGAAATTAGAAACTCGCCCGATTACAATGGTGTGTGTACTTTTCCCCTAGGCTATTCCAGTTATTGGTTTCGAGTATCAGACTTGCGAAAATTTTGATGGTTTCTCAACCATTCCTTAACTACAAACTCCCGTATCTCGCGAACGGATTGACGAACTCGAGAAATTCCTGCTTCATCTGAAAGTAGAAACTCGCCCGGTTACAATGGTGTGTGTACTTTTCCCCTAGGCTATTCCAGTTATTGGTTTCGAGTATTAGACTTGCCTCAATTTTGATGGTTTCTCAACCATCTCTTAACTCCAAACTCCGATATTTCGCGAACGGATTGACGAATACGAAAAATTTCTGCTGCATCTGAAAGTAGAAACCCTCCCGATTCCAACAGTATGTGTGTTTTTCCCCCAGGCCATTGTAGTTATTGGTTTCGGGTATCAGACTTGCGAAAATTTTGATGGTTTCTCAGCCATTCCTTAACTTCAAACTCCCATATCTCGCGAACGGATTAACGAACTCGACAAATTCCAGTTGCATCTGAAAGTAGAAACTCGCCCGAATACAATGGTGTGCGTACTTTTCCCCTAGGCCGTTCCAGTTATTGTTTTCGAGTATCAGACTTGCGAAAATTTTGATGGTTTCTCAGCCATTCCTTAACTTCAAACTCCCATATCTCGCGAACGGATTGACGAATTCGACAAATTCCTGTCGCATCTGAAAGTAGGAACTCGCCCGATTACAATGGTATGTGTACTTTTCCCCTAGGCTATACCAGTTATTGGTTTCGAGTGTCAGACTTGCGAAAATTTTTGTGGTTTCTCAACCATTCCTTAACTTCAAACTCCCATATCTCGCGAACGGATTGACGAACTCGAGAAATTCCTGTTGCATCTGAAATTAGAAACTCGCTGGATTACAATGGTGTGTGTACTTTTCCCCTAGGCTATTCCAGTTATTGGTTTCGAGTATCAGACTTGCGAAAATTTTGATGGTTTCTCAACCATTCCTTAACTACAAACTCCCGTATCTCGCGAACGGATTGACGAACTCGAGAAATTCCTGCTTCATCTGAAAGTAGAAACTCGCCCGGTTACAATGGTGTGTGTACTTTTCCCCTAGGCTATTCCAGTTATTGGTTTCGAGTATTAGACTTGCCTCAATTTTGATGGTTTCTCAACCATCTCTTAACTCCAAACTCCGATATTTCGCGAACGGATTGACGAATACGAAAAATTTCTGCTGCATCTGAAAGTAGAAACCCTCCCGATTCCAACAGTATGTGTATTTTTCCCCTAGGCCATTGTAGTTATTGGTTTCGGGTATCAGACTTGCGAAAATTTTGATGGTTTCTCAGCCATTCCTTAACTTCAAACTCCCATATCTCGCGAACGGATTAACGAACTCGACAAATTCCAGTTGCATCTGAAAGTAGAAACTCGCCCGATAACAATGGTGTGTGTACTTTTCCCTTAGGCCATTCCAGTTAATGGTGTCGAGTATCAGAATTGCCAAAATTTTGATGGTTTCTCAACCATCTCTTAATTCCAAACTCCGATATTTCGCTTACGGATAGACGAATCCGAAAAATTTCTTCTGCATCTGAAAGTAGAAACTCTCCCGATTCCAACGGTATGTGTGTTTTTCCTCTAGGCCATTGTAGTTATTGGTTTCGAGTATCAGACTTCCGAAAATTTTGATGGCTTCTCAACCATTCCTTAACTTCAAACTCCCATATCTCGCGAACGGATTGACGAACTCGAGAAATTCCTGTTGCAACTGAAAGTAGAAACTCGCCCGAATACAATGGTGTGCGTACTTTTCCCCTAGGCCGTTCCAGTTATTGTTTTCGAGTATCAGACTTGCGAAAATTTTGATGGTTTCTCAGCCATTCCTTAACTTCAAACTCCCATATCTCGCGAACGGATTGACGAACTCGACAAATTCCTGTCGCATCTGAAAGTAGGAACTCGCCGGATTACAATGGTGTGTGTACTTTTCCCCTAGGCTATACCAGTTATTGGTTTCGAGTGTCAGACTTGCGAAAATTTTGATGGCTTCTCAACCATTCCTTAACTTCAAACTCCCATATCTCGCGAACGGATTGACGAACTCGAGAAATTCCTGTTGCATCTGAAAGTAGAAACTCGCCCGAATACAATGGTGTGCGTACTTTTCCCCTAGGCCGTTCCAGTTATTGTTTTCGAGTATCAGACTTGCGAAAATTTTGATGGTTTCTCAGCCATTCCTTAACTTCAAACTCCCATATCTCGCGAACGGATTGACGAACTCGACAAATTCCTGTCGCATCTGAAAGTAGGAACTCGCCGGATTACAATGGTGTGTGTACTTTTCCCCTAGGCTATACCAATTATTGGTTTCGAGTGTCAGACTTGCGAAAATTTTGATGGTTTCTCAACCATTCCTTAACTTCAACTCCCATATCTCGCGAACGGATTGACGAACTCGAGAAATTACTGTTGCATCTGAAAGAAGAAACTCGCCCGATTACAATGGTGTGTGTACTTTTCCCCTAGGCCGTTCCAGTTAATGGTTTCGAGTATCAGACTTGCGAAAATTTTGACGGAATCTCAACCATCTCTTATCTCCAAACTCCGATATTTCGCGAACGGATTGACGAATCCGAAAAATTTCTGCTGCATCTGAAAGTAGAAACCCTCCCGATTCCAACAGTATGTGTATTTTTCCCCTAGGCCATTGTAGTTATTGGTTTCGAGTATCAGACTTGCGAAAATTTTGATGGTTTCTCAGCCATTCCTTAACTTCAAACTCCCATATCTCGCGAACGGATTGACGAACTCGACAAATTCCTGTCGCATCTGAAAGTAGGAACTCGCCCGATTACAACGGTGTGTGTACTTTTCCCCTAGGCTATACCAGTTATTGGTTTCGAGTGTCAGACTTGCGAAAATTTTGATGGTTTCTCAACCATTCCTTAACTCCAAACCCCGATATTTCGCGAACGGATTGAAGAATCCGAAAAATTTCTGTTGCGTCTGAAAGTAGAAACTCTCCCGATTACAACGGTATGTGTATTTTTCCCCTAGGCCATTGTAGTTATTGGTTTCGAGTATCAGACTTGCGAAAATTTTGATGGTTTCTCAGCCATTCCTTAACTTCAAACTCCCATATCTCGCGAACGGATTAACGAACTCGACAAATTCCTGTTGCATCTGAAAGTAGAAACTCGCCCGACTACAATGGTGTGCGTACTTTTCCCCTAGGCCGTTCCAGTTATTGTTTTCGAGTATCAGACTTGCGAAAATTTTGACGGAATCTCAACCATCTCTTATCTCCAAACTCCGATATTTCGCGAACGGATTGACGAATCCGAAAAATTTCTGTTGCATCTGAAAGTAGAAACTCGCCCGATTATAATGGTGGGTGTACTTTTCCCCTAGGCCATTCCAGTTAACGGTTTCGAGTATCAGACTTTCAAAAATTTTGATGGTTTCTCAACCATTCCTTAACTTCAAACTCCCATATCTCACGAACGGATTGACGGACTCGAGAAATTCCTATTGCATCTGAAAGCGGAAACTCGCCCGATAACAACGGTATGGGTATTTTTCCCATAGGCCATTGTAGTTATTGGTTTCGAGTGTCAGACTTTCGAAAAATTTGATGGTTTCACAACCATCTCTTAAATCCAAACTCCGATATTTCGCGAACGGATTGAAGAACCCGAAAAATTTCTGTTGCATCTGAAAGTAGAAACTCTCCCGATTACAACGGTATGTGTATTTTTCCCCTAGGCCATTGTAGTTATTGGTTTCGAGTATCAGACTTGCGAAAATTTTGATGGTTTCTCAGCCATTCCTTAACTTCAAACTCCCATATCTCGCGAACGGATTGACGAACTTGAGAAATTCCTGTTGCATCTGAAATTAGAAACTCGCCCGATTACAATGGTGTGTGTACTTTTCCCCTAGGCTATTCCAGTTATTGGTTTCGAGTATCAGACTTGCGAAAATTTTGATGGTTTCTCAACCATTCCTTAACTACAAACTCCCGTATCTCGCGAACGGATTGACGAACTCGAGAAATTCCTGCTTCATCTGAAAGTAGAAACTCGCCCGGTTACAATGGTGTGTGTACTTTTCCCCTAGGCTATTCCAGTTATTGGTTTCGAGTATTAGACTTGCCTCAATTTTGATGGTTTCTCAACCATCTCTTAACTCCAAACTCCGATATTTCGCGAACGGATTGACGAATACGAAAAATTTCTGCTGCATCTGAAAGTAGAAACCCTCCCGATTCCAACAGTATGTGTGTTTTTCCCCCAGGCCATTGTAGTTATTGGTTTCGGGTATCAGACTTGCGAAAATTTTGATGGTTTCTCAGCCATTCCTTAACTTCAAACTCCCATATCTCGCGAACGGATTAACGAACTCGACAAATTCCAGTTGCATCTGAAAGTAGAAACTCGCCCGAATACAATGGTGTGCGTACTTTTCCCCTAGGCCGTTCCAGTTATTGTTTTCGAGTATCAGACTTGCGAAAATTTTGATGGTTTCTCAGCCATTCCTTAACTTCAAACTCCCATATCTCGCGAACGGATTGACGAATTCGACAAATTCCTGTCGCATCTGAAAGTAGGAACTCGCCCGATTACAATGGTATGTGTACTTTTCCCCTAGGCTATACCAGTTATTGGTTTCGAGTGTCAGACTTGCGAAAATTTTTGTGGTTTCTCAACCATTCCTTAACTTCAAACTCCCATATCTCGCGAACGGATTGACGAACTCGAGAAATTCCTGTTGCATCTGAAATTAGAAACTCGCCCGATTACAATGGTGTGTGTACTTTTCCCCTAGGCTATTCCAGTTATTGGTTTCGAGTATCAGACTTGCGAAAATTTTGATGGTTTCTCAACCATTCCTTAACTACAAACTCCCGTATCTCGCGAACGGATTGACGAACTCGAGAAATTCCTGCTTCATCTGAAAGTAGAAACTCGCCCGGTTACAATGGTGTGTGTACTTTTCCCCTAGGCTATTCCAGTTATTGGTTTCGAGTATTAGACTTGCCTCAATTTTGATGGTTTCTCAACCATCTCTTAACTCCAAACTCCGATATTTCGCGAACGGATTGACGAATACGAAAAATTTCTGCTGCATCTGAAAGTAGAAACCCTCCCGATTCCAACAGTATGTGTATTTTTCCCCTAGGCCATTGTAGTTATTGGTTTCGGGTATCAGACTTGCGAAAATTTTGATGGTTTCTCAGCCATTCCTTAACTTCAAACTCCCATATCTCGCGAACGGATTAACGAACTCGACAAATTCCAGTTGCATCTGAAAGTAGAAACTCGCCCGATAACAATGGTGTGTGTACTTTTCCCTTAGGCCATTCCAGTTAATGGTGTCGAGTATCAGAATTGCCAAAATTTTGATGGTTTCTCAACCATCTCTTAATTCCAAACTCCGATATTTCGCTTACGGATAGACGAATCCGAAAAATTTCTTCTGCATCTGAAAGTAGAAACTCTCCCGATTCCAACGGTATGTGTGTTTTTCCTCTAGGCCATTGTAGTTATTGGTTTCGAGTATCAGACTTCCGAAAATTTTGATGGCTTCTCAACCATTCCTTAACTTCAAACTCCCATATCTCGCGAACGGATTGACGAACTCGAGAAATTCCTGTTGCAACTGAAAGTAGAAACTCGCCCGAATACAATGGTGTGCGTACTTTTCCCCTAGGCCGTTCCAGTTATTGTTTTCGAGTATCAGACTTGCGAAAATTTTGATGGTTTCTCAGCCATTCCTTAACTTCAAACTCCCATATCTCGCGAACGGATTGACGAACTCGACAAATTCCTGTCGCATCTGAAAGTAGGAACTCGCCGGATTACAATGGTGTGTGTACTTTTCCCCTAGGCTATACCAGTTATTGGTTTCGAGTGTCAGACTTGCGAAAATTTTGATGGTTTCTCAACCATTCCTTAACTTCAACTCCCATATCTCGCGAACGGATTGACGAACTCGAGAAATTTCTGCTGCATCTGAAAGTAGAAACCCTCCCGATTCCAACAGTATGTGTATTTTTCCCCTAGGCCATTGTAGTTATTGGTTTCGGGTATCAGACTTGCGAAAATTTTGATGCTTTCTCAGCCATTCCTTAACTTCAAACTCCCATATCTCGCGAACGGATTGACGAACTCGACAAATTCCTGTCGCATCTGAAAGTAGGAACTCGCCGGATTACAATGGTGTGTGTACTTTTCCCCTAGGCTATACCAGTTATTGGTTTCGAGTGTCAGACTTGCGAAAATTTTGATGGTTTCTCAACCATTCCTTAACTTCAACTCCCATATCTCGCGAACGGATTGACGAACTCGAGAAATTACTGTTGCATCTGAAAGTAGAAACTCGCCCGATTACAATGGTGTGTGTACTTTTCCCCTAGGCCGTTCCAGTTAATGGTTTCGAGTATCAGACTTGCGAAAATTTTGACGGAATCTCAACCATCTCTTATCTCCAAACTCCGATATTTCGCGAACGGATTGACGAATCCGAAAAATTTCTGCTGCATCTGAAAGTAGAAACCCTCCCGATTCCAACAGTATGTGTATTTTTCCCCTAGGCCATTGTAGTTATTGGTTTCGAGTATCAGACTTGCGAAAATTTTGATGGTTTCTCAGCCATTCCTTAACTTCAAACTCCCATATCTCGCGAACGGATTGACGAACTCGACAAATTCCTGTCGCATCTGAAAGTAGGAACTCGCCCGATTACAACGGTGTGTGTACTTTTCCCCTAGGCTATACCAGTTATTGGTTTCGAGTGTCAGACTTGCGAAAATTTTGATGGTTTCTCAACCATTCCTTAACTCCAAACTCCCATATCTCACGAACGGATTGACGGACTCGAGAAATTCCTATTGCATCTGAAAGCGGAAACTCGCCCGATAACAACGGTATGGGTATTTTTCCCATAGGCCATTGTAGTTATTGGTTTCGAGTGTCAGACTTTCGAAAAATTTGATGGTTTCACAACCATCTCTTAAATCCAAACTCCGATATTTCGCGAACGGATTGAAGAACCCGAAAAATTTCTGTTGCATCTGAAAGTAGAAACTCTCCCGATTACAACGGTATGTGTATTTTTCCCCTAGGCCATTGTAGTTATTGTTTTCGAGTATCAGACTTGCGAAAATTTTGACGGAATCTCAACCATCTCTTATCTCCAAACTCCGATATTTCGCGAACGGATTGACGAATCCGAAAAATTTCTGTTGCATCTGAAAGTAGAAACTCGCCCGATTATAATGGTGGGTGTACTTTTCCCCTAGGCCATTCCAGTTAACGGTTTCGAGTATCAGACTTTCAAAAATTTTGATGGTTTCTCAACCATTCCTTAACTTCAAACTCCCATATCTCACGAACGGATTGACGGACTCGAGAAATTCCTATTGCATCTGAAAGCGGAAACTCGCCCGATAACAACGGTATGGGTATTTTTCCCATAGGCCATTGTAGTTATTGGTTTCGAGTGTCAGACTTTCGAAAAATTTGATGGTTTCACAACCATCTCTTAAATCCAAACTCCGATATTTCGCGAACGGATTGAAGAACCCGAAAAATTTCTGTTGCATCTGAAAGTAGAAACTCTCCCGATTACAACGGTATGTGTATTTTTCCCCTAGGCCATTGTAGTTATTGGTTTCGAGTATCAGACTTGCGAAAATTTTGATGGTTTCTCAGCCATTCCTTAACTTCAAACTCCCATATCTCGCGAACGGATTGACGAACTTGAGAAATTCCTGTTGCATCTGAAATTAGAAACTCGCCCGATTACAATGGTGTGTGTACTTTTCCCCTAGGCTATTCCAGTTATTGGTTTCGAGTATCAGACTTGCGAAAATTTTGATGGTTTCTCAACCATTCCTTAACTACAAACTCCCGTATCTCGCGAACGGATTGACGAACTCGAGAAATTCCTGCTTCATCTGAAAGTAGAAACTCGCCCGGTTACAATGGTGTGTGTACTTTTCCCCTAGGCTATTCCAGTTATTGGTTTCGAGTATTAGACTTGCCTCAATTTTGATGGTTTCTCAACCATCTCTTAACTCCAAACTCCGATATTTCGCGAACGGATTGACGAATACGAAAAATTTCTGCTGCATCTGAAAGTAGAAACCCTCCCGATTCCAACAGTATGTGTGTTTTTCCCCCAGGCCATTGTAGTTATTGGTTTCGGGTATCAGACTTGCGAAAATTTTGATGGTTTCTCAGCCATTCCTTAACTTCAAACTCCCATATCTCGCGAACGGATTAACGAACTCGACAAATTCCAGTTGCATCTGAAAGTAGAAACTCGCCCGAATACAATGGTGTGCGTACTTTTCCCCTAGGCCGTTCCAGTTATTGTTTTCGAGTATCAGACTTGCGAAAATTTTGATGGTTTCTCAGCCATTCCTTAACTTCAAACTCCCATATCTCGCGAACGGATTGACGAATTCGACAAATTCCTGTCGCATCTGAAAGTAGGAACTCGCCCGATTACAATGGTATGTGTACTTTTCCCCTAGGCTATACCAGTTATTGGTTTCGAGTGTCAGACTTGCGAAAATTTTTGTGGTTTCTCAACCATTCCTTAACTTCAAACTCCCATATCTCGCGAACGGATTGACGAACTCGAGAAATTCCTGTTGCATCTGAAATTAGAAACTCGCCCGATTACAATGGTGTGTGTACTTTTCCCCTAGGCTATTCCAGTTATTGGTTTCGAGTATCAGACTTGCGAAAATTTTGATGGTTTCTCAACCATTCCTTAACTACAAACTCCCGTATCTCGCGAACGGATTGACGAACTCGAGAAATTCCTGCTTCATCTGAAAGTAGAAACTCGCCCGGTTACAATGGTGTGTGTACTTTTCCCCTAGGCTATTCCAGTTATTGGTTTCGAGTATTAGACTTGCCTCAATTTTGATGGTTTCTCAACCATCTCTTAACTCCAAACTCCGATATTTCGCGAACGGATTGACGAATACGAAAAATTTCTGCTGCATCTGAAAGTAGAAACCCTCCCGATTCCAACAGTATGTGTATTTTTCCCCTAGGCCATTGTAGTTATTGGTTTCGGGTATCAGACTTGCGAAAATTTTGATGGTTTCTCAGCCATTCCTTAACTTCAAACTCCCATATCTCGCGAACGGATTAACGAACTCGACAAATTCCAGTTGCATCTGAAAGTAGAAACTCGCCCGATAACAATGGTGTGTGTACTTTTCCCTTAGGCCATTCCAGTTAATGGTGTCGAGTATCAGAATTGCCAAAATTTTGATGGTTTCTCAACCATCTCTTAATTCCAAACTCCGATATTTCGCTTACGGATAGACGAATCCGAAAAATTTCTTCTGCATCTGAAAGTAGAAACTCTCCCGATTCCAACGGTATGTGTGTTTTTCCTCTAGGCCATTGTAGTTATTGGTTTCGAGTATCAGACTTCCGAAAATTTTGATGGCTTCTCAACCATTCCTTAACTTCAAACTCCCATATCTCGCGAACGGATTGACGAACTCGAGAAATTCCTGTTGCAACTGAAAGTAGAAACTCGCCCGAATACAATGGTGTGCGTACTTTTCCCCTAGGCCGTTCCAGTTATTGTTTTCGAGTATCAGACTTGCGAAAATTTTGATGGTTTCTCAGCCATTCCTTAACTTCAAACTCCCATATCTCGCGAACGGATTGACGAACTCGACAAATTCCTGTCGCATCTGAAAGTAGGAACTCGCCGGATTACAATGGTGTGTGTACTTTTCCCCTAGGCTATACCAGTTATTGGTTTCGAGTGTCAGACTTGCGAAAATTTTGATGGTTTCTCAACCATTCCTTAACTTCAACTCCCATATCTCGCGAACGGATTGACGAACTCGAGAAATTTCTGCTGCATCTGAAAGTAGAAACCCTCCCGATTCCAACAGTATGTGTATTTTTCCCCTAGGCCATTGTAGTTATTGGTTTCGGGTATCAGACTTGCGAAAATTTTGATGCTTTCTCAGCCATTCCTTAACTTCAAACTCCCATATCTCGCGAACGGATTGACGAACTCGACAAATTCCTGTCGCATCTGAAAGTAGGAACTCGCCGGATTACAATGGTGTGTGTACTTTTCCCCTAGGCTATACCAGTTATTGGTTTCGAGTGTCAGACTTGCGAAAATTTTGATGGTTTCTCAACCATTCCTTAACTTCAACTCCCATATCTCGCGAACGGATTGACGAACTCGAGAAATTACTGTTGCATCTGAAAGTAGAAACTCGCCCGATTACAATGGTGTGTGTACTTTTCCCCTAGGCCGTTCCAGTTAATGGTTTCGAGTATCAGACTTGCGAAAATTTTGACGGAATCTCAACCATCTCTTATCTCCAAACTCCGATATTTCGCGAACGGATTGACGAATCCGAAAAATTTCTGCTGCATCTGAAAGTAGAAACCCTCCCGATTCCAACAGTATGTGTATTTTTCCCCTAGGCCATTGTAGTTATTGGTTTCGAGTATCAGACTTGCGAAAATTTTGATGGTTTCTCAGCCATTCCTTAACTTCAAACTCCCATATCTCGCGAACGGATTGACGAACTCGACAAATTCCTGTCGCATCTGAAAGTAGGAACTCGCCCGATTACAACGGTGTGTGTACTTTTCCCCTAGGCTATACCAGTTATTGGTTTCGAGTGTCAGACTTGCGAAAATTTTGATGGTTTCTCAACCATTCCTTAACTCCAAACTCCCATATCTCACGAACGGATTGACGGACTCGAGAAATTCCTATTGCATCTGAAAGCGGAAACTCGCCCGATAACAACGGTATGGGTATTTTTCCCATAGGCCATTGTAGTTATTGGTTTCGAGTGTCAGACTTTCGAAAAATTTGATGGTTTCACAACCATCTCTTAAATCCAAACTCCGATATTTCGCGAACGGATTGAAGAACCCGAAAAATTTCTGTTGCATCTGAAAGTAGAAACTCTCCCGATTACAACGGTATGTGTATTTTTCCCCTAGGCCATTGTAGTTATTGGTTTCGAGTATCAGACTAGCGAAAATTTTGATGGTTTCTCAACCATTCCTTAACTTCAAACTCCCATATCTCGCGAACGGATTAACGAACTCGACAAATTCCTGTTGCATCTGAAAGTAGAAACTCGCCCGATAACAATGGTGTGTGTACTTTTCCCCTAGGCCGTTCCAGTTAATGGTTTCGAGTATCAGACTTGCGAAAATTCTGACGGAATCTCAACCATCTCTTATCTCCAAACTCCGACATTTCGCGAACGGATTGTCGAATCCGAAAAATTTCTGCTGCATCTGAATGTAGAAACCCGCCCGATTCCAACAGTATGTGAATTTTTCCCCTAGGCCATTGTAGTTATTGGTTTCGAGTATCAGACTTGCGAAAATTTTGATGGTTTCTCAGCCATTCCTTAACTTCAAACTCCCATATCTCGCGAACGGATTGACGAACTCGACAAATTCCTGTCGCATATGAAATTAGGAACTCGCCCGATTACAATGGTATGTGTACTTTTCCCCTAGGCTATACCAGTTATTGGTTTCGAGTGTCAGACTTGCGAAAATTTTTGTGGTTTCTCAACCATTCCTTAACTTCAAACTCCCATATCTCGCGAACGGATTGACGAACTCGAGAAATTCCTGTTGCATCTGAAATTAGAAACTCGCCCGATTACAATGGTGTGTGTACTTTTCCCCTAGGCTATTCCAGTTATTGGTTTCGAGTATCAGACTTGCGAAAATTTTGATGGTTTCTCAACCATTCCTTAACTACAAACTCCCGTATCTCGCGAACGGATTGACGAACTCGAGAAATTCCTGCTTCATCTGAAAGTAGAAACTCGCCCGGTTACAATGGTGTGTGTACTTTTCCCCTAGGCTATTCCAGTTATTGGTTTCGAGTATAAGACTTGCCTCAATTTTGATGGTTTCTCAACCATCTCTTAACTCCAAACTCCGATATTTCGCGAACGGATTGACGAATACGAAAAGTTTCTGCTGCATCTGAAAGTAGAAACCCTCCCGATTCCAACAGTATGTGTATTTTTCCCCTAGGCCATTGTAGTTATTGGTTTCGGGTATCAGACTTGCGAAAATTTTGATGGTTTCTCAGCCATTCCTTAACTTCAAACTCCCATATCTCGCGAACGGATTAACGAACTCGACAAATTCCAGTTGCATCTGAAAGTAGAAACTCGCCCGATAACAATGGTGTGTGTACTTTTCCCTTAGGCCATTCCAGTTAATGGTGTCGAGTATCAGAATTGCCAAAATTTTGATGGTTTCTCAACCATCTCTTAATTCCAAACTCCGATATTTCGCTTACGGATAGACGAATCCGAAAAATTTCTTCTGCATCTGAAAGTAGAAACTCTCCCGATTCCAACGGTATGTGTGTTTTTCCTCTAGGCCATTGTAGTTATTGGTTTCGAGTATCAGACTTCCGAAAATTTTGATGGCTTCTCAACCATTCCTTAACTTCAAACTCCCATATCTCGCGAACGGATTGACGAACTCGAGAAATTCCTGTTGCATCTGAAAGTAGAAACTCGCCCGAATACAATGGTGTGCGTTCTTTTCCCCTAGGCCGTTCCAGTTATTGTTTTCGAGTATCAGACTTGCGAAAATTTTGATGGTTTCTCAGCCATTCCTTAACTTCAAACTCCCATATCTCGCGAACGGATTGACGAACACGACAAATTCCTGTCGCATCTGAAAGTAGGAACTCGCCCGATTACAATGGTATGTGTACTTTTCCCCTAGGCTATACCAGTTATTGGTTTCGAGTGTCAGACTTGCGAAAATTTTTGTGGTTTCTCAACCATTCCTTAACTTCAAACTCCCATATCTCGCGAACGGATTGACGAACTCGAGAAATTCCTGTTGCATCTGAAATTAGAAACTCGCCCGATTACAATGGTGTGTGTACTTTTCCCCTAGGCTATTCCAGTTATTGGTTTCGAGTATCAGACTTGCGAAAATTTTGATGGTTTCTCAACCATTCCTTAACTACAAACTCCCGTATCTCGCGAACGGATTGACGAACTCGAGAAATTCCTGCTTCATCTGAAAGTAGAAACTCGCCCGGTTACAATGGTGTGTGTACTTTTCCCCTAGGCTATTCCAGTTATTGGTTTCGAGTATTAGACTTGCCTCAATTTTGATGGTTTCTCAACCATCTCTTAACTCCAAACTCCGATATTTCGCGAACGGATTGACGAATACGAAAAATTTCTGCTGCATCTGAAAGTAGAAACCCTCCCGATTCCAACAGTATGTCTATTTTTCCCCTAGGCCATTGTAGTTATTGGTTTCGGGTATCAGACTTGCGAAAATTTTGATGGTTTCTCAGCCATTCCTTAACTTCAAACTCCCATATCTCGCGAACGGATTAACGAACTCGACAAATTCCAGTTGCATCTGAAAGTAGAAACTCGCCCGATAACAATGGTGTGTGTACTTTTCCCTTAGGCCATTCCAGTTAATGGTGTCGAGTATCAGAATTGCCAAAATTTTGATGGTTTCTCAACCATCTCTTAATTCCAAACTCCGATATTTCGCTTACGGATAGACGAATCCGAAAAATTTCTTCTGCATCTGAAAGTAGAAACTCTCCCGATTCCAACGGTATGTGTGTTTTTCCTCTAGGCCATTGTAGTTATTGGTTTCGAGTATCAGACTTCCGAAAATTTTGATGGCTTCTCAACCATTCCTTAACTTCAAACTCCCATATCTCGCGAACGGATTGACGAACTCGAGAAATTCCTGTTGCATCTGAAAGTAGAAACTCGCCCGAATACAGTGGTGTGCGTACTTTTCCCCTAGGCCGTTCCAGTTATTGTTTTCGAGTATCAGACTTGCGAAAATTTTGATGGTTTCTCAGCCATTCCTTAACTTCAAACTCCCATATCTCGCGAACGGATTGACGAACTCGAGAAATTCCTGTTGCATCTGAAAGTAGAAACTCGCCCGAATACAATGGTGTGCGTACTTTTCCCCTAGGCGGTTCCAGTTATTGTTTTCGAGTACCAGACTTGCGAAAATTTTGATGGTTTCTCAGCAATTCCTTAACTTCAACTCCCATATCTCGCGAACGGATTGACGAACTCGAGAAATTACTGTTGCATCTGAAAGTAGAAACTCGCCCGATTACAATGGTGTGTGTACTTTTCCCCTAGGCCGTTCCAGTTAATGGTTTCGAGTATCAGACTTGCGAAAATTTTGACGGAATCTCAACCATCTCTTATCTCCAAACTCCGATATTTCGCGAACGGATTGACGAATCCGAAAAATTTCTGCTGCATCTGAAAGTAGAAACCCTCCCGATTACAACGGTATGTGTATTTTTCCCCTAGGCCATTGGAGTTATTGGTTTCGAGTATCAGACTTGCGAAAATTTTGATGGTTTCTCAGCCATTCCTTAACTTCAAACTCCCATATCTCGCGAACGGATTGACGAACTCGACAAATTCCTGTCGCATCTGAAAGTAGGAACTCGCCCGATTACAACGGTGTGTGTACTTTTCCCCTAGGCTATACCAGTTATTGGTTTCGAGTGTCAGACTTGCGAAAATTTTGATGGTTTCTCAACCATTCCTTAACTCCAAACTCCCATATCTCACGAACGGATTGACGGACTCGAGAAATTCCTATTGCATCTGAAAGCGGAAACTCGCCCGATAACAACGGTATGGGTATTTTTCCCATAGGCCATTGTAGTTATTGGTTTCGAGTGTCAGACTTTCGAAAAATTTGATGGTTTCACAACCATCTCTTAAATCCAAACTCCGATATTTCGCGAACGGATTGAAGAACCCGAAAAATTTCTGTTGCATCTGAAAGTAGAAACTCTCCCGATTACAACGGTATGTGTATTTTTCCCCTAGGCCATTGTAGTTATTGGTTTCGAGTATCAGACTTGCGAAAATTTTGATGGTTTCTCAACCATTCCTTAACTTCAAACTCCCATATCTCGCGAACGGATTAACGAACTCGACAAATTCCTGTTGCATCTGAAAGTAGAAACTCGCCCGATAACAATGGTGTGTGTACTTTTCCCCTAGGCCGTTCCAGTTAATGGTTTCGAGTATCAGACTTGCGAAAATTCTGACGGAATCTCAACCATCTCTTATCTCCAAACTCCGACATTTCGCGAACGGATTGTCGAATCCGAAAAATTTCTGCTGCATCTGAATGTAGAAACCCGCCCGATTCCAACAGTATGTGAATTTTTCCCCTAGGCCATTGTAGTTATTGGTTTCGAGTATCAGACTTGCGAAAATTTTGATGGTTTCTCAGCCATTCCTTAACTTCAAACTCCCATATCTCGCGAACGGATTGACGAACTCGACAAATTCTTGTCGCATATGAAATTAGGAACTCGCCCGATTACAATGGTATGTGTACTTTTCCCCTAGGCTATACCAGTTATTGGTTTCGAGTGTCAGACTTGCGAAAATTTTTGTGGTTTCTCAACCATTCCTTAACTTCAAACTCCCATATCTCGCGAACGGATTGACGAACTCGAGAAATTCCTGTTGCATCTAAAATTAGAAACTCGCCCGATTACAATGGTGTGTGTACTTTTCCCCTAGGCTATTCCAGTTATTGGTTTCGAGTATCAGACTTGCGAAAATTTTGATGGTTTCTCAACCATTCCTTAACTACAAACTCCCGTATCTCGCGAACGGATTGACGAACTCGAGAAATTCCTGCTTCATCTGAAAGTAGAAACTCGCCCGGTTACAATGGTGTGTGCACTTTTCCCCTAGGCTATTCCAGTTATTGGTTTCGAGTATTAGACTTGCCTCAATTTTGATGGTTTCTCAACCATCTCTTAACTCCAAACTCCGATATTTCGCGAACGGATTGACGAATACGAAAAGTTTCTGCTGCATCTGAAAGTAGAAACCCTCCCGATTCCAACAGTATGTGTATTTTTCCCCTAGGCCATTGTAGTTATTGGTTTCGGGTATCAGACTTGCGAAAATTTTGATGGTTTCTCAGCCATTCCTTAACTTCAAACTCCCATATCTCGCGAACGGATTGACGAACTCGACAAATTCTTGTCGCATATGAAATTAGGAACTCGCCCGATTACAATGGTATGTGTACTTTTCCCCTAGGCTATACCAGTTATTGGTTTCGAGTGTCAGACTTGCGAAAATTTTTGTGGTTTCTCAACCATTCCTTAACTTCAAACTCCCATATCTCGCGAACGGATTGACGAACTCGAGAAATTCCTGTTGCATCTAAAATTAGAAACTCGCCCGATTACAATGGTGTGTGTACTTTTCCCCTAGGCTATTCCAGTTATTGGTTTCGAGTATCAGACTTGCGAAAATTTTGATGGTTTCTCAACCATTCCTTAACTACAAACTCCCGTATCTCGCGAACGGATTGACGAACTCGAGAAATTCCTGCTTCATCTGAAAGTAGAAACTCGCCCGGTTACAATGGTGTGTGTACTTTTCCCCTAGGCTATTCCAGTTATTGGTTTCGAGTCTAAGACTTGCCTCAATTTTGATGGTTTCTCAACCATCTCTTAACTCCAAACTCCGATATTTCGCGAACGGATTGACGAATACGAAAAGTTTCTGCTGCATCTGAAAGTAGAAACCCTCCCGATTCCAACAGTATGTGTATTTTTCCCCTAGGCCATTGTAGTTATTGGTTTCGGGTATCAGACTTGCGAAAATTTTGATGGTTTCTCAGCCATTCCTTAACTTCAAACTCCCATATCTCGCGAACGGATTAACGAACTCGACAAATTCCAGTTGCATCTGAAAGTAGAAACTCGCCCGATAACAATGGTGTGTGTACTTTTCCCTTAGGCCATTCCAGTTAATGGTGTCGAGTATCAGAATTGCCAAAATTTTGATGGTTTCTCAACCATCTCTTAATTCCAAACTCCGATATTTCGCTTACGGATAGACGAATCCGAAAAATTTCTTCTGCATCTGAAAGTAGAAACTCTCCCGATTCCAACGGTATGTGTGTTTTTCCTCTAGGCCATTGTAGTTATTGGTTTCGAGTATCAGACTTCCGAAAATTTTGATGGCTTCTCAACCATTCCTTAACTTCAAACTCCCATATCTCGCGAACGGATTGACGAACTCGAGAAATTCCTGTTGCATCTGAAAGTAGAAACTCGCCCGAATACAATGGTGTGCGTTCTTTTCCCCTAGGCCGTTCCAGTTATTGTTTTCGAGTATCAGACTTGCGAAAATTTTGATGGTTTCTCAGCCATTCCTTAACTTCAAACTCCCATATCTCGCGAACGGATTGACGAACACGACAAATTCCTGTCGCATCTGAAAGTAGGAACTCGCCCGATTACAATGGTATGTGTACTTTTCCCCTAGGCTATACCAGTTATTGGTTTCGAGTGTCAGACTTGCGAAAATTTTTGTGGTTTCTCAACCATTCCTTAACTTCAAACTCCCATATCTCGCGAACGGATTGACGAACTCGAGAAATTCCTGTTGCATCTGAAATTAGAAACTCGCCCGATTACAATGGTGTGTGTACTTTTCCCCTAGGCTATTCCAGTTATTGGTTTCGAGTATCAGACTTGCGAAAATTTTGATGGTTTCTCAACCATTCCTTAACTACAAACTCCCGTATCTCGCGAACGGATTGACGAACTCGAGAAATTCCTGCTTCATCTGAAAGTAGAAACTCGCCCGGTTACAATGGTGTGTGTACTTTTCCCCTAGGCTATTCCAGTTATTGGTTTCGAGTATTAGACTTGCCTCAATTTTGATGGTTTCTCAACCATCTCTTAACTCCAAACTCCGATATTTCGCGAACGGATTGACGAATACGAAAAATTTCTGCTGCATCTGAAAGTAGAAACCCTCCCGATTCCAACAGTATGTCTATTTTTCCCCTAGGCCATTGTAGTTATTGGTTTCGGGTATCAGACTTGCGAAAATTTTGATGGTTTCTCAGCCATTCCTTAACTTCAAACTCCCATATCTCGCGAACGGATTAACGAACTCGACAAATTCCAGTTGCATCTGAAAGTAGAAACTCGCCCGATAACAATGGTGTGTGTACTTTTCCCTTAGGCCATTCCAGTTAATGGTGTCGAGTATCAGAATTGCCAAAATTTTGATGGTTTCTCAACCATCTCTTAATTCCAAACTCCGATATTTCGCTTACGGATAGACGAATCCGAAAAATTTCTTCTGCATCTGAAAGTAGAAACTCTCCCGATTCCAACGGTATGTGTGTTTTTCCTCTAGGCCATTGTAGTTATTGGTTTCGAGTATCAGACTTCCGAAAATTTTGATGGCTTCTCAACCATTCCTTAACTTCAAACTCCCATATCTCGCGAACGGATTGACGAACTCGAGAAATTCCTGTTGCATCTGAAAGTAGAAACTCGCCCGAATACAGTGGTGTGCGTACTTTTCCCCTAGGCCGTTCCAGTTATTGTTTTCGAGTATCAGACTTGCGAAAATTTTGATGGTTTCTCAGCCATTCCTTAACTTCAAACTCCCATATCTCGCGAACGGATTGACGAACTCGAGAAATTCCTGTTGCATCTGAAAGTAGAAACTCGCCCGAATACAATGGTGTGCGTACTTTTCCCCTAGGCGGTTCCAGTTATTGTTTTCGAGTACCAGACTTGCGAAAATTTTGATGGTTTCTCAGCAATTCCTTAACTTCAACTCCCATATCTCGCGAACGGATTGACGAACTCGAGAAATTACTGTTGCATCTGAAAGTAGAAACTCGCCCGATTACAATGGTGTGTGTACTTTTCCCCTAGGCCGTTCCAGTTAATGGTTTCGAGTATCAGACTTGCGAAAATTTTGACGGAATCTCAACCATCTCTTATCTCCAAACTCCGATATTTCGCGAACGGATTGACGAATCCGAAAAATTTCTGCTGCATCTGAAAGTAGAAACCCTCCCGATTACAACGGTATGTGTATTTTTCCCCTAGGCCATTGGAGTTATTGGTTTCGAGTATCAGACTTGCGAAAATTTTGATGGTTTCTCAGCCATTCCTTAACTTCAAACTCCCATATCTCGCGAACGGATTGACGAACTCGACAAATTCCTGTCGCATCTGAAAGTAGGAACTCGCCCGATTACAACGGTGTGTGTACTTTTCCCCTAGGCTATACCAGTTATTGGTTTCGAGTGTCAGACTTGCGAAAATTTTGATGGTTTCTCAACCATTCCTTAACTCCAAACTCCCATATCTCACGAACGGATTGACGGACTCGAGAAATTCCTATTGCATCTGAAAGCGGAAACTCGCCCGATAACAACGGTATGGGTATTTTTCCCATAGGCCATTGTAGTTATTGGTTTCGAGTGTCAGACTTTCGAAAAATTTGATGGTTTCACAACCATCTCTTAAATCCAAACTCCGATATTTCGCGAACGGATTGAAGAACCCGAAAAATTTCTGTTGCATCTGAAAGTAGAAACTCTCCCGATTACAACGGTATGTGTATTTTTCCCCTAGGCCATTGTAGTTATTGGTTTCGAGTATCAGACTTGCGAAAATTTTGATGGTTTCTCAACCATTCCTTAACTTCAAACTCCCATATCTCGCGAACGGATTAACGAACTCGACAAATTCCAGTTGCATCTGAAAGTAGAAACTCGCCCGATAACAATGGTGTGTGTACTTTTCCCCTAGGCCGTTCCAGTTAATGGTTTCGAGTATCAGACTTGCGAAAATTCTGACGGAATCTCAACCATCTCTTATCTCCAAACTCCGACATTTCGCGAACGGATTGTCGAATCCGAAAAATTTCTGCTGCATCTGAATGTAGAAACCCGCCCGATTCCAACAGTATGTGAATTTTTCCCCTAGGCCATTGTAGTTATTGGTTTCGAGTATCAGACTTGCGAAAATTTTGATGGTTTCTCAGCCATTCCTTAACTTCAAACTCCCATATCTCGCGAACGGATTGACGAACTCGACAAATTCTTGTCGCATATGAAATTAGGAACTCGCCCGATTACAATGGTATGTGTACTTTTCCCCTAGGCTATACCAGTTATTGGTTTCGAGTGTCAGACTTGCGAAAATTTTTGTGGTTTCTCAACCATTCCTTAACTTCAAACTCCCATATCTCGCGAACGGATTGACGAACTCGAGAAATTCCTGTTGCATCTAAAATTAGAAACTCGCCCGATTACAATGGTGTGTGTACTTTTCCCCTAGGCTATTCCAGTTATTGGTTTCGAGTATCAGACTTGCGAAAATTTTGATGGTTTCTCAACCATTCCTTAACTACAAACTCCCGTATCTCGCGAACGGATTGACGAACTCGAGAAATTCCTGCTTCATCTGAAAGTAGAAACTCGCCCGGTTACAATGGTGTGTGTACTTTTCCCCTAGGCTATTCCAGTTATTGGTTTCGAGTATTAGACTTGCCTCAATTTTGATGGTTTCTCAACCATCTCTTAACTCCAAACTCCGATATTTCGCGAACGGATTGACGAATACGAAAAGTTTCTGCTGCATCTGAAAGTAGAAACCCTCCCGATTCCAACAGTATGTGTATTTTTCCCCTAGGCCATTGTAGTTATTGGTTTCGGGTATCAGACTTGCGAAAATTTTGATGGTTTCTCAGCCATTCCTTAACTTCAAACTCCCATATCTCGCGAACGGATTGACGAATTCGACAAATTCCTGTCGCATCTGAAAGTAGGAACTCGCCCGATTACAATGGTATGTGTACTTTTCCCCTAGGCTATACCAGTTATTGGTTTCGAGTGTCAGACTTGCGAAAATTTTTGTGGTTTCTCAACCATTCCTTAACTTCAAACTCCCATATCTCGCGAACGGATTGACGAACTCGAGAAATTCCTGTTGCATCTGAAATTAGAAACTCGCCCGATTACAATGGTGTGTGTACTTTTCCCCTAGGCTATTCCAGTTATTGGTTTCGAGTATCAGACTTGCGAAAATTTTGATGGTTTCTCAACCATTCCTTAACTACAAACTCCCGTATCTCGCGAACGGATTGACGAACTCGAGAAATTCCTGCTTCATCTGAAAGTAGAAACTCGCCCGGTTACAATGGTGTGTGTACTTTTCCCCTAGGCTATTCCAGTTATTGGTTTCGAGTATTAGACTTGCCTCAATTTTGATGGTTTCTCAACCATCTCTTAACTCCAAACTCCGATATTTCGCGAACGGATTGACGAATACGAAAAATTTCTGCTGCATCTGAAAGTAGAAACCCTCCCGATTCCAACAGTATGTGTATTTTTCCCCTAGGCCATTGTAGTTATTGGTTTCGGGTATCAGACTTGCGAAAATTTTGATGGTTTCTCAGCCATTCCTTAACTTCAAACTCCCATATCTCGCGAACGGATTAACGAACTCGACAAATTCCAGTTGCATCTGAAAGTAGAAACTCGCCCGATAACAATGGTGTGTGTACTTTTCCCTTAGGCCATTCCAGTTAATGGTGTCGAGTATCAGAATTGCCAAAATTTTGATGGTTTCTCAACCATCTCTTAATTCCAAACTCCGATATTTCGCTTACGGATAGACGAATCCGAAAAATTTCTTCTGCATCTGAAAGTAGAAACTCTCCCGATTCCAACGGTATGTGTGTTTTTCCTCTAGGCCATTGTAGTTATTGGTTTCGAGTATCAGACTTCCGAAAATTTTGATGGCTTCTCAACCATTCCTTAACTTCAAACTCCCATATCTCGCGAACGGATTGACGAACTCGAGAAATTCCTGTTGCAACTGAAAGTAGAAACTCGCCCGAATACAATGGTGTGCGTACTTTTCCCCTAGGCCGTTCCAGTTATTGTTTTCGAGTATCAGACTTGCGAAAATTTTGATGGTTTCTCAGCCATTCCTTAACTTCAAACTCCCATATCTCGCGAACGGATTGACGAACTCGACAAATTCCTGTCGCATCTGAAAGTAGGAACTCGCCGGATTACAATGGTGTGTGTACTTTTCCCCTAGGCTATACCAGTTATTGGTTTCGAGTGTCAGACTTGCGAAAATTTTGATGGTTTCTCAACCATTCCTTAACTTCAACTCCCATATCTCGCGAACGGATTGACGAACTCGAGAAATTACTGTTGCATCTGAAAGTAGAAACTCGCCCGATTACAATGGTGTGTGTACTTTTCCCCTAGGCCGTTCCAGTTAATGGTTTCGAGTATCAGACTTGCGAAAATTTTGACGGAATCTCAACCATCTCTTATCTCCAAACTCCGATATTTCGCGAACGGATTGACGAATCCGAAAAATTTCTGCTGCATCTGAAAGTAGAAACCCTCCCGATTCCAACAGTATGTGTATTTTTCCCCTAGGCCATTGTAGTTATTGGTTTCGAGTATCAGACTTGCGAAAATTTTGATGGTTTCTCAGCCATTCCTTAACTTCAAACTCCCATATCTCGCGAACGGATTGACGAACTCGACAAATTCCTGTCGCATCTGAAAGTAGGAACTCGCCCGATTACAACGGTGTGTGTACTTTTCCCCTAGGCTATACCAGTTATTGGTTTCGAGTGTCAGACTTGCGAAAATTTTGATGGTTTCTCAACCATTCCTTAACTCCAAACTCCCATATCTCACGAACGGATTGACGGACTCGAGAAATTCCTATTGCATCTGAAAGCGGAAACTCGCCCGATAACAACGGTATGGGTATTTTTCCCATAGGCCATTGTAGTTATTGGTTTCGAGTGTCAGACTTTCGAAAAATTTGATGGTTTCACAACCATCTCTTAAATCCAAACTCCGATATTTCGCGAACGGATTGAAGAACCCGAAAAATTTCTGTTGCATCTGAAAGTAGAAACTCTCCCGATTACAACGGTATGTGTATTTTTCCCCTAGGCCATTGTAGTTATTGGTTTCGAGTATCAGACTTGCGAAAATTTTGATGGTTTCTCAACCATTCCTTAACTTCAAACTCCCATATCTCGCGAACGGATTAACGAACTCGACAAATTCCTGTTGCATCTGAAAGTAGAAACTCGCCCGATAACAATGGTGTGTGTACTTTTCCCCCAGGCCGTTCCAGTTAATGGTTTCGAGTATCAGACTTGCGAAAATTCTGACGGAATCTCAACCATCTCTTATCTCCAAACTCCGACATTTCGCGAACGGATTGTCGAATCCGAAAAATTTCTGCTGCATCTGAATGTAGAAACCCGCCCGATTCCAACAGTATGTGAATTTTTCCCCTAGGCCATTGTAGTTATTGGTTTCGAGTATCAGACTTGCGAAAATTTTGATGGTTTCTCAGCCATTCCTTAACTTCAAACTCCCATATCTCGCGAACGGATTGACGAACTCGACAAATTCCTGTCGCATATGAAATTAGGAACTCGCCCGATTACAATGGTATGTGTACTTTTCCCCTAGGCTATACCAGTTATTGGTTTCGAGTGTCAGACTTGCGAAAATTTTTGTGGTTTCTCAACCATTCCTTAACTTCAAACTCCCATATCTCGCGAACGGATTGACGAACTCGAGAAATTCCTGTTGCATCTGAAATTAGAAACTCGCCCGATTACAATGGTGTGTGTACTTTTCCCCTAGGCTATTCCAGTTATTGGTTTCGAGTATCAGACTTGCGAAAATTTTGATGGTTTCTCAACCATTCCTTAACTACAAACTCCCGTATCTCGCGAACGGATTGACGAACTCGAGAAATTCCTGCTTCATCTGAAAGTAGAAACTCGCCCGGTTACAATGGTGTGTGTACTTTTCCCCTAGGCTATTCCAGTTATTGGTTTCGAGTATTAGACTTGCCTCAATTTTGATGGTTTCTCAACCATCTCTTAACTCCAAACTCCGATATTTCGCGAACGGATTGACGAATACGAAAAGTTTCTGCTGCATCTGAAAGTAGAATCCCTCCCGATTCCAACAGTATGTGTATTTTTCCCCTAGGCCATTGTAGTTATTGGTTTCGGGTATCAGACTTGCGAAAATTTTGATGGTTTCTCAGCCATTCCTTAACTTCAAACTCCCATATCTCGCGAACGGATTAACGAACTCGACAAATTCCAGTTGCATCTGAAAGTAGAAACTCGCCCGATAACAATGCTGTGTGTACTTTTCCCTTAGGCCATTCCAGTTAATGGTGTCGAGTATCAGAATTGCCAAAATTTTGATGGTTTCTCAACCATCTCTTAATTCCAAACTCCGATATTTCGCTTACGGATAGACGAATCCGAAAAATTTCTTCTGCATCTGAAAGTAGAAACTCTCCCGATTCCAACGGTATGTGTGTTTTTCCTCTAGGCCATTGTAGTTATTGGTTTCGAGTATCAGACTTCCGAAAATTTTGATGGCTTCTCAACCATTCCTTAACTTCAAACTCCCATATCTCGCGAACGGATTGACGAACTCGAGAAATTCCTGTTGCATCTGAAAGTAGAAACTCGCCCGAATACAATGGTGTGCGTTCTTTTCCCCTAGGCCGTTCCAGTTATTGTTTTCGAGTATCAGACTTGCGAAAATTTTAATGGTTTCTCAGCCATTCCTTAACTTCAAACTCCCATATCTCGCGAACGGATTGACGAACTCGACAAATTCCTGTCGCATCTGAAAGTAGGAACTCGCCCGATTACAATGGTATGTGTACTTTTCCCCTAGGCTATACCAGTTATTGGTTTCGAGTGTCAGACTTGCGAAAATTTTTGTGGTTTCTCAACCATTCCTTAACTTCAAACTCCCATATCTCGCGAACGGATTGACGAACTCGAGAAATTCCTGTTGCATCTGAAATTAGAAACTCGCCCGATTACAATGGTGTGTGTACTTTTCCCCTAGGCTATTCCAGTTATTGGTTTCGAGTATCAGACTTGCGAAAATTTTGATGGTTTCTCAACCATTCCTTAACTACAAACTCCCGTATCTCGCGAACGGATTGACGAACTCGAGAAATTCCTGCTTCATCTGAAAGTAGAAACTCGCCCGGTTACAATGGTGTGTGTACTTTTCCCCTAGGCTATTCCAGTTATTGGTTTCGAGTATTAGACTTGCCTCAATTTTGATGGTTTCTCAACCATCTCTTAACTCCAAACTCCGATATTTCGCGAACGGATTGACGAATACGAAAAATTTCTGCTGCATCTGAAAGTAGAAACCCTCCCGATTCCAACAGTATGTGTATTTTTCCCCTAGGCCATTGTAGTTATTGGTTTCGGGTATCAGACTTGCGAAAATTTTGATGGTTTCTCAGCCATTCCTTAACTTCAAACTCCCATATCTCGCGAACGGATTAACGAACTCGACAAATTCCAGTTGCATCTGAAAGTAGAAACTCGCCCGATAACAATGGTGTGTGTACTTTTCCCTTAGGCCATTCCAGTTAATGGTGTCGAGTATGAGAATTGCCAAAATTTTGATGGTTTCTCAACCATCTCTTAATTCCAAACTCCGATATTTCGCTTACGGATAGACGAATCCGAAAAATTTCTTCTGCATCTGAAAGTAGAAACTCTCCCGATTCCAACGGTATGTGTGTTTTTCCTCTAGGCCATTGTAGTTATTGGTTTCGAGTATCAGACTTCCGAAAATTTTGATGGCTTCTCAACCATTCCTTAACTTCAAACTCCCATATCTCGCGAACGGATTGACGAACTCGAGAAATTCCTGTTGCATCTGAAAGTAGAAACTCGCCCGAATACAGTGGTGTGCGTACTTTTCCCCTAGGCCGTTCCAGTTATTGTTTTCGAGTATCAGACTTGCGAAAATTTTGATGGTTTCTCAGCCATTCCTTAACTTCAAACTCCCATATCTCGCGAACGGATTGACGAACTCGAGAAATTCCTGTTGCATCTGAAAGTAGAAACTCGCCCGAATACAATGGTGTGCGTACTTTTCCCCTAGGCCGTTCCAGTTAATGGTTTCGAGTATCAGACTTGCGAAAATTTTGACGGAATCTCAACCATCTCTTATCTCCAAACTCCGATATTTCGCGAACGGATTGACGAATCCGAAAAATTTCTGCTGCATCTGAAAGTAGAAACCCTCCCGATTACAACGGTATGTGTATTTTTCCCCTAGGCCATTGGAGTTATTGGTTTCGAGTATCAGACTTGCGAAAATTTTGATGGTTTCTCAGCCATTCCTTAACTTCAAACTCCCATATCTCGCGAACGGATTGACGAACTCGACAAATTCCTGTCGCATCTGAAAGTAGAAACTCGCCCGATTACAATGGTGTGTGTACTTTTTCCCTAGGCTATTCCAGTTATTGGTTTCGAGTATCCGACTTTCAAAAATTTTGATGGTTTCTCAACCATTCCTTAACTTCAAACTCCCATATCTCACGAACGGATTGACGGACTCGAGAAATTCCTCTTGCATCTGAAAGCGGAAACTCGCCCGATAACAACGGTATGGGTATTTTTCCCATAGGCCATTGTAGTTATTGGTTTCGAGTGTCAGACTTTCGAAAAATTTGATGGTTTCACAACCATCTCTTAAATCCAAACTCCGATATTTCGCGAACGGATTGAAGAACCCGAAAAATTTCTGTTGCATCTGAAAGTAGAAACTCTCCCGATTACAACGGTATGTGTATTTTTCCCCTAGGCCATTGTAGTTATTGGTTTCGAGTATCAGACTTGCGAAAATTTTTGTGGTTTCTCAACCATTCCTTAACTTCAAACTCCCATATCTCGCGAACGGATTGACGAACTCGAGAAATTCCTGTTGCATCTGAAATTAGAAACTCGCCCGATTACAATGGTGTGTGTACTTTTCCCCTAGGCTATTCCAGTTATTGGTTTCGAGTATCAGACTTGCGAAAATTTTGATGGTTTCTCAACCATTCCTTAACTACAAACTCCCGTATCTCGCGAACGGATTGACGAACTCGAGAAATTCCTGCTTCATCTGAAAGTAGAAACTCGCCCGGTTACAATGGTGTGTGTACTTTTCCCCTAGGCTATTCCAGTTATTGGTTTCGAGTATTAGACTTGCCTCAATTTTGATGGTTTCTCAACCATCTCTTAACTCCAAACTCCGATATTTCGCGAACGGATTGACGAATACGAAAAATTTCTGCTGCATCTGAAAGTAGAAACCCTCCCGATTCCAACAGTATGTGTATTTTTCCCCTAGGCCATTGTAGTTATTGGTTTCGGATATCAGACTTGCGAAAATTATGATGGTTTCTCAGCCATTCCTTAACTTCAAACTCCCATATCTCGCGAACGGATTAACGAACTCGACAAATTCCAGTTGCATCTGAAAGTAGAAACTCGCCCGATAACAATGGTGTGTGTACTTTTCCCTTAGGCCATTCCAGTTAATGGTGTCGAGTATCAGAATTGCCAAAATTTTGATGGTTTCTCAACCATCTCTTAATTCCAAACTCCGATATTTCGCTTACGGATAGACGAATCCGAAAAATTTCTTCTGCATCTGAAAGTAGAAACTCTCCCGATTCCAACGGTATGTGTGTTTTTCCTCTAGGCCATTGTAGTTATTGGTTTCGAGTATCAGACTTCCGAAAATTTTGATGGCTTCTCAACCATTCCTTAACTTCAAACTCCCATATCTCGCGAACGGATTGACGAACTCGAGAAATTCCTGTTGCATCTGGAAGTAGAAACTCGCCCCAATACAGTGGTGTGCGTACTTTTCCCCTAGGCCGTTCCAGTTATTGTTTTCGAGTATCAGACTTGCGAAAATTTTGATGGTTTCTCAGCCATTCCTTAACTTCAAACTCCCATATCTCGCGAACGGATTGACGAACTCGAGAAATTCCTGTTGCATCTGAAAGTAGAAACTCGCCCGAATACAATGGTGTGCGTACTTTTCCCCTAGGCCGTTCCAGTTATTGTTTTCGAGTACCAGACTTGCGAAAATTTTGATGGTTTCTCAGCAATTCCTTAACTTCAACTCCCATATCTCGCGAACGGATTGACGAACTCGAGAAATTACTGTTGCATCTGAAAGTAGAAACTCGCCCGATTACAATGGTGTGTGTACTTTTCCCCTAGGCCGTTCCAGTTAATGGTTTCGAGTATCAGACTTGCGAAAATTTTGACGGAATCTCAACCATCTCTTATCTCCAAACTCCGATATTTCGCGAACGGATTGACGAATCCGAAAAATTTCTGCTGCATCTGAAAGTAGAAACCCTCCCGATTACAACGGTATGTGTATTTTTCCCCTAGGCCATTGGAGTTATTGGTTTCGAGTATCAGACTTGCGAAAATTTTGATGGTTTCTCAGCCATTCCTTAACTTCAAACTCCCATATCTCGCGAACGGATTGACGAACTCGACAAATTCCTGTCGCATCTGAAAGTAGAAACTCGCCCGATTACAATGGTGTGTGTACTTTTTCCCTAGGCTATTCCAGTTATTGGTTTCGAGTATCCGACTTTCAAAAATTTTGATGGTTTCTCAACCATTCCTTAACTTCAAACTCCCATATCTCACGAACGGATTGACGGACTCGAGAAATTCCTATTGCATCTGAAAGCGGAAACTCGCCCGATAACAACGGTATGGGTATTTTTCCCATAGGCCATTGTAGTTATTGGTTTCGAGTGTCAGACTTTCGAAAAATTTGATGGTTTCACAACCATCTCTTAAATCCAAACTCCGATATTTCGCGAACGGATTGAAGAACCCGAAAAATTTCTGTTGCATCTGAAAGTAGAAACTCTCCCGATTACAACGGTATGTGTATTTTTCCCCTAGGCCATTGTAGTTATTGGTTTCGAGTATCAGACTTGCGAAAATTTTGATGGTTTCTCAACCATTCCTTAACTTCAAACTCCCATATCTCGCGAACGGATTAACGAACTCGACAAATTCCTGTTGCATCTGAAAGTAGAAACTCGCCCGATAACAATGGTGTGTGTACTTTTCCCCTAGGCCGTTCCAGTTAATGGTTTCGAGTATCAGACTTGCGAAAATTCTGACGGAATCTCAACCATCTCTTATCTCCAAACTTCGACATTTCGCGAACGGATTGTCGAATCCGAAAAATTTCTGCTGCATCTGAATGTAGAAACCCGCCCGATTCCAACAGTATGTGTATTTTTCCCCTAGGCCATTGTAGTTATTGGTTTCGAGTATCAGACTTGCGAAAATTTTGATGGTTTCTCAGCCATTCCTTAACTTCAAACTCCCATATCTCGCGAACGGATTGACGAACTCGAGAAATTCCTGTTGCATCTGAAATTAGAAACTCGCCCGATTACAATGGTGTGTGTACTTTTCCCCTAGGCTATTCCAGTTATTGGTTTCGAGTATCAGACTTGCGAAAATTTTGATGGTTTCTCAACCATTCCTTAACTACAAACTCCCGTATCTCGCGAACGGATTGACGAACTCGAGAAATTCCTGCTTCATCTGAAAGTAGAAACTCGCCCGGTTACAATGGTGTGTGTACTTTTCCCCTAGGCTATTCCAGTTATTGGTTTC
Source organism: Ptiloglossa arizonensis (assembly GCF_051014685.1). Taxonomy (NCBI): domain Eukaryota; kingdom Metazoa; phylum Arthropoda; class Insecta; order Hymenoptera; family Colletidae; genus Ptiloglossa; species Ptiloglossa arizonensis. Next base: position 378,893 of record NW_027478698.1, on the reverse strand, counting down.
GAGTATTAGACTTGCCTCAATTTTGATGGTTCCTCAACCATCTCTTAACTCCAAACTCCGATATTTCGCGAACGGATTGACGAATACGAAAAATTTCTGCTGCATCTGAAAGTAGAAACCCTCCCGATTCCAACAGTATGTGTATTTTTCCCCTAGGCCATTGTAGTTATTGGTTTCGGGTATCAGACTTGCGAAAATTTTGATGGTTTCTCAGCCATTCCTTAACTTCAAACTCCCATATCTCGCGAACGGATTAACGAACTCGACAAATTCCAGTTGCATCTGAAAGTAGAAACTCGCCCGATAACAATGGTGTGTGTACTTTTCCCTTAGGCCATTCCAGTTAATGGTGTCGAGTATCAGAATTGCCAAAATTTTGATGGTTTCTCAACCATCTCTTAATTCCAAACTCCGATATTTCGCTTACGGATAGACGAATCCGAAAAATTTCTTCTGCATCTGAAAGTAGAAACTCTCCCGATTCCAACGGTATGTGTGTTTTTCCTCTAGGCCATTGTAGTTATTGGTTTCGAGTATCAGACTTCCGAAAATTTTGATGGCTTCTCAACCATTCCTTAACTTCAAACTCCCATATCTCGCGATCGGATTGACGAACTCGAGAAATTCCTGTTGCATCTGAAAGTAGAAACTCGCCCGAATACAATGGTGTGCGTACTTTTCCCCTAGGCCGTTCCAGTTATTGTTTTCGAGTACCAGACTTGCGAAAATTTTGATGGTTTCTCAGCCATTCCTTAACTTCAAACTCCCATATCTCGCGAACGGATTGACGAACTCGACAAATTCCTGTCGCATCTGAAAGTAGGAACTCGCCGGATTACAATGGTGTGTGTACTTTTCCCCTAGGCTATACCAGTTATTGGTTTCGAGTGTCAGACTTGCGAAAATTTTGATGGTTTCTCAACCATTCCTTAACTTCAACTCCCATATCTCGCGAACGGATTGACGAACTCGAGAAATTACTGTTGCATCTGAAAGTAGAAACTCGCCCGATTACAATGGTGTGTGTACTTTTCCCCTAGGCCGTTCCAGTTAATGGTTTCGAGTATCAGACTTGCGAAAATTTTGACGGAATCTCAACCATCTCTTATCTCCAAACTCCGATATTTCGCGAACGGATTGACGAATCCGAAAAATTTCTGCTGCATCTGAAAGTAGAAACCCTCCCGATTCCAACAGTATGTGTATTTTTCCCCTAGGCCATTGTAGTTATTGGTTTCGAGTATCAGACTTGCGAAAATTTTGATGGTTTCTCAGCCATTCCTTAACTTCAAACTCCCATATCTCGCGAACGGATTGACGAACTCGACAAATTCCTGTCGCATCTGAAAGTACGAACTCGCCCGATTACAACGGTGTGTGTACTTTTCCCCTAGGCTATACCAGTTATTGGTTTCGAGTGTCAGACTTGCGAAAATTTTGATGGTTTCTCAACCATTCCTTAACTCCAAACTCCGATATTTCGCGAACGGATTGAAGAATCCGAAAAATTTCTGTTGCGTCTGAAAGTAGAAACTCTCCCGATTACAACGGTATGTGTATTTTTCCCCTAGGCCATTGTAGTTATTGGTTTCGAGTATCAGACTTGCGAAAATTTTGATGGTTTCTCAGCCATTCCTTAACTTCAAACTCCCATATCTCGCGAACGGATTAACGAACTCGACAAATTCCTGTTGCATCTGAAAGTAGAAACTCGCCCGACTACAATGGTGTGCGTACTTTTCCCCTAGGCCGTTCCAGTTATTGTTTTCGAGTATCAGACTTGCGAAAATTTTGACGGAATCTCAACCATCTCTTATCTCCAAACTCCGATATTTCGCGAACGGATTGACGAATCCGAAAAATTTCTGTTGCATCTGAAAGTAGAAACTCGCCCGATTATAATGGTGGGTGTACTTTTCCCCTAGGCCATTCCAGTTAACGGTTTCGAGTATCAGACTTGCGAAAATTTTGATGGTTTCTCAACCATCTCTTAAATCCAAACTCCGATATCTCGCGAACGGATTAACGAACTCGACAAATTCCTGTTGCATCTGAAAGTGGAAACTCGCCCGATTACAAAGGTATGTGTATTTTTCCCCTAGGCCATTGTAGTTATTGGTTTCGAGTATCAGACTTGCGAAAATTTTGATGGTTTCAGAACCACTCCTTAACTTCAAACCCTCATATCTCGCGAACGGATTGACGAACTCGAGAAATTCCTGTTGCACCTGAAGGTAGGAACTAGCCCGATTACAATGGTGTGTGTACTTTTCCCCTAGGCCATTCCAGTTAATGGTTTCGAGTATCAGACTTGCGAAAATTTTGATGGATTCTCAACCATCTCTTATCTCCAAACACCGATATCTCGCGAACGGATAGACGAACTCGACAAATTCCTGTTGCATCTGAAAGTAGAAACTCGCCCGATTACAATGGTGTGTGTACTTTTCCCCTAGGCCATTGTATGTTATTGGTTTCGTGTGTCAGACTTGCGACAATTTTGATGGTTTCTCAACCATTCCTTAACTTCAAAATCCCATATCTCCCGAACGGATTGACGAACTCGAGAAATTCCTGTTGCATCTGAAAGTAGAAACTAGCCCGATTACAACGGTATGTGTACTTTTCCCCTAGGCTATTCGAGTTATTGGTTTCGAGTACCAGACTTGCGAAAATTTTGATGGTTTCTCAACCATTCCTTAACTTCAAGCTCCCATATCTCACGAACGGATTGACGAACTCGACAAATTCCTGTTGCATCTGAAAGTAGAAACTCGCCCGATTACAAGGGTGTGTGTACTTTTCCCCTAGGCCGTTCCAGTTAACGGTTTCGAGTATCAGACTTGCGAAAATTTTGATGGTTTCGCAACCATTCCTTAACTTCAAACTCCCATATCTCGCTAACAGATTGACGAACTCGAGAAATTCTTGCTGCATCTGAAAGTAGAAACGCGCCCGATTACAATGGTGTGTGTACTTTTCCCCTAGGCCGTTCCAGTTAATGGTTTCGAGTATCAGACTTGCGAATACTTTGATGGTTTCTCAACCAATTCTTAATTCCAAACTCCCATATCTCGCGAACGGATTGACGAACTCGAGAAATTCCTGTTGCATCTGAAAGCAGAAACTCGCCCGATCACAACGGTACGTGTATTTTTGCCCTAGGCCTTTGTAATTATTGGTTTCGAGTATCAGACTTGCGAAAATTTTGATGCTTTCTCAACCATTCCTTAACTTCAAAATCCCATACCTCGCGAAAGGATTGACGAACTCGAGAAATTCCTGTTGCATTTGAAAGCAGAAACTCGCCCGATTACAACGGTATGCGTATTTTTCCACTAGGCCTTTGTAATTATTGGTTTCGAGTATCAGACTTGCGAAAATTTTGATGCTTTCTCAACCATTCCTTAACTTCAAAATCCCATATCTCGCGAAAGGATTGACGAACTCGAGAAATTCCTGTTGCATCTGAAAGCAGAAACTCGCCCGATTACAACGGTACGTGTATTTTTGCCCTAGGCCATAGTAGTTATTGGTTTCGAGTATCAGACTTGCGAAAATTTTGATGGTTTCTCAACCATTCCTTAACTTCAAACTCCCATATCTCGCGAACGGATTAACGAACTCGACAAATTCCTGTTGCATCTGAAAGTAGAAACTCGCCCGATAACAATGGTGTGTGTACTTTTCCCCTAGGCCGTTCCAGTTAATGGTTTCGAGTATCAGACTTGCGAAAATTCTGAAGGAATCTCAACCATCTCTTATCTCCAAACTCCGACATTTCGCGAACGGATTGACGAATCCGAAAAATTTCTGCTGCATCTGAAAGTAGAAACCCGCCCGATTCCAACAGTATGTGTATTTTTCCCCTAGGCCATTGTAGTTATTGGTTTCGAGTATCAGACTTGCGAAAATTTTGATGGTTTCTCAGCCGTTCCTTAACTTCAAACTCCCGTATCTCGCGAACGGATTGACGAACTCGAGAAATTCCTGCTGCATCTGAAAGTAGAAACTCGCCCGGTTACAATGGAGTGTGTACTTTTCCCCTAGGCTATTCCAGTTATCGGTTTCTAGTATCAGACTTGCGAAAATTTTGATGGTTTCTCAACCATTCCTTAACTTCAAACTCCCATATCTCGCGAACGTATTGACGAACTCGAGAAATTCCTGTTGCATCTGAAAGCAGATGCTGGCCCGATTACAATGGTGTGTGTACTTTTCCCCTAGGCCATTCCTGTTATTCGTTTCTAGCATCAGAGTTGCGAAAATTTTGATGGTTTCTCAACCATTCCTTAATTTCAAAATTCCATATCTCGCGAACGGATTGACGAACTCGAGAATTTCCTGTTGCATCTGAAAGCAGAAACTCGCCCGATTACAACGTTACGCGTATTATTGCCATACGCCATAGTAGTTATTGGTATGGAGTATCAGACTTGCGAAAATTTTGATGGTTTCTCAACCATTCCTTAACTTCAAACTCCCATATCTCGCTAACAGATTGACGAACTGGAGAAATTCTTGCTGCATCTGAAAGTAGAAACGCGCCCGATTACAATGGTGTGTGTACTTTTCCCCTAGGCCGTTCCAGTTAATGGTTTCGAGTGTCAGACTTGCGAAAATTTTGATGGTTTCTCAACCATTCCTTAGCTTCAAACTCCCGTATCTCGCGAACGGATAGACGAACTCGAGAAGTTCCTGTTGCATCTGAAAGTAGAAACTCGCCCGATTACAATGGTGTGTGTACTTTTCCCCCAGGCTATTCCAGTTATTGGTTTCGAGTATCAGACTTGCGAAAACTTTGATGGTTTCTCAACCAATTCCTAATTCCAAACTCCCATATCTCGCGAACGGATTGACGAACTCGAGAAATTCCTGTTGCATCTGAAAGCAGAAACTCGCCCGATCACAACGGTACGTGTATTTTTGCCCTAGGCCTTTGTAATTATTGGTTTCGAGTATCAGACTTGCGAAAATTTTGATGCTTTCTCAACCATTCCTTAACTTCAAAATCCCATATCTCGCGAAAGGATTGACGAACTCGAGAAATTCCTGTTGCATTTGAAAGCAGAAACTCGCCCGATTACAACGGTATGCGTATTTTTCCACTAGGCCTTTGTAATTATTGGTTTCGAGTATCAGACTTGCGAAAATTTTGATGGTTTATCAACCATTCCTTAACTTCAAAATCCCATATCTCGCGAACGGATTGACGAACTCGAGAAATTCCTGTTGCATCTGAAAGCAGAAACTCGCCCGATTACAACGGTACGTGTATTTTTGCCCTAGGCCATAGTAGTTATTGGTTTCGAGTATCAGACTTGCGAAAATTTTGATGGTTTCTCAACCATTCCTTAACTTCAAACTCCCATATCTCGCGAACGGATTGACGAACTCGAGAAATTCCTGTTGTATCTGAAAGTAGAAACTCGCCCGATTGCCCAAGGTGTGTGTACTTTTCCCCTACGCCATTCCAGTTATTGGTTTCGATTATCAGACTTGCGAAAATTTTGATGGTTTCTCAACCATCTCTTAACTCCAAACTCCGATATTTCGCGAACGGATTGACGAATCTGAAAAATTTCTGTTGCATCTGAAAGTAGAAACTCGCCCGATTACAATGGTTTGTGTACTTTTCCCCTAGGCCATTCCAGTTATTCGTTTCTAGCATCAGAATTGCGAAAATTTTGATGGTTTCTCAACCATTCCTCAACTTCAAACTCGCATATCTCGCGAACGGATTGACGAACTCGAGAAATTCCTGTTGCATCTGAAAGTAGAAACACGCCCGATTACAATGGTGTGTGTACTTTTCCCCTAGGTCTTTGTAGTTATTGGTTTCGAGTATCAGATTTGTGAAAATTTTGGTGGTTTCTCAACCATTCCTTAACTTCAAACTCCCATATCTCGCGAACGTATTGACGAACTCGAGAAATTCCTGTTGCATCTGAAAGCAGATGCTGGCCCGATTACAATGGTGTGTGTACTTTTCCCCTAGGCCATTCCTGTTATTCGTTTCTAGCATCAGAGTTGCGAAAATTTTGATGGTTTCTCAACCATTCCTTAATTTCAAAATTCCATATCTCGCGAACGGATTGACGAACTCGAGAATTTCCTGTTGCATCTGAAAGCAGAAACTCGCCCGATTACAACGTTACGCGTATTATTGCCATACGCCATAGTAGTTATTGGTTTGGAGTATCAGACTTGCGAAAATTTTGATGGTTTCTCAACCATTCCTTAACTTCAAACTCCCAAATCTCGCGAACGGATTGACGAACTCGAGAAATTCCTGTTGCATCTGAAAGCAGATGCTCGCCCGATTACAACGGTATGTGTACTTTTCCCCTAGGCCATTCCAGTTATTGGTTTCGAATATCAGACTTGCGAAAATTTTGATGGTTTCTCAATTATTCCTTAATTTCACACTCCCATATCTCGCGAACGGATTGACGATCTCGAGAAGTTCCTGTCGCATCTGAAAGTAGCAACGCACCCGATTACAACGGAATGTGTATTTTTCCCCTAGGCCATTGTAGTTATTGGTTTCGTGTATCAGACTTGCGAAAATTTTGATGGTTTCTCAACCATTCCTTAACTTCAAGCTCCCATATCTCACGAACGGATTGAGGAACTCGACAAATTCCTGTTGCATCTGAAAGTAGAAACTCGCCCGATTACAAGGGTGTGTGTACTTTTCCCCTAGGCCGTTCCAGTTAACGGTTTCGAGTATCAGACTTGCGAAAATTTTGATGGTTTCGCAACTATTCCTTAACTTCAAACTCCCATATCTCGCTAACAGATTGACGAACTCGAGAAATTCTTGCTGCATCTGAAAGTAGAAACGCGCCCGATTACAATGGTGTGTGTACTTTTCCCCTAGGCCGTTCCAGTTAATGGTTTCGAGTATCAGACTTGCGAATACTTTGATGGTTTCTCAACCAATTCTTAATTCCAAACTCCCATATCTCGCGAACGGATTGACGAACTCGAGAAATTCCTGTTGCATCTGAAAGCAGAAACTCGCCCGATCACAACGGTACGTGTATTTTTGCCCTAGGCCTTTGTAATTATTGGTTTCGAGTATCAGACTTGCGAAAATTTTGATGCTTTCTCAACCATTCCTTAACTTCAAAATCCCATACCTCGCGAAAGGATTGACGAACTCGAGAAATTCCTGTTGCATTTGAAAGCAGAAACTCGCCCGATTACAACGGTATGCGTATTTTTCCACTAGGCCTTTGTAATTATTGGTTTCGAGTATCAGACTTGCGAAAATTTTGATGCTTTCTCAACCATTCCTTAACTTCAAAATCCCATATCTCGCGAAAGGATTGACGAACTCGAGAAATTCCTGTTGCATTTGAAAGCAGAAACTCGCCCGATTACAACGGTATGCGTATTTTTCCACTAGGCCTTTGTAATTATTGGTTTCGAGTATCAGACTTGCGAAAATTTTGATGGTTTCTCAACCATTCCTTAACTTCAAACTCCCATATCTCGCGAACGGATTAACGAACTCGACAAATTCCTGTTGCATCTGAAAGTAGAAACTCGCCCGATAACAATGGTGTGTGTACTTTTCCCCTAGGCCGTTCCAGTTAATGGTTTCGAGTATCAGACTTGCGAAAATTCTGAAGGAATCTCAACCATCTCTTATCTCCAAACTCCGACATTTCGCGAACGGATTGACGAATCCGAAAAATTTCTGCTGCATCTGAAAGTAGAAACCCGCCCGATTCCAACAGTATGTGTATTTTTCCCCTAGGCCATTGTAGTTATTGGTTTCGAGTATCAGACTTGCGAAAATTTTGATGGTTTCTCAGCCGTTCCTTAACTTCAAACTCCCGTATCTCGCGAACGGATTGACGAACTCGAGAAATTCCTGCTGCATCTGAAAGTAGAAACTCGCCCGGTTACAATGGAGTGTGTACTTTTCCCCTAGGCTATTCCAGTTATCGGTTTCGAGTATCAGACTTGCGAAAATTTTGATGGTTTCTCAACCATTCCTTAACTTCAAACTCCCATATCTCGCGAATGGATTGACGAACTCGACAAATTTCTGCTGCATCTGAAAGTAGAAACTCTCCCGATTACAACGGTATGTGTATTTTTCCCCTACGCTATTCCCGTTATTGGTTTCGAGCATCAGACTTGCGAAAATTTTGGTGGTTTCTCAACCATCTCTTAACTCCAAACTCCGATATCTCGCGAACGGATTGACGAACTCGACAAATTCCTGTTGCATCTGAAAGCAGAAACTCGCCCGATTACAATGGTGTGTGTACTTTTCCCCTTGGCTATTCCAGTTATTGGTTTCGAGTAGCAGACTTGCGAAAATCTTGTTGGTTTCAGAACCACTCCTTAACTTCAAACTCTCATATCTCGCGAACGGATTGACGAACTCGAGAAATTCCTGTTGCACCTGAAGGTAGGAACTAGCCCGATTACAATGGTGTGTGTACTTTTCCCCTAGGCCATTCCAGTTAATGGTTTCGAGTATCAGACTTGCGAAAATTTTGATGGATTCTCAACCATCTCTTATCTCCAAACACCGATATCTCGCGAACGGATAGACGAACTCGACAAATTCCTGTTGCATCTGAAAGTAGAAACTCGCCCGATTACAATGGTTTGTGTACTTTTCCCCTAGGCCATTGTATGTTATTGGTTTCGAGTGTCAGGCTTGCGACAATTTTGATGGTTTCTCAACCATTCCTTAACTTCAAAATCCCATATCTCCCGAACGGATAGACGAACTCGAGAAGTTCCTGTTGCATCTGAAAGTAGAAACTCGCCCGATTACAATGGTGTGTGTACTTTTCCCCTAGGCTATTCGAGTTATTGGTTTCGAGTACCTGACTTGCGAAAATTTTGATGGTTTCTCAACCATTCCTTAACATCAAGCTCCCATATCTCACGAACGGATTGACGAACTCGACAAATTCCTGTTGCATCTGAAAGTAGAAACTCGCCCGATTACAAGGGTGTGTGTACTTTTCCCCTAGGCCGTTCCAGTTAACGGTTTCGAGTATCAGATTTGCGAAAATTTTGATGGTTTCGCAACCATTCCTTAACTTCAAACTCCCATATCTCGCTAACAGATTGACGAACTCGAGAAATTCTTGCTGCATCTGAAAGTAGAAACGCGCCCGATTACAATGGTGTGTGTACTTTTCCCCTAGGCCGTTCCAGTTAATGGTTTCGAGTGTCAGACTTGCGAAAATTTTGATGGTTTCTCAACCATTCCTTAACTTCAAACTCCCGTATCTCGCGTACGGATAGACGAACTCGAGAAGTTCCTGTTGCATCTGAAAGTAGAAACTCGCCCGATTACAATGGTGTGTGTACTTTTCCCCCAGGCTATTCCAGTTATTGGTTTCGAGTATCAGACTTGCGAAAACTTTGATGGTTTCTCAACCAATTCTTAATTCCAAACTCCCATATCTCGCGAACGGATTGACGAACTCGAGAAATTCCTGTTGCATCTGAAAGCAGAAACTCGCCCGATCACAACGGTACGTGTATTTTTGCCCTAGGCCTTTGTAATTATTGGTTTCGAGTATCAGACTTGCGAAAATTTTGATGCTTTCTCAACCATTCCTTAACTTCAAAATCCCATATCTCGCGAAAGGATTGACGAACTCGAGAAATTCCTGTTGCATTTGAAAGCAGAAACTCGCCCGATTACAACGGTATGCGTATTTTTCCACTAGGCCTTTGTAATTATTGGTTTCGAGTATCAGACTTGCGAAAATTTTGATGGTTTATCAACCATTCCTTAACTTCAAAATCCCATATCTCGCGAACGGATTGACGAACTCGAGAAATTCCTGTTGCATCTGAAAGCAGAAACTCGCCCGATTACAACGGTACGTGTATTTTTGCCCTAGGCCATAGTAGTTATTGGTTTCGAGTATCAGACTTGCGAAAATTTTGATGGTTTCTCAACCATTCCTTAACTTCAAACTCCCATATCTCGCGAACGGATTGACGAACTCGAGAAATTCCTGTTGTATCTGAAAGTAGAAACTCGCCCGATTGCCCAAGGTGTGTGTACTTTTCCCCTAGGCCATTCCAGTTATTGGTTTCGATTATCAGACTTGCGAAAATTTTGATGGTTTCTCAACCATCTCTTAACTCCAAACTCCGATATTTCGCGAACGGATTGACGAATCTGAAAAATTTCTGTTGCATCTGAAAGTAGAAACTCGCCCGATTACAATGGTTTGTGTACTTTTCCCCTAGGCCATTCCAGTTATTCGTTTCTAGCATCAGAATTGCGAAAATTTTGATGGTTTCTCAACCATTCCTCAACTTCAAACTCGCATATCTCGCGAACGTATTGACGAACTCGAGAAATTCCTGTTGCATCTGAAAGCAGATGCTGGCCCGATTACAATGGTGTGTGTACTTTTCCCCTAGGCCATTCCTGTTATTCGTTTCTAGCATCAGAGTTGCGAAAATTTTGATGGTTTCTCAACCATTCCTTAATTTCAAAATTCCATATCTCGCGAACGGATTGACGAACTCGAGAATTTCCTGTTGCATCTGAAAGCAGAAACTCGCCCGATTACAACGTTACGCGTATTATTGCCATACGCCATAGTAGTTATTGGTTTGGAGTATCAGACTTGCGAAAATTTTGATGGTTTCTCAACCATTCCTTAACTTCAAACTCCCATATCTCGCTAACAGATTGACGAACTGGAGAAATTCTTGCTGCATCTGAAAGTAGAAACGCGCCCGATTACAATGGTGTGTGTACTTTTCCCCTAGGCCGTTCCAGTTAATGGTTTCGAGTGTCAGACTTGCGAAAATTTTGATGGTTTCTCAACCATTCCTTAACTTCAAACTCCCGTATCTCGCGAACGGATAGACGAACTCGAGAAGTTCCTGTTGCATCTGAAAGTAGAAACTCGCCCGATTACAATGGTGTGTGTACTTTTCCCCCAGGCTATTCCAGTTATTGGTTTCGAGTATCAGACTTGCGAAAACTTTGATGGTTTCTCAACCAATTCTTAATTCCAAACTCCCATATCTCGCGAACGGATTGACGAACTCGAGAAATTCCTGTTGCATCTGAAAGCAGAAACTCGCCCGATCACAACGGTACGTGTATTTTTGCCCTAGGCCTTTGTAATTATTGGTTTCGAGTATCAGACTTGCGAAAATTTTGATGCTTTCTCAACCATTCCTTAACTTCAAAATCCCATATCTCGCGAAAGGATTGACGAACTCGAGAAATTCCTGTTGCATTTGAAAGCAGAAACTCGCCCGATTACAACGGTATGCGTATTTTTCCACTAGGCCTTTGTAATTATTGGTTTCGAGTATCAGACTTGCGAAAATTTTGATGGTTTATCAACCATTCCTTAACTTCAAAATCCCATATCTCGCGAACGGATTGACGAACTCGAGAAATTCCTGTTGCATCTGAAAGCAGAAACTCGCCCGATTACAACGGTACGTGTATTTTTGCCCTAGGCCATAGTAGTTATTGGTTTCGAGTATTAGACTTGCGAAAATTTTGATGGTTTCTCAACCATCTCTTAACTCCAAACTCCGATATTTCGCGAACGGATTGACGAATCTGAAAAATTTCTGTTGCATCTGAAAGTAGAAACTCGCCCGATTACAATGGTTTGTGTACTTTTCCCCTAGGCCATTCCAGTTATTCGTTTCTAGCATCAGAATTGCGAAAATTTTGATGGTTTCTCAACCATTCCTCAACTTCAAACTCGCATATCTCGCGAACGGATTGACGAACTCGAGAAATTCCTGTTGCATCTGAAAGTAGAAACACGCCCGATTACAATGGTGTGTGTACTTTTCCCCTAGGTCTTTCTAGTTATTGGTTTCGAGTATCAGATTTGTGAAAATTTTGGTGGTTTCTCAACCATTCCTTAACTTCAAACTCCCATATCTCGCGAACGTATTGACGAACTCGAGAAATTCCTGTTGCATCTGAAAGCAGATGCTGGCCCGATTACAATGGTGTGTGTACTTTTCCCCTAGGCCATTCCTGTTATTCGTTTCTAGCATCAGAGTTGCGAAAATTTTGATGGTTTCTCAACCATTCCTTAATTTCAAAATTCCATATCTCGCGAACGGATTGACGAACTCGAGAATTTCCTGTTGCATCTGAAAGCAGAAACTCGCCCGATTACAACGTTACGCGTATTATTGCCATACGCCATAGTAGTTATTGGTTTGGAGTATCAGACTTGCGAAAATTTTGATGGTTTCTCAACCATTCCTTAACTTCAAACTCCCAAATCTCGCGAACGGATTGACGAACTCGAGAAATTCCTGTTGCATCTGAAAGCAGATGCTCGCCCGATTACAACGGTATGTGTACTTTTCCCCTAGGCCATTCCAGTTATTGGTTTCGAATATCAGACTTGCGAAAATTTTGATGGTTTCTCAATTATTCCTTAATTTCACACTCCCATATCTCGCGAACGGATTGACGATCTCGAGAAGTTCCTGTCGCATCTGAAAGTAGCAACGCACCCGATTACAACGGAATGTGTATTTTTCCCCTAGGCCATTGTAGTTATTGGTTTCGTGTATCAGACTTGCGAAAATTTTGATGGTTTCTCAACCATTCCTTAACTTCAAACTCCCAAATCTCGCGAACGGATTGACGAACTCGAGAAATTCCTGTTGCATCTGAAAGTAGAAACTCGCCCGATTACAATGGTGTATGTACTTTTCACCTAGGCCATTCCGGTTATTCGTTTCTAGCATCAGAATTGCGAAAATTTTGATGGTTTCTCAACCATGTCTTAACTCCAAACTCCGATATTTCGCGAACGGATTGACGAATCCGAAAAATTCCTGTTGCATATGAAAGTAGAAACTCGCCCGATTACAATGGTGTGTGTACTTTTCCCCTAGGACATTCCAGTTATTCGTTTCTAGCATCAGAATTGCGAAAATTTTGATGGTTTCTCAACCTTCTCTTAACTCCAAACTCCGATATTTCGCGAAAGGATTGACGAATCCGAAAAATTTCCTTCGCATCTGAAAGTAGAAACTCGCCCGATTACAATGGTGTGCGTACTTTTCCGCTAGGCCATTTCAGTTATGCGTTTCTAGCATCAGACTTGCGAAAATTATGGTGGTTTCTTAACCATTTCTTAACTTCAAACTCCCATATCTCGCGTACGGATTGACGATCTCGAGAAGTTCCTGTCGCATCTGAAAGTAGCAACGCGCCCGATTACAACGGTATGTGTATTTTTCCCCTAGGCCATTGTAGTTATTGGTTTCGTGTATCAGACTTGCGAAAATTTTGATGGTTTTTCAACCATACCACAACTTCGAACTCCCATGTCTCGCGAACGGATTGACGAACTCGAGAAATTCCTGCTGCGCCTGAAAGTAGAAACTCGCCCGATTTCAATGGTGTGTGTACTTTTCCCCTAGGTCATTCCAGTTATTGGTTTCGAATATCAGAGTTGCGAAAACTTTGATGGTTTCTCAACCATTCCTTCACTTCAAACACCCATATCTCGCGAACGGATTGACGAACTCGAGAAATTCCTGTTGCATCTGACAGAAGAAACTCGCCCGATTACAACGGTATGTGTATTTTTACCCTAGGCCATAGTAGTTATTGGTTTCGAGTATCAGACATGCGAAAATTTTGATGGTTCCTCAACCATTCCCTAATTTCAAACTCCCATATCTCGCGAAAGGATCGACGAACTCGAAAAATTCCTGTTGCATCTGACAGAAGAAACTCGCCCGATTACAACGGTATGTGTATTTTTACCCTAGGCCATAGTAGTTATTGGTTTCGAGTATCAGAATTGCGAAAATTTTGATGGTTCCTCAACCATTCCTTAACTTCAAACTCCCATATCTCGCGAACGTATTGACGAACTCGAGAAATTCCTGTTGCATCTGAAAGTAGAAACTCGCCCGATTACAATGGTGTGTGTACTTTTCAACTAGGCCATTTCAGTTAATGGTTTCGAATATCAGACTTGCGAAAATTTTGATGGTTTTCCAACCTTTCCTTAACTTCAAACTCGCATATCTCGCGAACGGATCGACGAACTCGAGAAATTCCTGTTGCATCTGAAAGCAGAAACTCGCCCGATTACAACGGTATGTGCATTTTTCCCCTAGGCCTTTTTAGTCATTGGTTTCGAGTATCAGACTTGCGAAAATTTTGGTGGTTTCTCAGCCATCTCTTAACTCCAAACTCCGATATTTCGCGAACGGATTGACGAATCCGAAAAACTTCTGTTGCATCTGAAAATAGAAACTCTCCCGATTACAACGGTATGTGTATTTTTCCCCTAGGACTTTGTAGTTAATGGTTTCGAATATCAGACTTGCGAAAATTTTGGTGGTTTCTCAACCATTCCTTAATTTCAAACTCCCATATCTCGCGAACGGATTGACGAACTCGAGAAGTTCCTGTTGCATCTGAAAGCAGAAACTCGCCCGATTACAACGGTATGTGTATTTTTGCCCTACGGCACACTGGTTATTCGTTTCGAGTATCAGACTTGCGAAAATTTTGATTGTTTCTCAACCATTCGTTAACTTCAAACTCCCATATCTCGCGAACGGATTGACGAACTCGAGAAATTCCTGTTGCATCTGAAAGTAGAAACTCGCCCGATTACAATGGTGTGTGTACTTTTCCCCTAGGCCATTCCAGTTATTCGTTTCTAGCATCAGAATTGCGAAAATTTTGATGGTTTCTCAACCATCTCTTAACTCTAAACTCCGATATTTCGCGAACGGATTGACGAATCGGAAAAACTTCTGTTGCATCTGAAAATAGAAACTTTCCCGATTACAACGGTATGTGTGTTTTTCCCCTAGGCCATTCCAGTTATTGGTTTCGAGTATCAGACTTGCGAAAATTTTGATGGTTTCTCAACCATTCCTTAACTTCAAACTCCCACATATCGCGAACGGATTGACGAACTCGAGAAATTCCTGTTGCATCTGAAAGCAGAAACTCGCCCGATTACAATGGTGTGTGTACTTTTCCCCTAGGCCATTCCTGTTATTCGTTTCTAGCATCAGAGTTGCGAAAATTTTGATGGTTTCTCAACCATTCCTTAATTTCAAAATTCCATATCTCGCGAACGGATTGACGAACTCGAGAATTTCCTGTTGCATCTGAAAGCAGAAACTCGCCCGATTACAACGTTACGCGTATTATTGCCATACGCCATAGTAGTTATTGGTTTGGAGTATCAGACTTGCGAAAATTTTGATGGTTTCTCAACCATCTCTTAAATCCAAACTCCGATATTTCGCGAAAGGATTGAAGAATCCGAAAAATTTCTGTTGCGTCTGAAAGAGGAAACTCTTCCGATTACAATGGTGTATGTACTTTTCACCTAGGCCATTCCAGTTATTCGTTTCTAGCATCAGAATTGCGAAAATTTTGATGGTTTCTCAACCATGTCTTAACTCCAAACTCCGATATTTCGCGAACGGATTGACGAATCCGAAAAATTCCTGTTGCATCTGAAAGTAGAAACTCGCCCGATTACAATGGTGTGTGTACTTTTCCCCTAGGCCATTCCAGTTATTCGTTTCTAGCATCAGAATTGCGAAAATTTTGATGGTTTCTCAACCTTCTCTTAACTCCAAACTCCGATATTTCGCGAAAGGATTGACGAATCCGAAAAATTTCCTTCGCATCTGAAAGTAGAAACTCGCCCGATTACAATGGTGTGCGTACTTTTCCGCTAGGCCACTCCGGTTATTGGTTTCGAGTATCAGACCAGCGAAAATTTTGATGGTTTCTCGACCATTCCTTAATTTCAAACTCCCTTATCTCGCGAACGGATTGACGAACTCGAGAAATTCCTATTGCATCTGAAAGTAGAAACTCGCCCGATTACAATGGTGTGTGTACTTTTCCCCTAGGCCATTCCAGTTATGCGTTTCTAGCATCAGACTTGCGAAAATTATGGTGGTTTCTTAACCATTTCTTAACTTCAAACTCCCATATCTCGCGTACGGATTGACGATCTCGAGAAGTTCCTGTCGCATCTGAAAGTAGCAACGCGCCCGATTACAACGGTATGTGTATTTTTCCCCTAGGCCATTGTAGTTATTGGTTTCGTGTATCAGACTTGCGAAAATTTTGATGGTTTTTCAACCATACCACATCTTCGGACTCCCATGTCTCGCGAACGGATTGACGAACTCGAGAAATTCCTGCTGCGCCTGAAAGTAGAAACTCGCCCGATTTCAATGGTGTGTGTACTTTTCCCCTAGGTCATTCCAGTTATTGGTTTCGAATATCAGAGTTGCGAAAACTTTGATGGTTTCTCAACCATTCCTTCACTTCAAACACCCATATCTCGCGAACGGATATACGTACTCGAGAAATTCCTGTTGCATCTGAAAGTAGATACGCGCCCGATTACAATGGTGTGTGTAATTTTCCTCTAGGCCATTCCAGTTATTGGTTTCGAGTATCAGGCCAGCGAAAATATTGATGGTTTCTCAACCATTCCTTAACTTCAATCTCCCACATCTCGCGAAAGGAATGACGAACTCGAGAAATTCCTGTTGCATCTGAGAGTAGAAACTCGCCCGATTACAATGGTGTGTGTAATCTTCCTCTATGCCATTCCAGTTATTGGTTTCGAGTATCAGACCAGCGAAAATTTCGATGGTTTCTCAACCATTCCTTCACTTCAAACACCCATATCTCGCGAACGGATATACGTACTCGAGAAATTCCTGTTGCATCTGAAAGTAGATACTCGCCCGATTACAACGGTATGTGTATTTTTGCCCTAGGCCATTGTAGTTATTGGTTTCGAGTATCAGACTTGCGAAAATTATGATGGTTTCTCAACCATTCCCTTACATCAAACTCCCATATCTCGCGAACGGATTGACGAACTCGAGAAATTCCTGTTGCATCTGACAGAAGAAACTCGCCCGATTACAAAGGTATGTGTATTTTTACCCTAGGCCATAGTAGTTATTGGTTTCGAGTATCAGACTTGCGAAAATTTTTATGGTTCCTCAACCATTCCCTAATTTCAAACTCCAATATCTCGCGAAAGGATTGACGAACTCGAAAAATTCCTGTTGCATCTGAAAGTAGAAACTCGCCCGATTACAATGGTGTACGTACTTATCCCCTAGGCCATTCCAGTTATTCGTTTATAGCATCAGAATTGCGAAAATTTTGATGGTTTCTCAACCATATCTTAACTCCAAACTCCCATATCTCGCGAACGGATTGACGAACTCGAGAAATTCCTGTTGCATCTGAAAGCAGAAACTCGCCCGATTACAACGGTATGTGTATTTTTACCCTAGGCCATTGTAGTTATTGGTTTCGAGTATCAGACTTGCGAAAATTATGATGGTTTCTCAACCATTCCCTTACATCAAACTCCCATATCTCGCGAACGGATTGATGAACTCGAGAAATTCCTTTTGCATATGAAAGTAGAAACTCGACCGATTACAACGGTATGTGTATTTTTCCCAAAGGCCAAAGTAGTTATTGGTTTCGAGTATCAGACTTGCGAAAATTTTGATGGTTTCTCAACCATTCCTCAAATTCAGACTACCATATCTCGCGAACGCATTGACGAATACGAGAATTTCCTGTTGCATCTGAAAGTAGAAACTCACCCGATTACATTGGTGTGTGTACTTTTCCCTAGGCCATTCCAGTTGTTCGTTTCTAGCATCAGAATTGCGAAAATTTTTATGGTTTCTCAACCATCTCCTAACTCCAAACTCCGATATTTCGCGAACGGATTGACGTATCCGAAAAATTTCTGTTGCATCTGAAAGTAGATACTATCCCGATTACAACGGTATGTGTATTTTTCCCCTAGGCCATAGTTGTTATTGGTTTCGAGTATCAGACTTGCGTAAATTTTGATGGTTCCTCAACCATTCCTTAATTTCAAACTCCCATATCTCGCGAACGGATTGACGAATCCGAAAAATTTCTGTTGCATCTGAAAGTAGAAACTCTCTCGATTACAACGGTATGTGTATTTTTCCCCTAGGCCATAGTTGTTATTGGTTTCGAGTATCAGACTTGCGAAAATTTTGATGGTTTCTCAACCATTCCTTAACTTCAAACTCCCATATCTCGCGAACGGATTGACGAACTCGAGAAATTCCTGTTGCATGCGAAAGTACAAACTAGCGCGATTACATTGGTGTTTGAATTTTGCCCCTAGCTCATTGTAGTGATTGGTTTCGAGTATCAAACCAGCGAAAACTTTGATGGTTTCTCAACCATTCCTCAACTTCAAACTCCCATATCCCGCGAACGGATTGACGAATCCGAAAAATTTCTGTTGCATCTGAAAGTAGATACTATCCCGATTACAACGGTATGTGTATTTTTCCCCTAGGCCATAGTTGTTATTGGTTTCGAGTATCAGACTTGCGAAAACTTTGGTGGTTTCTCAAACATTCCTTACCTTCAAACTCCCATATCTCGCGAACGGATTGACGAACTCGAGAAATTCCTGTGGCATCTGAAAGTAGAAACTCGCCCGATTACAATGGTGTGTGTACTTTTCCCCTAGGCCATTCCAGTTATTCGTTTCTAGCATCAGAATTGCGAAAATTTTGATGGTTTCTCAACCATCTCTTAACTCTAAACTCCGATATTTCGCGAACGGATTGACGAATCCGAAAAACTTCTGTTGCATCTGAAAATAGAAACTTTCCCGATTACAACGGTATGTGTGTTTTTCCCCTAGGCCATTGTAGCTATTGGTTCCGAGTATCAGACTAGCGAAAATTTTGATGGTTTTTCAACCATTCCTTAACTTCAAACTCCCATATCTCGCGAACGGATTGACGAACTCGAGAAACTCCTGTCGCGTCTGAAAGTAGAGACTCGCCCGATTACAACGGTATGTGTATTTTTCCCCTAGGCCATTCCAGTTATTGGTTTCGAGTATCAGACTTGCGAAAATTTTGATGGTTTCTCAACCATTCCTTAACTTCAAACTCCCACATATCGCGAACGGATTGACGAACTCGAGAAATTCCTGTTGCATCTGAAAGTAGAAACTCGCCCGATTACAATGGTGTGTGTACTTTTCCCCTAGGCCATTCCAGTTATTCGTTTCTAGCATCAGAGTTGCGAAAATTTTGATTGTTTCTCAACCATTCCTTAATTTCAAACTCCCATATCTCCTGAACCGATTGACGAACTTGAGAAATCCCTGTTGCATCTGAAAGCAGAAACTCGCCCGATTACAATGGTGTGTGAACTTTTCCCCTAGGCCATTCCAGTTATTGGTTTCGAGTATCAGACTTGCGAAAATTTTGATGGTTTCTCAACCATTCCTTAATTTCAAACTCCCATACCTCCTGAACCGAATGACGAACACGAGAAATTCCTGTTGCATCTGAAAGTAGAAACACGCCCGATTATAATGGTGTATGTACTTTTCCCCTAGGCCATTCCAGTTATTAGTTTCGAGTATCAGACTTGCGAAAGTTTTGATGGTTTCTCAACCATTCCTTAATTTCCAACATCCATATCTCGGGAACGGAGTGACGTACTGGAGAAATTCCTGTTGCATGTGAATGTACAAACTCACATGATTACATTGGTGTTTGTATTTTTCACCTAGCCCATTGTAGTTATTGGTTTCGAGTATCAGACCAGCGAAAACTTTGATGGTTTCTCAACCATTCCTTAACATCAAACTCCCATATCTCGCGAACGGAGTGACGTACTCGAGAAATTCCTGTTGCATCTGAAAACAGAAACTCGCCCGATTACAACGGTATGTGTATTTTTCCCCTAGGCCATTGTAGTTATTGGTTTCGAGTACCAGACTTACGAAAATTTTGTTGGTTTCTCAAGCATTCCTTAACTTCAAACTCCCGTATCTCGCGAACGGATTGACGGACTCGAGAAATTCCTGTTGCATCTGAAAGCAGAAACTCGCCCGATTACAATGGTGTGTGTACTTTTCCCCTAGGCCATTCCAGTTATGCGTTTCTAGCATCAGACTTGCGAAAATTATGATGGTTTCTTAACCATTCCTTAACTTCAAACTCCCATATCTCGTGAACGGATTGACGATCTCGAGAAGTTCCTGTCGCATCTGAAAGTAGCAACGCGCCCGATTACAACGGTATGTGTATTTTTCCCCTAGGCCATTGTAGTTATTGGATTCGTGTATCAGACTTGCGAAAATTTTGATGGTTTTTCAACCATACCACAACTTCGAACTCCCAAGTCTCGCGGACGGATTGACGAACTCGAGAAATTCCTGTTGCGCCTGAAAGTAGAAACTCGCCCGATTTCAATGGTGTGTGTACTTTTCCCCTAGGCCATTCCAGTTATTGGTTTCGTATATCAGAGTTGCGAAAACTTTGATGGTTTCTCAATCATTCCTTAACTTCAAACTCCCATATCTCGCGAACGGATTGACGAACTCGAGAAATTCCTGTTGCATCTGAAAGTAGAAACTCGCCCGATTACAATGGTGTGTGTACTTTTCCCCTAGGCTATTCCAGTTATTCGTTTCTAGCATCAGACTTGCGAAAATTATGATGGTTTCTCAACCATTCCTTAATTTCAAAATTCCATATCTCGCGAACGGATTGACGAACTCGAGAAATACCTGTTGCATCTGAAAGCAGAAACTCGCCCGATTACAATGGTGTGTGTACTTTTCCCCTAGGCCATTTCTGTTATTCGTTTCTAGCATCAGAATTGCGAAAATTTTGATGGTTTCTCAACCATGTCTTAACTCCAAACTCCGATATTTCGCGAACGGATTGACGAATCCGAAAAATTCCTGTTGCATCTGAAAGTAGAAACTCGCCCGATTACAATGGTGTGTGTACTTTTCCCCTAGGCCACTCCAGTTATTGGTTTCGAGTATCAGACTTGCGAAAATTTTGATGGTTTCTCAACCATTCCTTAACTTCAAACTCCCATATCTCCTGAACCGATTGACGAACTGGAGAAATTCCTGTTACATTTGAAAGCAGAAACTCGCCCTATTACAACGGTATGTGTATTTTTCTCTTAGGCCATTGAAGTTATTGGTTTCGAGTCTCAGACTTGTGAAAATTTTGATGGTTTCTCAACCATTCCTTAACTTCAGACTACCATATCTCGCGAACGCATTGACGAATACGAGAATTTCCTGTTGCATCTGAAAGTAGAAACTCACCCGATTACATTGGTGTGTGTACTTTTCCCTAGGCCATTCCAGTTGTTCGTTTCTAGCATCAGAATTGCGAAAATTTTTATGGTTTCTCAACCATCTCCTAACTCCAAACTCCGATATTTCGCGAACGGATTGACGTATCCGAAAAATTTCTGTTGCATCTGAAAGTAGATACTATCCCGATTACAACGGTATGTGTATTTTTCCCCTAGGCCATAGTTGTTATTGGTTTCGAGTATCAGACTTGCGTAAATTTTGATGGTTCCTCAACCATTCCTTAATTTCAAACTCCCATATCTCGCGAACGGATTGACGAATCCGAAAAATTTCTGTTGCATCTGAAAGTAGAAACTCTCTCGATTACAACGGTATGTGTATTTTTCCCCTAGGCCATAGTTGTTATTGGTTTCGAGTATCAGACTTGCGAAAATTTTGATGGTTTCTCAACCATTCCTTAACTTCAAACTCTCATATCTCGCGAACGTATTGACGAACTCGAGAAATTCCTGTTGCATGCGAAAGTACAAACTAGCGCGATTACATTGGTGTTTGAATTTTGCCCCTAGCTCATTGTAGTGATTGGTTTCGAGTATCAAACCAGCGAAAACTTTGATGGTTTCTCAACCATTCCTCAACTTCAAACTCCCATATCCCGCGAACGGATTGACGAATCCGAAAAATTTCTGTTGCATCTGAAAGTAGATACTATCCCGATTACAACGGTATGTGTATTTTTCCCCTAGGCCATAGTTGTTATTGGTTTCGAGTATCAGACTTGCGAAAACTTTGGTGGTTTCTCAAACATTCCTTACCTTCAAACTCCCATATCTCGCGAACGGATTGACGAACTCGAGAAATTCCTGTGGCATCTGAAAGTAGAAACTCGCCCGATTACAATGGTGTGTGTACTTTTCCCCTAGGCCATTCCAGTTATTCGTTTCTAGCATCAGAATTGCGAAAATTTTGATGGTTTCTCAACCATCTCTTAACTCTAAACTCCGATATTTCGCGAACGGATTGACGAATCCGAAAAACTTCTGTTGCATCTGAAAATAGAAACTTTCCCGATTACAACGGTATGTGTGTTTTTCCCCTAGGCCATTGTAGCTATTGGTTCCGAGTATCAGACTAGCGAAAATTTTGATGGTTTTTCAACCATTCCTTAACTTCAAACTCCCATATCTCGCGAACGGATTGACGAACTCGAGAAACTCCTGTCGCGTCTGAAAGTAGAGACTCGCCCGATTACAACGGTATGTGTATTTTTCCCCTAGGCCATTCCAGTTATTGGTTTCGAGTATCAGACTTGCGAAAATTTTGATGGTTTCTCAACCATTCCTTAACTTCAAACTCCCACATATCGCGAACGGATTGACGAACTCGAGAAATTCCTGTTGCATCTGAAAGTAGAAACTCGCCCGATTACAATGGTGTGTGTACTTTTCCCCTAGGCCATTCCAGTTATTCGTTTCTAGCATCAGAGTTGCGAAAATTTTGATTGTTTCTCAACCATTCCTTAATTTCAAACTCCCATATCTCCTGAACCGATTGACGAACTTGAGAAATCCCTGTTGCATCTGAAAGCAGAAACTCGCCCGATTACAATGGTGTGTGAACTTTTCCCCTAGGCCATTCCAGTTATTGGTTTCGAGTATCAGACTTGCGAAAATTTTGATGGTTTCTCAACCATTCCTTAATTTCAAACTCCCATACCTCCTGAACCGAATGACGAACACGAGAAATTCCTGTTGCATCTGAAAGTAGAAACACGCCCGATTATAATGGTGTATGTACTTTTCCCCTAGGCCATTCCAGTTATTAGTTTCGAGTATCAGACTTGCGAAAGTTTTGATGGTTTCTCAACCATTCCTTAATTTCCAACATCCATATCTCGGGAACGGAGTGACGTACTGGAGAAATTCCTGTTGCATGTGAATGTACAAACTCACATGATTACATTGGTGTTTGTATTTTTCACCTAGCCCATTGTAGTTATTGGTTTCGAGTATCAGACCAGCGAAAACTTTGATGGTTTCTCAACCATTCCTTAACATCAAACTCCCATATCTCGCGAACGGAGTGACGTACTCGAGAAATTCCTGTTGCATCTGAAAACAGAAACTCGCCCGATTACAACGGTATGTGTATTTTTCCCCTAGGCCATTGTAGTTATTGGTTTCGAGTATCAGACTTACGAAAATTTTGTTGGTTTCTCAAGCATTCCTTAACTTCAAACTCCCGTATCTCGCGAACGGATTGACGGACTCGAGAAATTCCTGTTGCATCTGAAAGCAGAAACTCGCCCGATTACAATGGTGTGTGTACTTTTCCCCTAGGCCATTCCAGTTATGCGTTTCTAGCATCAGACTTGCGAAAATTATGATGGTTTCTTAACCATTCCTTAACTTCAAACTCCCATATCTCGCGAACGGATTGACGATCTCGAGAAGTTCCTGTCGCATCTGAAAGTAGCAACGCGCCCGATTACAACGGTATGTGTATTTTTCCCCTAGGCCATTGTAGTTATTGGTTTCGTGTATCAGACTTGC
The DNA here is from genome assembly GCF_051014685.1 of Ptiloglossa arizonensis. NCBI lineage: Eukaryota > Metazoa > Arthropoda > Insecta > Hymenoptera > Colletidae > Ptiloglossa > Ptiloglossa arizonensis. Next base: position 355,159 of record NW_027478698.1, on the reverse strand, counting down.
GAAAATTTTGATGGTTTTTCAACCATACCACAACTTCGAACTCCCAAGTCTCGCGGACGGATTGACGAACTCGAGAAATTCCTGTTGCGCCTGAAAGTAGAAACTCGCCCGATTTCAATGGTGTGTGTACTTTTCCCCTAGGCCATTCCAGTTATTGGTTTCGTATATCAGAGTTGCGAAAACTTTGATGGTTTCTCAATCATTCCTTAACTTCAAACTCCCATATCTCGCGAACGGATTGACGAACTCGAGAAATTCCTGTAGCATCTGAAAGTAGAAACTCGCCCGATTACAATGGTGTGTGTACTTTTCCCCTAGGCTATTCCAGTTATTCGTTTCTAGCATCAGACTTGCGAAAATTATGATGGTTTCTCAACCATTCCTTAATTTCAAAATTCCATATCTCGCGAACGGATTGACGAACTCGAGAAATACCTGTTGCATCTGAAAGCAGAAACTCGCCCGATTACAATGGTGTGTGTACTTTTCCCCTAGGCCATTTCTGTTATTCGTTTCTAGCATCAGAATTGCGAAAATTTTGATGGTTTCTCAACCATGTCTTAACTCCAAACTCCGATATTTCGCGAACGGATTGACGAATCCGAAAAATTCCTGTTGCATCTGAAAGTAGAAACTCGCCCGATTACAATGGTGTGTGTACTTTTCCCCTAGGCCACTCCAGTTATTGGTTTCGAGTATCAGACTTGCGAAAATTTTGATGGTTTCTCAACCATTCCTTAACTTCAAACTCCCATATCTCCTGAACCGATTGACGAACTGGAGAAATTCCTGTTACATTTGAAAGCAGAAACTCGCCCTATTACAACGGTATGTGTATTTTTCTCTTAGGCCATTGAAGTTATTGGTTTCGAGTCTCAGACTTGTGAAAATTTTGATGGTTTCTCAACCATTCCTTAACTTCAGACTACCATATCTCGCGAACGCATTGACGAATACGAGAATTTCCTGTTGCATCTGAAAGTAGAAACTCACCCGATTACATTAGTGTGTGTACTTTTCCCTAGGCCATTCCAGTTGTTCGTTTCTAGCATCAGAATTGCGAAAATTTTTATGGTTTCTCAACCATCTCCTAACTCCAAACTCCGATATTTCGCGAACGGATTGACGTATCCGAAAAATTTCTGTTGCATCTGAAAGTAGATACTATCCCGATTACAACGGTATGTGTATTTTTCCCCTAGGCCATAGTTGTTATTGGTTTCGAGTATCAGACTTGCGTAAATTTTGATGGTTCCTCAACCATTCCTTAATTTCAAACTCCCATATCTCGCGAACGGATTGACGAATCCGAAAAATTTCTGTTGCATCTGAAAGTAGAAACTCTCTCGATTACAACGGTATGTGTATTTTTCCCCTAGGCCATTGAAGTTATTGGTTTCGAGTCTCAGACTTGTGAAAATTTTGATGGTTTCTCAACCATTCCTTAACTTCAAACTCCCATATCTCGCGAACGGATTGACGAACTCGAGAAATTCCTGTTGCATCTGAAAGTAGAAACTCGCCCGATTACAATGGTGTGTGTACTTTTCCACTAGGCCATTTCAGTTAATGGTTTCGAATATCAGACTTGCGAAAATTTTGATGGTTTTCCAACCATTCCTTAACTTCAAACTCGCATATCTCGCGAACGGATCGACGAACTCGAGAAATTCCTGTTGCATCTGAAAGCAGAAACTCGCCCGATTACAACGGTATGTGCATTTTTCCCCTAGGCCTTTTTAGTCATTGGTTTCGAGTATCAGACTTGCGAAAATTTTGGTGGTTTCTCAGCCATCTCTTAACTCCAAACTCCGATATTTCGCGAACGGATTGACGAATCCGAAAAACTTCTGTTGCATCTGAAAATAGAAACTCTCCCGATTACAACGGTATGTGTATTTTTCCCCTAGGACTTTGTAGTTAATGGTTTCGAATATCAGACTTGCGAAAATTTTGGTGGTTTCTCAACCATTCCTTAATTTCAAACTCCCATATCTCGCGAACGGATTGACGAACTCGAGAAGTTCCTGTTGCATCTGAAAGCAGAAACTCGCCCGATTACAACGGTATGTGTATTTTTGCCCTACGGCACACTGGTTATTCGTTTCGAGTATCAGACTTGCGAAAATTTTGATTGTTTCTCAACCATTCGTTAACTTCAAACTCCCATGTCTCGCGAACGGATTGACGAACTCGAGAAATTCCTGTTGCATCTGAAAGTAGAAACTCGCCCGATTACAATGGTGTGTGTACTTTTCCCCTAGGCCATTCCAGTTATTCGTTTCTAGCATCAGAATTGCGAAAATTTTGATGGTTTCTCAACCATCTCTTAACTCTAAACTCCGATATTTCGCGAACGGATTGACGAATCGGAAAAACTTCTGTTGCATCTGAAAATAGAAACTTTCCCGATTACAACGGTATGTGTGTTTTTCCCCTAGGCCATTCCAGTTATTGGTTTCGAGTATCAGACTTGCGAAAATTTTGATGGTTTCTCAACCATTCCTTAACTTCAAACTCCCACATATCGCGAACGGATTGACGAACTCGAGAAATTCCTGTTGCATCTGAAAGCAGAAACTCGCCCGATTACAATGGTGTGTGTACTTTTCCCCTAGGCCATTCCTGTTATTCGTTTCTAGCATCAGAGTTGCGAAAATTTTGATGGTTTCTCAACCATTCCTTAATTTCAAAATTCCATATCTCGCGAACGGATTGACGAACTCGAGAATTTCCTGTTGCATCTGAAAGCAGAAACTCGCCCGATTACAACGTTACGCGTATTATTGCCATACGCCATAGTAGTTATTGGTTTGGAGTATCAGACTTGCGAAAATTTTGATGGTTTCTCAACCATCTCTTAAATCCAAACTCCGATATTTCGCGAAAGGATTGAAGAATCCGAAAAATTTCTGTTGCGTCTGAAAGAGGAAACTCTTCCGATTACAATGGTGTATGTACTTTTCACCTAGGCCATTCCAGTTATTCGTTTCTAGCATCAGAATTGCGAAAATTTTGATGGTTTCTCAACCATGTCTTAACTCCAAACTCCGATATTTCGCGAACGGATTGACGAATCCGAAAAATTCCTGTTGCATCTGAAAGTAGAAACTCGCCCGATTACAATGGTGTGTGTACTTTTCCCCTAGGCCATTCCAGTTATTCGTTTCTAGCATCAGAATTGCGAAAATTTTGATGGTTTCTCAACCTTCTCTTAACTCCAAACTCCGATATTTCGCGAAAGGATTGACGAATCCGAAAAATTTCCTTCGCATCTGAAAGTAGAAACTCGCCCGATTACAATGGTGTGTGTACTTTTCCCCTAGGCCATTCCAGTTATGCGTTTCTAGCATCAGACTTGCGAAAATTATGGTGGTTTCTTAACCATTTCTTAACTTCAAATTCCCATATCTCGCGTACGGATTGACGATCTCGAGAAGTTCCTGTCGCATCTGAAAGTAGCAACGCGCCCGATTACAACGGTATGTGTATTTTTCCCCTAGGCCATTGTAGTTATTGGTTTCGTGTATCAGACTTGCGAAAATTTTGATGGTTTTTCAACCATACCACAACTTCGAACTCCCATGTCTCGCGAACGGATTGACGAACTCGAGAAATTCTTGCTGCGCCTGAAAGTAGAAACTCGCCCGATTTCAATGGTGTGTGTACTTTTCCCCTAGGTCATTCCAGTTATTGGTTTCGAATATCAGAGTTGCGAAAACTTTGATGGTTTCTCAACCATTCCTTCACTTCAAACACCCATATCTCGCGAACGGATATACGTACTCGAGAAATTCCTGTTGCATCTGAAAGTAGATACGCGCCCGATTACAATGGTGTGTGTAATTTTCCTCTAGGCCATTCCAGTTATTGGTTTCGAGTATCAGGCCAGCGAAAATATTGATGGTTTCTCAACCATTCCTTAACTTCAATCTCCCACATCTCGCGAAAGGAATGACGAACTCGAGAAATTCCTGTTGCATCTGAGAGTAGAAACTCGCCCGATTACAATGGTGTGTGTAATCTTCCTCTAGGCCATTCCAGTTATTGGTTTCGAGTATCAGACCAGCGAAAATTTCGATGGTTTCTCAACCATTCCTTCACTTCAAACACCCATATCTCGCGAACGGATATACGTACTCGAGAAATTCCTGTTGCATCTGAAAGTAGATACTCGCCCGATTACAACGGTATGTGTATTTTTGCCCTAGGCCATTGTAGTTATTGGTTTCGAGTATCAGACTTGCGAAAATTATGATGGTTTCTCAACCATTCCCTTACATCAAACTCCCATATCTCGCGAACGGATTGACGAACTCGAGAAATTCCTGTTGCATCTGACAGAAGAAACTCGCCCGATTACAAAGGTATGTGTATTTTTACCCTAGGCCATAGTAGTTATTGGTTTCGAGTATCAGACTTGCGAAAATTTTTATGGTTCCTCAACCATTCCCTAATTTCAAACTCCCATATCTCGCGAAAGGATTGACGAACTCGAAAAATTCCTGTTGCATCTGAAAGTAGAAACTCGCCCGATTACAATGGTGTACGTACTTATCCCCTAGGCCATTCCAGTTATTCGTTTATAGCATCAGAATTGCGAAAATTTTGATGGTTTCTCAACCATATCTTAACTCCAAACTCCCATATCTCGCGAACGGATTGACGAACTCGAGAAGTTCCTGTTATATCTGAAAGCAGAAACTCGCCCGATTACAACGGTATGTGTATTTTTACCCTAGGCCATTGTAGTTATTGGTTTCGAGTATCAGACTTGCGAAAATTATGATGGTTTCTCAACCATTCCCTTACATCAAACTCCCATATCTCGCGAACGGATTGATGAACTCGAGAAATTCCTTTTGCATATGAAAGTAGAAACTCGACCGATTACAACGGTATGTGTATTTTTCCCAAAGGCCAAAGTAGTTATTGGTTTCGAGTATCAGACTTGCGAAAATTTTGATGGTTTCTCAACCATTCCTCAAATTCAGACTACCATATCTCGCGAACGCATTGACGAATACGAGAATTTCCTGTTGCATCTGAAAGTAGAAACTCACCCGATTACATTGGTGTGTGTACTTTTCCCTAGGCCATTCCAGTTGTTCGTTTCTAGCATCAGAATTGCGAAAATTTTTATGGTTTCTCAACCATCTCCTAACTCCAAACTCCGATATTTCGCGAACGGATTGACGTATCCGAAAAATTTCTGTTGCATCTGAAAGTAGATACTATCCCGATTACAACGGTATGTGTATTTTTCCCCTAGGCCATAGTTGTTATTGGTTTCGAGTATCAGACTTGCGTAAATTTTGATGGTTCCTCAACCATTCCTTAATTTCAAACTCCCATATCTCGCGAACGGATTGACGAATCCGAAAAATTTCTGTTGCATCTGAAAGTAGAAACTCTCTCGATTACAACTGTATGTGTATTTTTCCCCTAGGCCATAGTTGTTATTGGTTTCGAGTATCAGACTTGCGAAAATTTTGATGGATTCTCAACCATTCCTTAACTTCAAACTCCCATATCTCGCGAACGGATTGACGAACTCGAGAAATTCCTGTTGCATGCGAAAGTACAAACTAGCACGATTACATTGGTGTTTGAATTTTGCCCCTAGCTCATTGTAGTGATTGGTTTCGAGTATCAAACCAGCGAAAACTTTGATGGTTTCTCAACCATTCCTCAACTTCAAACTCCCATATCCCGCGAACGGATTGACGAATCCGAAAAATTTCTGTTGCATCTGAAAGTAGATACTATCCCGATTACAACGGTATGTGTATTTTTCCCCTAGGCCATAGTTGTTATTGGTTTCGAGTATCAGACTTGCGAAAACTTTGGTGGTTTCTCAAACATTCCTTACCTTCAAACTCCCATATCTCGCGAACGGATTGACGAACTCGAGAAATTCCTGTGGCATCTGAAAGTAGAAACTCGCCCGATTACAATGGTGTGTGTACTTTTCCCCTAGGCCATTCCAGTTATTCGTTTCTAGCATCAGAATTGCGATAATTTTGATGGTTTCTCAACCATCTCTTAACTCTAAACTCCGATATTTCGCGAACGGATTGACGAATCCGAAAAACTTCTGTTGCATCTGAAAATAGAAACTTTCCCGATTACAACGGTATGTGTGTTTTTCCCCTAGGCCATTGTAGCTATTGGTTCCGAGTATCAGACTAGCGAAAATTTTGATGGTTTTTCAACCATTCCTTAACTTCAAACTCCCATATCTCGCGAACGGATTGACGAACTCGAGAAACTCCTGTCGCGTCTGAAAGTAGAGACTCGCCCGATTACAACGGTATGTGTATTTTTCCCCTAGGCCATTCCAGTTATTGGTTTCGAGTATCAGACTTGCGAAAATTTTGATGGTTTCTCAACCATTCCTTAACTTCAAACTCCCACATATCGCGAACGGATTGACGAACTCGAGAAATTCCTGTTGCATCTGAAAGTAGAAACTCGCCCGATTACAATGGTGTGTGTACTTTTCCCCTAGGCCATTCCAGTTATTCGTTTCTAGCATCAGAGTTGCGAAAATTTTGATTGTTTCTCAACCATTCCTTAATTTCAAACTCCCATATCTCCTGAACCGATTGACGAACTTGAGAAATCCCTGTTGCATCTGAAAGCAGAAACTCGCCCGATTACAATGGTGTGTGAACTTTTCCCCTAGGCCATTCCAGTTATTGGTTTCGAGTATCAGACTTGCGAAAATTTTGATGGTTTCTCAACCATTCCTTAATTTCAAACTCCCATACCTCCTGAACCGAATGACGAACACGAGAAATTCCTGTTGCATCTGAAAGTAGAAACACGCCCGATTATAATGGTGTATGTACTTTTCCCCTAGGCCATTCCAGTTATTAGTTTCGAGTATCAGACTTGCGAAAGTTTTGATGGTTTCTCAACCATTCCTTAATTTCCAACATCCATATCTCGGGAACGGAGTGACGTACTGGAGAAATTCCTGTTGCATGTGAATGTACAAACTCACATGATTACATTGGTGTTTGTATTTTTCACCTAGCCCATTGTAGTTATTGGTTTCGAGTATCAGACCAGCGAAAACTTTGATGGTTTCTCAACCATTCCTTAACATCAAACTCCCATATCTCGCGAACGGAGTGACGTACTCGAGAAATTCCTGTTGCATCTGAAAACAGAAACTCGCCCGATTACAACGGTATGTGTATTTTTCCCCTAGGCCATTGTAGTTATTGGTTTCGAGTATCAGACTTACGAAAATTTTGTTGGTTTCTCAAGCATTCCTTAACTTCAAACTCCCGTATCTCGCGAACGGATTGACGGACTCGAGAAATTCCTGTTGCATCTGAAAGCAGAAACTCGCCCGATTACAATGGTGTGTGTACTTTTCCCCTAGGCCATTCCAGTTATGCGTTTCTAGCATCAGACTTGCGAAAATTATGATGGCTTCTTAACCATTCCTTAACTTCAAACTCCCATATCTCGCGAACGGATTGACGATCTCGAGAAGTTCCTGTCGCATCTGAAAGTAGCAACGCGCCCGATTACAACGGTATGTGTATTTTTCCCCTAGGCCATTGTAGTTATTGGTTTCGTGTATCAGACTTGCGAAAATTTTGATGGTTTTTCAACCATACCACAACTTCGAACTCCCAAGTCTCGCGGACGGATTGACGAACTCGAGAAATTCCTGTTGCGCCTGAAAGTAGAAACTCGCCCGATTTCAATGGTGTGTGTACTTTTCCCCTAGGCCATTCCAGTTATTGGTTTCGTATATCAGAGTTGCGAAAACTTTGATGGTTTCTCAACCATTCCTTAATTTCAAACTCCCATATCTCGCGAACGGATTGACGAACTCGAGAAATTCCTGTTGCATCTGAAAGTAGAAACTCGCCCGATTACAATGGTGTGTGTACTTTTCCCCTAGGCTATTCCAGTTATTCGTTTCTAGCATCAGACTTGCGAAAATTATGATGGTTTCTCAACCATTCCTTAATTTCAAAATTCCATATCTCGCGAACGGATTGACGAACTCGAGAAATACCTGTTGCATCTGAAAGCAGAAACTCGCCCGATTACAATGGTGTGTGTACTTTTCCCCTAGGCCATTTCTGTTATTCGTTTCTAGCATCAGAATTGCGAAAATTTTGATGGTTTCTCAACCATGTCTTAACTCCAAACTCCGATATTTCGCGAACGGATTGACGAATCCGAAAAATTCCTGTTGCATCTGAAAGTAGAAACTCGCCCGATTACAATGGTGTGTGTACTTTTCCCCTAGGCCACTCCAGTTATTGGTTTCTAGCATCAGACTTATGAAAATTTGGATGGTTTCTCAACCATTCCTTAACTTCAAACTCCCATATCTCCTGAACCGATTGACGAACTCGAGAAATTCCTGTTGCATCTGAAAATAGAAACTCGCCCGATTACAATGGTGTTTGTATTTTTCCCCTAGGCCATTGTAGTTATTGGTTTCGAGTTTCAGACTTGCGAAAATTTTGATGATTTCTCAAGCATTCCTTAACTTCAAACTCCCATATCTCGCGAACGGATTGACGAACTCGAGAAATTCCTGTTGCATGCGAAAGTACAAACTAGCGCGATTACATTGGTGTTTGAATTTTGCCCCTAGCTCATTGTAGTGATTGGTTTCGAGTATCAAACCAGCGAAAACTTTGATGGTTTCTCAACCATTCCTCAACTTCAAACTCCCATATCCCGCGAACGGATTGACGAACTCGAGAAATTCCTGTTGCATCTGAGAGTAGAAACTCGCCCGTTTACAACGGTGTTTGTATTTTTCCCCTAGCCCATTGTAGTTATTGGTTTCGAGTATCAGACCAGCGAAAACTTTGATGGTTTCTCAACCATTCCTCAACTTCAAACTCCCATATCTCGCGAACGAAGTGACGTACTCGAGAAATTCCTGTTGCATTTGAAAGCAGAAACTCGCTCGATTACAACGGTATGTGTATTTTTCCCCTAGGCCAGTCCAGTTATTGGTTTCGAGTAGCAGACTTGCGAAAATTTTAATGGTTTCTCAACCATTCCGTAACTTCAAACTCCCATATCTCGAGAACGGATTGAAGAAACTCGAGAAATTCCTATTGCATCTGAAAGCAGAAACTCGCCCGATTACAACGGTATGTGTATTTTTGCCCTAGGCCATTGTAGTTATTGGTTTCGAGTATCAGACTTGCGATAATTTTGATAGTTTCTCAACCATTCTTTAACTTCAAACTCCCATATCTCGCGAACGAGTTGACGAACTTGAGAAATCGATGTTGCACCTGAAAGCAGAAACTCGCGCTATTACAACGGTATGTGTATTTTTCCCCTAGGCCAGTCCAGTTATTTTCTTCGAGTATCAGACTTGCGAAAATTTTGATGGTTTCTCAACCATTCCTTAGCTTCAAACTCCCATATCTCGCGAACGGATTGACGAATTCGAGAAATTCCTGTTGCATCTGAAAGCAGAAACTCGCCCGATTACAACGGTATGTGTATTTTTGCCCTAGGCCATAGTAGTTATTTGTTTCGAGTATCAGACTTGCGAAAATTTTGGTTGTTCCTCAACCACTGCTTAACTTCAAACACCCATATCTCGCGAACGGATTGACGAACTCGCGAAGTTCCTGTTGAATCTGAAAGTAGAAACTCGCCCGATTACAATGGTATGTTTACTTTTGCCCTAGGGCATAGTAGTTATTGGTTTCGAGAATCAGACTTGCGAAAATTTTGATGGTCTCTCAACCATTCCTTAACTTCATACACCCATACCTCGCGAACGAGTTGACGAACTCGAGAATTCGCTGTTGCACCTGAATGCAGAAACTCGCCCGATTACAATGGCATGTGTATTTTTGCCCTAGGCCATAGTAGTTATTGGTTTCGAGTATCAGACTTACGAAAATTTTGATGGCTTCTCAACCCTTCCTTAACTTCAAACTCCCATATCTCGTGAACGGATTTACGAACTCGAGAAATTCCTGTTGCATCTGAAAGTAGAAACTCGCCCGATTACAAAGATATGTGTGTTTTTCCGCTAGGCCTTTGTAGTTATTGGTTTCGAGTATCAGACTTGCGAAAATTTTGAGGGTTTCCCAACCATTCCTTAACTCCAAACTCCCATATCTCGCGAACGGATTTACGAAATCGAGAAATTCCGGTTACATCTGAAAGTAGAAACTCGCCCGATTACAAAGATATGTGTGTTTTTCCCCTAGGCCTTTGTAGTTATTGGTTTCGAGTATCAGACTTTCGAAGATTTTGATGGTTTCTCAAGCATTCCTTAACTTCAAACGCCCATATCTCGCGAACGGATTGACGAACTCGAGAAATTCCTGTTGCATCTCAAAGTGGAAACTCGCCCGATTACAAAGGTATGTGCATTTTTCCCCTAGGCCTTTGTAGTTATTGGTTTCGAGTATTAGACTTGCGAAAATCTAGATGGTTTCTCAAGCATTCCTTAAATTCAAACTCCCATATCTCGCGAACGGAATGACGAACTCGAGAAATTCCTGTTGCATCTGAAAGTAGGGACTCGCCCGATTAGAAAGGTGTGTGTACTTTTCCCCTAGGCCATTCCAGTTATTCGTTTCTAGCATCAGAATTGCGAAAATTTCGATGGCTTCTCAACCATTCCTTAACTTCAAACTCCCATATCTCGTGAACGGATTGACGAGCTCGAGAAATTCCTGTTGCATCTGAAAGTAGAAACTCGCCCGATTACAAAGATATGTGAGTTTTTCCCC